>NW_008356258.1:5078632-5213770 GCF_000622305.1 Nannospalax galili
AAGAGGTGCATCCTACCTCAGGAAACCATTATTGAATATCAATTGTGTTGTAATGATATGCTTCTTCTAAGTATGTTGTTATTAAATAAATAATTTTTAAAAATTAAAAAAAAAGATGATACATACCCCAAAGAACAAAGCAGCCAAATGATGCACAATTTAGTTTGAAAGCTAAAGAAAATATATCTTTTATAGTCTTAGAATGGAGGCAGGGCAGGAAACACTAGCGTTAATACTATTCTTTCTATAGAACTATCTATTACAGTTCTTACAAAACTAAAACATGCCGATACTAAAAAGCAAGTCTGAGAATTTCATAAATTTCTAGCCATAGTAACTGTTCATTTCAAAGTCATATGTCATATGCAGTGTTGATTTTAATTATAACAGTAACAATAGAAGTTGACATTTATTGGTCATTTATTATACCAAATTTTGGTATAAACTCTCTTCACACACAATAAAACCTTTATCCTTATCCCATGGCATGATAAGAATTAAGCACTGCTATTGTCTCCACTTTACAGACAAGAGGAAGAACAGAAAGGACTAGTGATGCGTTCAAGGTCACACAGCTCAAGAAAGAAATATTCCTAGGATTAAATCCTAGAAGGTCTGACATGAGTCCCTAGCTCTTATACTATGACAGACTAAAGAAATAAAGAACTACTTGTTTTCTGGTACTCAATGCATCTATTATACTTTGTGTATACCTGCCTTCCATCTCAGCGAAATCAGTAAATTATATGTTAATTAAGTATGCATTGTTCTATTATAAATAATAATACAAATTAATATAAACAGATACCATATAAAACACACATTATCTTTATGTGTTTTGTGTACATGAATGAAAAATACTACAAGCTTAAGATAATAACTTCATTTTTCCATAACGATTATTTTTCTTCATTTTATTTGTTGTCTGGGGAGATATGAGCGTGCCATGGCATGGTGTGGAGGTCAGAGGACAACTTTTAGCAATCTTATCTCTCTTTCTACTATGGAGTCTAGAAATCAATCTTAAGTTGTCAGGCTTGTGAGGCAAGTATGTTTAATCAATGAGCCATCTCACCAGCCTAATTTTTCCATAACTGTTATTTTACTTCAGCTACAACTTTTGAGCATTTTCTTTAGCATTTAGCGATTAGCACCTGGTTCCCATTGTTTTTAAATTACCAGAGTCTCACCCCTAGAAGGCACGTTCACCTTAAGTTATGTTAAATAGATGGGTGGAATACCTGGTACATTAATGAAGTAGCAAATTTTTCCTGTCTGGAATTTCACCTTGTATTGCAGAATTCCACAGAACTTCTGACCAGCCACAGTCATGTAGGTCTCTGTAAGTCTGTCTACTTTCTGCAGTTTGGGTCCATTCCTCAATTCTTTTATGAATGAGATTAAGAACCCTCTAGGCGACTCACACACACACACACACACACACACACACACACACACACACCCCATTTCAGTACAGGCCAAAACTATGGACATATGGTATCTTACTTTAATTAAAAGACAAAATGACCTACAGTAACAGTATGCGAAGGTGCTTTGCACACAATGTTAGACTGGCACCATCCTTTGAAATATTCTGAAAAAAAATTTTTCTACCGTTTGTATGTTCAGAATGTTCCATTATCAGAAACCCTCAAAAAAAATAAAATTTTCATTATAAACTATAACATCTAAAAGAAGATTCTGATCATATAAATTAATACACTATAAAACCTAAAAAAATACAAGATGTGCAATTACGTTGGAAGTAAAAATAATAAAAGCTTAAACCTGCTGGCAAAAAAATTACCTGAATCTGTGTCTTTAGCTTCAACCCTTGTGACAAATGCCCCTGGACTTTGGTTTTCTTTAACTGAAACTTCATATGGGTATTGTGTAAATACCGGTGTCTCATCGTTTACATCAAGGACAGTAATCGTCAGAGTCTGGGATGAAGAAAGTGCAGGTGTGCCACCATCAAGGGCCACAAGGGTCAGAACGTGCTGAGTTTTCACTTCATAGTCCAAAGGACGAGCTGTCATTAACAAGCCTGCTTTGAAAGAGAAGATGCAGTATGTTACAAAGCTCCCTGGGTTCCTTACACTTACTTTACGCGAGTCTAAGTGACTTTACACAATTAAAAGTGCAAAATTTTTCATTGCTAAAGAATAAACCATAAAAAGACAATGAAATGTATTGATCCAACTTTAAATGTATATAGTATCTAACAACAAAAAGTTAACATTCTTAGTAAGAAGAGTCAATTTAAATTATAAAAATGACAATTAAAAAAAAGTCTATCCAGTACCATCTCCCTCACTTTCAAAGATATCTATGATACTAGCAATATATATTTTTGTGTCATGTGACATATTTAAATGTAGCCAAGTTATAAAAGTGTGTGTATGACTCCATGGTTTAGGACATTTGATTTCTGTTACAGACTTATGCTTACTCTGGGCTAACTGCCTTTGCTTTATTAAAAATAAAGAGCAAAGACATTGCAACTCAGACAATAAACCTCACAAATAGCCATGCACTGCACTGAAGCATGGAATTCATCTACACACAGGGTTCTACACAGGGAGCCATTAAATGGTCATCGTTATCACATTTTTCTTTTAAGATTGCTTCCCTAAGAGTTTTGCTTCAAATAATTAAATAGGCTTATTGAATAGGATTTATGAAACAGTTTTCCAACAATTGCTCACCACTTTATATTTTACAGTCATTGAAAAACTCTCTATGCCTTCTTTTTAAGGAACATGAGCCTTGTGAGAGGAAAAATTCACATCTCCTATGGATGCATTCTGTAATTATCCATTTATGTCTTTGAAAAATACCTCAAAGAAGCTTCCACTGCAATAGGTTAAGATTCATGATGCCTACATTACTAAGAAACAATTCAATTTTATTCATCCTCTTTAACAGTCTGAAATAGACCTTCCTTAGGCCTCTTGGAAAGCATTTTAAGTACCATTAAAACAGCTCCATGGAGAGCTGCAGCTCCATGGGTCTGGAGTACCCCTTGTCAGCTGGGCATTAGGTAGTGTTCATTTGACTCAAAAGGGAACCATATGTACAGGATTTAAGAAATAGTCTGATAAACTTTCCCAACAGAACACAGCCAGACTACGGTTCCAGCTTCCAAATCCTACACATTCAGTTCCATTCCAAAGAATGCCCTGAGCAGTTGGCCAATCTCTAATATACATCTGAGATTTTTCTAAGGTTCATGTTGAAATGACTGTTTTATATTATAATCAATTAATTGTTAATATCTCCTGAAAACCAAGTGGTGGCAAGTTCATTTACAAATTCACAAGACTGATATTCTGCACAGACTTTTTAATCAAGATTCATAAAAACCTAGAGCGATGCCACCTGACAGCACAGTGACAAGGTGTTGGAGTGACAGTGACTGACATTTCTGCAGAGTTCATGACATAAATGCTGGTGTAAGAAATAAAATGTTAAAAGTTTAGAGGTGGACAGGCTAAAGTGTGGCCCTCCTTATTGTACAATAAAGCCCTGACATTCACTGCCAAAAAATAAAATACATAAAATGTTACAATTGATGTGAAAAACAAGTCCTTTAATGAACAATGAATTTAGCCATTAAAGCCTGTGTATTATTTCCAGGTATTTACAAATGTTGGTTTGAGTAATCTAAAAGGTACATTTCCATATCAAATTCTTTACATTATGGTGCTGATTAGTCATATTTCCACCTTGGTTTACTTTCAGTAGCATCTCTTACTTTAAGGACTCACAATGGTTGACTGTCACATACTCAGCCCACAAGATATGATGTGGCTTCTGAGCACAGTTAATACCAGCACAGTGGCCAATTAAAGAACTAAAGTGGGTTCTCTAAATACAGCTCTGCTTATCATATATATATATATATGTATGTATATATCACACACACATATATATTTCCATACATACATATGTCAAGCAGTATAACAAGTAAAACTTAGAGATTTTTTTTTAGAGACAGAGTCTCACATAGGCCAGGCTGGCCTCAAACTCCCTAAGCAACAGAAGATCACCTTGAACTCCTTTTTTTAAAAAAAAATTATTTTTAGTGTATGAGTTCATTGCCTGCATGCATGTATGTGCACATGTGTCATGCAGTGCCTGCAGAGGTCAGAAGAAGGCATCAGATCCCCTGGAACTGGAGTTACAGACAGTTGCTAGCTACCATGTAGATGTTGGGATCTAAACCTGATTCCTCTGCAAGAGCAGCCAGTGCTCTTAACCAGTGAGCCGTCTCTCCAGCCTGACCCTGAACTCTTGATCCTCCTCCTTCCACCTCTCAAGTGCTAGGATTCTGGACACATATTACCACATCTGGCAAAATAAATTTTGTAAAGCAGATACATCTTGAGAACTGTCATTTTAAGAGAGGAAAAGTACGCATGTCATCAAGTCTTACTAGGCTTTAATTAAAAAATGATAGGAAAACAAATAAAAGACACCCAAATCAAAAGAAGTGGTGACCCCTGTCTGATGACTACGTGATCTTTTAAATGGAAAACCCTAATGATGGCCACAAAAATGCCAATGAAAAATAAATTCACAAGTCATAAAGTATAAAATCAACATAAAAGTCATTTACATTCCTCCACAGTAATAAGGAATTGTCTGAAAAGGAAACTAGGGGTAAAGCATCAAAGGGGTAGAATGCTGAGGAGAAAGGGGGACTACGGAGCTGAACACTGAGCATACTGAGAAGAACATGGCAGCACTGAGAGGGATTTTAAAAGAGACACTACATGGGAAAATAGTCCACAGTCACAGAGTAAAAGACTTAATATTGGTAAAATGTTAAAATTCTAATGGCTTTTTTTTTTCAGAAAGAAAAAAATCCTAAAATCCATAGAGGATCCCTAAACTCCAAAGACTCTTGAGAAAGAAGAGGCCAAGCGAAGCAGTTGTTCTTCTTGGTTTCATAATATAGGAGAAGGCTGCAGTGATCAAAGCTAAACGGAAGTGTCCGAGGACAGTCATATAGACCAGTGAAATACAGAGGAGAGTCCAGGAATAACTTCATACGCACACGTCCAACTCAGCTTGGACCAAAGTCCTAGAGAGACACCACGAGGAAAGTAGTGTCTCTTCAACATACAGTCTGGGGAAAACTGAATATCCACATGTGAAAGAAGGAAGTTGGATCCTTATTTTTATACCATGCATAAAAGTGAGCTCAAAATGAATCAAGTGCTTAAACGTAAGACCTGAGACTCTAAAATTTCTAAAAGAAAACATAAGGTAGAAGCTTTGTGACATCGGTCTTGGCAATGACTTCATGAGCGTGACAACCAAAGAAGAAGAACACAGGGAGCAAATGGGCTGCATCCAGCTAAGAGCCTCTGTGTGACACGGAGAAAGGAAGCTTGAGGGGTGGAGGAAAAGTCTGTGTACCACCAATCTGATGAGAGGTTAGTATCCAGAACCTACGAAGGACTCCTGTAACTAAACAAAGAAAACATGACATTAAAAATAGGTACCAGGTGTGGTGGCACAGATCTGTAATCCTAGCACTCAGAAGGTTGGGGCTGGAAGGAGTTTGAGGCCAGTCTGGGCTATATAATGAGACCCTGTTTCAAAAAAAACATTAAATATTAGAAAAGGACAGAGATTTTGAATAGACACTTTTTTTTATCAGAAGAAGCCATACAAACGGCCAAGAAGCATATGAAAATATGTTCAGTGCCACTAGCAACTGAGGAGTGAAAATAAGACCCACAATGAAATATAACCTTACCATTGCCAGAATGATCACTATTTCAAAACTACATACAAGAGTTGGAAAGGATGCATAGAAACAGAAACTCTTGCATACTACTGATGCTATTGCAAAATGTTTCAGCTGGAAAAGAGTATGGAATTCCTCAAAACTATTTTAAAAATTAGGGCTAGGGAGAGAGCTCAGTGGTTAATAGCACTAGCTACTCTTACAGAAGACCCATGTTTGGTTCTTAATACCCACATGGTTGCTAACAACTGTACCAATCCATAACTCCAGTTACAGAGCATCTGATGCCCTCTTCAGGCCTCTACAGGCACTGCACACACAGATGCACTAACTACCATGCAGGCAAAACACTCATGCACATAAAACAAAAGCAAATAAAATTCCTTCAGATAAGATTGAGGTCTGCTGTTCATTTTCCCAATTCTATGCTGGGCTATTGTCTGCCTGAGTTTGCGTCGGACACCATTGCCATAGAATCATATGTATAGACTTGCACTGGGGAACAGTTGGGGACACTGACAACCCAGTGGGCCTTAACAGGGATGACCAAGTATATGGGCTCCAGTGGTGGGTGAGGGGGAGCTATGGAGGGTGCCAGTGAGAATGGAGGTATAAAAATTATTAAGATTTTTTTGAGCTGTTCTGTACAAAATACACAAAAAATTTAATTAAAAAGTACATAAAATTTTAAATTAAAAAAATAGGGAAAAGCTCATAAAGCCTCACCTCTCCTGAGTAGCCATAAGTGGTTTAAAATTAAGCTATCCTATGACTAAACAACACCACTGCTGGATATGTACCAAAAGAACTAAAATCAGGAGCTCCAAGAGATAGGATAAATGTCATATTCACTGCACTGCTGTTCACAAGAGCCAAGATATGGAAACAACTTAAACGTCTATTAGCAGATAAATGGATGAAGAAAATATAGCATAGGATGAAGAAAATATAGCATGGGCTTACAATGGAATACTATTCAGTCCTTTAAAATCATGAGGAAATTCTCTAATGTGTGATGGCACGGATGGACTTTGAGGACATTGTGCTAAATTGAATAAGCTAGATAGAAAGACACAAGCTACATGGCTCCACTTATTTGAGATATTTTAAATGATCAAATTTGCCTAATTACAGAGTGGGATGGTGCCTGTCAGGGAGTGTATAGAGGAGGAAAATTAGAGAAAACTTAAATCTATCAAACCCATAAACATGAATAATATATGCTGCAAATAAAATGTTATGACAGTTTGTCTCGTTAAATTTTCTTCCTACACAGTTGGACATGGTGACATATACCCATAATCCCAGTACCAGGGAAGCAGAGGCAGAGTGATCAGGAGTTCAAAGTCATAGTTTCACTATATAGTGACTTTGAGGCCAGCCTGTGCTACATAAGAACGTGTCTCAAAAACAAATCCCTCAAAAAAAAAAACCAAAAAACAAACCAAAAAACCTTTCTTAGTACAGTAAAGTAAAACAAAAAATTGTAGTGGCATACAGAGCACTGTACCTGACGACTTATCTAACGTAAAGGCCGTGTTCGCATTTCCTGAGAGGATGCTATATGTTACTTCTCCATTCATTCCTGCATCTGGGTCCTGGGCACTTACGTGGTGCACCAGGGAGCCCACCGCAGCATCCTCTCTGACATAGGCAACAGGATAGGACACAAAGCTGGGGCTGTGGTCATTCACATCCAAAATCACTACTTCTGCCACCAGTGACCTCCACCGCCGGTCCGTCACATTCACAGCCTGATCAGAGGCAGTAATGGTCAGGATAAAAGTTGGAATGTCCTCTCTGTCCAGGGGAGATGCGGTAACCAGTGTGCCAGAAGAGGGGTGGATGAGAAATGGATTTGTTCCAACATGGCTGGATTCCATGAAATATTGTATCCTTCTGTTCAGAAAGCTGCCATCACCGTCCTTGGCATTGAAGACGTACACCAGAGTCCCTACAGCAGCATTCTCTTCCACACTTATCACAATGAACTCATCCTGGAATGACGGAAAATGGTCATTCTGATCTTCCACATCGACACTAAGGAAGATTGTGCTGTTCAGGGGAGGGTCGTGACTATGGTCTTTAGAAATCACCCTGATAAGATAGTGAGATGTTATTTCATAGTCAAGTTCTTCGGAGAGGAACAGGTCTCCTGTTGAGCTGTCGATTTCAAAGTGGTCATCCTTGTCCTCTGCAAAAATACTGAAGTGTAACTTCCCATTATGGTGTTGCTGAAGGGGACTGGGTGGCTTCATCAAGCTCATGATTTTTGCAGGCTTCGTGTTTTCTGGGATAACTAAATGTCTGATATTCTGAGACATGAAAATTCTCCCTTTGGATAGGGGTATCACCTAAAATAGAAACAGAAAAGGATGTTTAAACAGAGTAGTTTAAACTAATTCTAAGTATCAACAGTTAGAGCCAAGTTTAAATATCAGTACATTTATATTATATTATATTTATTGTATTATATTAGAAGCTGATCTCTATTTGTGTTATATATATATTAATTGATGAGACTGCATTTTTATATAATTCTAGTATGTCTCAGAAGACTTAGGATTGCATAATATTTAGGAGAGAAGAGACTGCAGTTTTCTACTTTTCAACTTGCTGCAACGTATGAAGTGATCATTTTTGAAGCTCTGATGTGTGTCAGCTGAAATGTACTTGATAACTTCCTAATGTGAATACCACACAGCTAATTCTTCAAAATACTGCAAATCCTAGAGGCTAATCTAGACTTGATGACACCTTTAGGCATTTAAATATCAACTTGAGGTACGACCATATCAGCTTTTCTCCTAACTCATATTTCCTTACTCTATAAACGATATAGTTTAAAAACAGTTGTCCTGGGGAAATATGCTCTTTATTACTATATATCCCTATATTACACATATACCTGTGTTAATATTACTATTTATCATGTGCATCAACAAAGAATCTACTTATGCACAGACACCTTAATTTTGACTGGCTGGGGCTACTTTTCCTGCTATAAAGACTTCCCACAACTTGTTTTAACATTATGATTAATGTTCAGCTTTAAAATATGAATATCAAGTAACTTTTACAAGCTTTAAAAATTTGCAAAAACTTATGCAATTTTTTTCCACAGACATTTGTTTACATGCAAGGCCCTTCTGTAAATGTATCAAGTCATTGCAATCAAGAATAAAAGACACCTTGTGTTCATTACATACAAAACAACGCAAATGCCCGTGTAATAATGAATATTTTCTCAAGATCTGGATCTTTCCTAAATGATAACGAGAACGTAAGTATTGTGTAAGATGCCCTTGAAACAGCACCCACACACTAGGCATAATCTCCTTTATACACACTTATGTAAAATTCAAATGATACCTTCAAATCATTCTCCTACCATTTGTGTTAATGGCATTACCTGAATGTTGATAATGGCCTGCCCTTGCAGTGGGGGCAAGCCCTGGTCACTGGCGATAACTGCTATCCTATAGGAAGGTCTGTAGTCATGTGACAGTACTGTGGTTGTTCTAACTTCACCACTGTTGGCATCAATCTTAAAGTGAGCAGGATAATCTTCTAGACACAGACATGTACACAGAAAGGAAGAAATTTATTAATCAACAAGGCAGACTATAGGGGATCAACTAAATTAATATATCCATGTTCATTTGGAGTATTTGTTTGCTTTGGACTCCTTAAGAGTTTGAGGAGCTAAGGAATATTAATTTTCTTTCATTTTCTTGAGAGTTTGAGAACTGTTTACCCTAGTCAAACCTTTTACAATATACTCCTGTGCCAAAGCAACACATCACATGGTACCACATTAATCTGTACAGATTTTATATGCTTATGGATAGTTAATATAGATTTAAATTTTTAAGTACCATTAAACTATAGATAAGACAGTTTTAAAGTCCAAGGATATAAAAATGAAAAAGTAGACAGCTGGGCATGGTGGTACATGACTATAATTAAGTAGGAAGATCATGAGTTCCAGAGTATCCTGGGCTTCAGAGTGAGACCGTGCCTCAAAAAGAGAAAGAAGGGTGGGAAAGGGAGGGAAGGAGAGGGGAAGAGAGGGGGGAGGGGAGGAAGGAGGGGAGGACGGGAGGAAGGGGGAGGGAGGAGGGGAGGGGAGGGGAGGGGAAAGGAGGGAAAGGGAGGGGAAGAAGGCATCAGGTCCCTTGGAACTGGAGTTATGGATGGTTGTTAGCCATCATGTAGATGCTGGAAGTCTAACCTGAGTCCTCTGCAAGAGCAGTCAATACTCTTAACTGCTGAGTCATCTTTCCTGCTCGAGTCTTTGAAGGGAAGGGAAGAAGGGGAGGGGAGGGGAGGGGAGAGGAAGGGAGGGGAGGAAAAGTGGAAGTGGCACCTAGAACTCCCTGTGCTCAACACTTAGTTTCAAGCTTCAATAACTGTCGATTCAAAACCTGCCTTATTCGTCTGTTCTCATTTATGGACTTCCCTTCCTCTATTTTCTTTTGAAGTAAGCCTCTAAAATTATACTTCCTCTGTTGTATTTCATCATGAGCTTAGTTCTAAATAGTTTTAAATAATCACAGTACCATATAGTTTAAACACTAATAATGACCTTTACTATCATCAAGTATCCAGTACATTTTCAATTTCCAATTTTCTCACAATACCATTTTGTTTGGTCAGTATGCTGTGTATTTCTTCAATCTATAGATTTCTGCCATCATGTGCCGTTTGCCTTTGCATTGATTTGTTGGCACTGGGTCATGAACCCCAGAGTTTCCTGTGGTCTGCATTTGGTTGTCGCATCTCCAGCACGTAGCTTAGTATGTTCTGTCCTCTGTGTCTCCTTAAATACTCAAATTCCTTACATTTCTTTAGATCAGGAACAGATCTAGAGAATTGATCAGATTCAGGTGGAAGTTTTGGTGAGATGACTTCTTGAGAAATGGTTGAATTTTCCTTCTTCGACAACGTCTTGCTACCCTTTGGTCTGGATGTTGGTCCTGCTGGCCCAAAGCCTAGATCTATGGATTCAATAAGTGTTCCCAAGTATTGGATAGTGCTACCTTCTTGTTCCCTTTCATTTATTACCTGGAATATCTTAATAAGACATTTTCTTCCAACTACATTTTTAAAAAGTGTGTGTGTGCGTGTGTGTGTGCGCACGTGTGTGTGCGTGTGTGTGTGTGTGTGTACATGTATGCACTGCTCTATCTCCACTGTCTTTCACAGGAATTTCATGTTCTTTCACTCCACTTAAACCAAAGAAAAAATGGAAAAAATATCTTACTGACTTGATTAACCTAATAGCCAAGGTAAGATTTTTTTAATGGAAAAGATTCTTCTTCTCCAGGACCTGCTTAGACTAGGTCAAGAAACTGTAAGAAAAAGCTGAGTAGTAACAATGGGGGTGGAGGAGCGGCTGTCCTCAAATATGGATCTGATGCAGCAGACTCATTACCACTGTACTGCTCAAGTGTGCTATAAACTGAGAAAAATCTTTTGAAATGTTTACATGGGAACACATCAGGACGCCTTCCTTGTGAGGACCAAGGAACATGAAAAGAGAGTTTACTCTCTCACCAAGCTGATGAGAAACACTGACAATCACACCAGTGAAGCAATGAGATGGACTCAAAGCTGTTATTAAAGTCAAATCCTCTTCATGCTCTGTAAGTTGTCTTTTTCCAATCAGTTTCAAGATTGCCTGTGTTACTGTATATAAACTGCAGGCTATTTATTTTCACCGTTGTAGAGCGTCCCACTCAAATTATACCACATCATGCAGGCACATGAAACAAAGCTTCAACAGATATTTCGTTCCTTCTCGGCACACAGATGAGCTGCTGTAGGGTACTGTATTAGTCACTTTTCCATTGCTGTGATAGAAACACTGACCGAAGCAACGTATTAAAGGAAGAGTTTGCACTTACAGTTCCAGGGGAATTATAGTCCGTCATGGCAGGGAGGCATGGTGGCTGGAGGTGGCTGGAGCGGGAGCAGCAGAAGCTAAGCTCTCACATCATCACACAGGCACAGGAAGCAGGAGAGCAACTGGAGCTCTGGCAAGGCTTAAGAACTCGCTAAGCCCACCCCCAGTGATGTACTTCCTCCAGGATAGCCACACCTTCTAAAACCTCCCAAAACAGCACCACCATCTGGGGACAAAATGTCCAAAAACTTGGAGCCTATGGAGGGCATTTTCATTCAAACCGTCATAGGTTACTGCTTCCGGGAACATAATCCCCTCCCAAGTTTATCTAATGTCACTTCTCTAGTCTTCTAAGTTACCATAATAAGGATGTTTTCACATGGCTTGTGCTGTTCTGGCTCCTTTTCTGTGCATTGCCTGTTAATATCCTTTGTCCAATTTTCCAATTATTGGTCCTTTGATCTTTAGAAATACTTAATAAAAATCTGAATGCATTTTGTGTTATTGCATGGCTTCTAATTATTTTCTCCCAATCTGTGACATGACTAATAATATTGTAAATAATGGAGTGTTGAATTTTAATGTAATTTCATTCATCTATTTCTTTTGTGTTCTTTTGTGTTTTTTATTTTCTTGTTTAAAAATCATTATTCGTAGAGCTGGGCGTGGTGGCGCATGCCTGTAGTCCCAGCACTTGGGAGGCAGAAGCAGACGGATCTCTGTGAGTTCAAGGCCAGTCTGGTCTACATAGTGAGTTCCAGGACAGCTGGGGCTACAGGGAGACCCTGCTTCAAACAGACAAAAAAATAAATAAATAAAAATAAAAAATCATTATTCGCTCTCAATGTCAAATATGCACCAAGAATTAAGGATTTCCACATTCAAATAAGCCATCATCGGTACAGCAAGGAGATGTGTAATTTTATTTTCCTTCTGAGTAAGCAATCACATCTGTATCACATATTTATGGCCTGTCTGCTCCCTATTCGTCATGTACAAAGTCTTGACATGTGAGATGCGTTCTCCTGTCCATTGGTCCATTGTCAATGTGTCAGTGTAATAGTGCCTTAATTTTAAAAGCTCTGTAAGTCAAGAACATGCAGGGGCATATTTCCCACTTGTCCTTTGACTTCCAATATTCCTTTTCTCTGTTCTTCTGCATTACTTCTAGAACCAGCCCGTTAGAGTTCAGCAAACACTCGCTGAAGCTGATGTGTCAACTGGAAGTGCAGTACACCAGTAAGTATACTTTTAAGCCTGTTTCTCTTGGCCTACTGGGCCTTCCTAGCACAGTCAGCGTACAGTTTTTTCCTTCATTTGTGTTTTGCGTCTTTTGTGTTATTAAACAGTTTACAAGTTTCTCACAAAGGCCTAAGGTGTATTCCGTTAGAATTTTCTCATATCTCTTAGTAAGCACAGATCTGACATGAGGAGTTTTGAGGTTTATATAACTGGAAGGAACCTCTGAGAAAAAAGATAATATTACCAATAGAAATTGCTTCTACCTACTGTTCAGAAGTCAGGTAAAGGCCTAGAAATTCACACTGCATTAGCTTTGCAGCAAATCTGGGCTGCGCACAGCTGCTTTTGCTACTTCACCTCAGTGAATGAGGCCTTTGAAACACTGCTTCTGAAAAGTTAGTAAGTTTAGTGTGTTGATATTGCTCCCAGAGAATTTGACAACTTATTTATTCCTGTTGTTTGCTGTTGTTGCTCTTGGGTTTTCCATGAAGAGAATCAAATCTTCTGCAGGGTAGAGTTGTCTTTTGATTGTTCATGCTCGGGTCAAGCAAGATAAAACACCAAACGCTGTTTTTAAAAAGTCCCAAGCACAATGTCAAGTAAAGCTAATTACACTAACACACCAGAAGACTGTACACTTTGAGAGAAAATGTGAAAATAAGTCAATTTCAATAAAGTCCTCATAGGAATGGAATACACGTTTGGTGTGGTTTGTGGTATGATACAAGTAGATGTGATTTATTTGGATCTTACAAATAGTCTTCAAGGATATTCAAGATGCTTGACACTCATCACACATGACCAAATACCACTTATCTACTACCTATCGCTTTCCTTTCCGTAAAAGCTGATTTGTACTTTAGATTATTACAAGTCACACATTGAAGATGGTTGCTATATAGGATACACAAAAGCACTTAAGAGTTTTCACAACATTTTCAATATTCTTTTCTTTAACTATGAAGGTGATTCTTGACGATAGCAAATGTATTTTGTTTTTAATTTGATATTATATTGAAAGTTATCTGGGAGTGTTGAGCAATCAAATGGAAGATATTTTCTCCAAAGGCAACAGACAAAGAATGAATGACAGAGGGAAGACTAAAAGCTTTCAATCTTGCATAAATAGGGACTTTTACCTGAAGAGACTGAGTATGTGACTTCTGCACTATGTCCTTCATCGAGATCCTTTGCAAATACAGTTGTAACCAATGTATTTACTGGTTGACCTTCCAAAACCTGTCATGGAAACAAATGGCTTACAGATGAGTCAGTGACATTTTGAAAAGATATATCAATTGACCTTTAGATGAAAGAACACAGCACACCAGGCACTTTTTAATGATTTTAAAATCTGTATAGCATTCAAATGACTACCATCTAAAAGTTCAGTGGGCAGAAGTCCAGGAAAAGAATCCCCCTTATACATCTAAAATTTTACTCAATTTGAAGAAATTATCCAGTGCATTTAAAGTAACTATGCAAATAAGTAAATCAAAATTAAGTCAAATTAAATAATTTTATATTTTGGATGATTTCCTAGCATTTTCTTACTCAACAGCTTCTCGGGGTATTTTTTGTGTTGCTTAACAAAATATGCCTAATGTAAATATGTACCTTTATTTCAGGAAATATACTTCACATGGAGAATACATATTATTACTAATGGGAACTTTCCTGTAATAATCATGACATTTATGCATGGAGCTCAAATGTCCAAAACAGAACAGGGCGTCTTACAGATATAATAAAAATCACTATGATAATGTTTTCCTTTGGAGGAATTTTCTTTTAACCCTGGCTGTAGAAAATCAATTTATTTAAAGTTCCTGTTTTCCTCACTACCCTTTTGAGATGTTGATTATACATATTTGGGCAGAGTATACATGTCCAATTCAGATGTTTTAATCAGTAGTTGCCAAACTTTTTATTCATATAATCCATACACTTTAAAAAGCCTGGGTGCCTTCAAGATATATTAATGTATTAAGTGTGCAAGCTGACATGCTACTTCAACATTAAATAATAAATTCACAAAAATGTACAAATAAAAAGATGAGGTAATATAAATATGATAACAAGTTTGTGCACATGCTCACTGGACCACCTTTTAGAATCTCCAGATGGACACCTACCCATGTCAGAGTCACACACTGATCGAGCTTTCATCTAGACATCTTAGTGACCTGTATGGGCTGTACATAAGGAGCTTTGCTCAGAAAAGCATGCAAATTCATAGAAGCCCAGTCCATGCGTAGATTACCAGTCCTGGGACACCATTATATCCATATGTAAAGGACAGAACTATAGTGCTTTTAATCAAACTTGAGGTGCATTTCCAAAGAGTGCACACATCCAATGTCTTCATTTTTCTTTAGCACATACATTGTATCTAGGTCTGCAACCAAGATTGATTTGACAATTCACATCTTTTACCACGAGATGGAGCTCAAAACAAATGACTGAAAAAGAACATTCCAGTATCACTGCAATGCTACTTCACAAACCTTGATATGAAATTCCTTTCCAGGGAGACATTGTGGGAAAAATGGCCTGTTGTCATTGATGTCAGTAACTGTGATGTAAACTACCGTGGTCGCATTTCGTGGTGGAGAGCCATGATCCGTCACTAGGACAGTCAACTGATGATGCCCCTGATGCTCACGATCCAATGCCAACCAACTAATCAGTTCACCTGGGAACACAGGGTAAAATAAGACACTGACACTGTATCCTAGAATTTTGGCATCATGAAGCACATTTGAAATAATTCACAGAAAGGAAAACCAAATACAAATCTTTGAACAAAAGTGTAACACTTGGTACCCCATACAAAGTAATTCAGCTCAGGGCTGGAGAGACGGCTCAGCAGATAAGAATACTGACTATTCTTGCAGAAGACCCAGGTTTGAATCCCAGCACCCACATGGCAGCTAACAACTGTCCGTAACTCCAGTTCCAGGGGATCCAACAGCCTCTTCTGTCCTCCACGGGCATTTCATGACGCAGGTGCACTTACTTACACGCAGACAATACACACATACATGTAAAATAAAAATAATAAAATTTTTTTAAAGTAATAAAGCTCTATGGTTCTGCTGAAAGAATTTGCTGCCAAGTGTACTGCTGTGTGTCTATAACCCCAGCACTTGGGAAGCAGAGGCAGGTGGATCATGAGCTCCATTCCAATCTGGGCTCTGTAAGATCTGTCTCAAAACAAAACAAAACAAAACAAAACAATTACTAAAGTTGTTCCAGAAAAATACCACTTTAAATTTATCATTCTTTATATGTCAACTTACCCATCAGTCAATTGTGGAAATAAAAATTAATACATAAGAGGAAATGATTTGGAAGGTTTAAAATTATTGCTTATTCCTCCTTCACTACTATATAAAACATGTATATAAAATATAAATATGCACTACATGTATAAAACATGTATGTATTACGATATCCTGAGCTCTGGGCTGAGTCCCAGATCTCTGCCAGCCTCTCACAGCTAATCTTCTAGGGCTACTCTTGGAAACAAACACAATATCATATTTTGCATTATTTTAATTTTTAAAACTTAATTGTGTATGTGCACATGTGAGTGCAGGTGCCTCCAGGTTACAGTATTTTTAAACTGTTTTACAGTATTCTATTGGCCATTGTTGTCAACTTTACAAGATCTTTCCAAAAAACACATTCCTTAGGAAATGAATTACCAGGCAATATTCCATTTTTGCTCATAAAATACATGCATAGCAATAGATAGTGACCTCCCAAATAATTCTTAACACTTTTCAAGCCTTATTTTATATTTATATTTTTTTCCTAGAAATTTGCTGTCTTTGGTAAACTCTCTCATGTTTCAGCCATGACAACTCAGATTAACTCATGACCGATGTCCCCTTTGCCTAGGGCATTCAGAGGTCACACTCTCCAACAGCCCATCTTGTCTCTCAAGTTCAGCCCAGCGCTGGCTTCCTCAGCATTCTGGAAGAAATCTAGTTGTGAGAAAGTAAACACAACATAGCTACCATCATTCTTATTAGAGTGATTTGTTTTCTCTTAATCCAAATAAAGTGGCATTACATAAAAATGAAAGCTAAAAATAAGAAGAAAATTCACATTTGGGCAAGTTGCTTAACCAGTGAGCTTAAATGTGCTATTTATTATAACTATTGTCTGTATAAACAGTATTTAAATGGTATTTATTAAAACTTTGATTTTTAATAAAGGTCATACACACAACAGCATTTTTTAAATTCCTATCTGTAACCCTGAAAACGTGAATATCGGAGTTTTGTTTCCTGTACCAAGTCTGACTGACATGTAGCAGCTGTGATAGGACTGGGCAACTAGGCCCACCAGGGTGATGCTAAGGCAGGGCGGCACCATGGGAGCTAAGCTTCCCTCACTCAAAGGCTCAGCACAAGGATGGGAAGACAGTGGTCAGCCACACTCTGAAGGACGCCCTCCTTGCCACATTGCCTTGCCACAGTGACCCTGGTGAATGGGAGCAGCTTATCAGTACAGTCCCGCAGGCTCCTTCGTATACTTTAGTTCTTTGTCCTCTGGAGCATGTGGGGAGTTACGTCTTTTGTAAGGACACTGAGCTCAGAGGTCAAGCCACTTGCTGATAACCAAGGACAAAATGAGTACATCCTTGGTCATGTATATCTGGTTGTTGAATGTACGGTCAGAAAAGGAACAAGCTGTGGCTTATGCACTAAAATAATTCCTAGGTGAGATAGAAAACCTGGGAAATGAGCAGCCACGTTGGAGAAGGAGCAGACAGGGAAGTCTGGTCTACTTCTGCAGCCTGTGCCCTGCAGAAGGGAGCCACCGAGAGCTGGCACCCAGCCTGCATCTTTCTTTGTGAGCCCCTTGCCCTGAAGAAAGCTTCACTTGTTGGAGAAAGGGAAGCCTTTACCCAGCTTATGACCATTGTCCAGTTGTCCTCTCATCTCTGACTGGCTCTGTGACCTAGCTTCAGCTGTAGGAATATTTCCACGCTTATGTGTATGTGTGCAATTTGAGCAAATTTTGTTGTAAGAAATGAAGTCCTTCTGAATTTATAAAATATAAAATTTCAAATATGGTTACATATTATATTGAAATTTCAAATGAAGGTGTCAAAGGTTAATAACATCACACTTAATCCTCTTTCTCCTTGTTTCTTACCAAAATGAGCATGGGGCATATCCTCAGAGGGATTTTGAAATCTTAACTAATAGATTACTTTCTAGTTTTACCTTGATGACAGTTGTTTTATAAAGCATTTCTTAGCTTTTTTTTGTTAATTCTAGAAATGTAAAAGAATGGAAGATGATAAGACAAATCTCCCTCCCTCTCCCTCTCCGTCTCTCTTTCTCTCTCCCTCTCCCTCCCTCTCCCTCTCTCTACCTCTCTCTTTCTGTCTCCCTCTCTTTCTCTCTCCCTCTCTTTCTCTCTCCCTCTCTCTCCCTCTTCCTCTCTCTCTCTTTCTCCCTCCCTCTCCCTCTTCCTCTTTTTCTCTCTCCCTCTCTCTCCCTCTCTTTCTCTCTCCCTCTCCCTCTCTCCCTCTTCCTCTTTTTCTCTCTCCCTCTCTCTCCCTCTTCTTCTCTCTCCCCCCTCTCTCTCCCTCTCTCCCTCCTTTTCCCTCTTTCTCTTTTTCTTCATCAGGGAAACACTTTAGGACCCTCCATACTTGACTGCTAGATTTATAGAAAAGTAGGGAGTGTCCAAAGGAAGGTTTCGGGAATAGAACTAGAAAGCTGATTAGGAAAAGGACAGTGAGAATCCAAGACAAGACTGAAGACCTCTTGTTAGGCTGCCCCAATCCTCTATGTGGGATTGATTCAATCCAATTCTCACCATGTCTCTGATACAGTGTAAGAATGACAATTATAAATTGATTAATGATAGGGGTACATTCCAAAAGCACATCACCAACCAGTGTCATCACTGTGCAAATATCATGGAATATACTTACACAAACCAAGCTGGTGCAACCTGCTGCTTCACCTATGCCTTATAACCATTGCTCCCAGGCTACACACCTGGGAAGCCAATCACTGTTCTCAACACAGAGGGCCACTGTAGCACACTGGGAGTATCCATGTATCCAAACTATCCAAACATAAAAAGAAGACAGTGAAATCTCTAGAGCCCATGGGAATTTTTCAGGGACTGAAATAATTTTAGGGACTGTCATACATGCAGTTCATTGCTGAGTAAAAGGCTGTGTGGCTCAGGACTGCATTGGCAACGTGTGATGGGGAGGCAAGAGAAGTCTGAATCAGTACAGGTGAAATTCTTTTCAATTTTAACTACATTTTAAAACTCACAACACTGTAATCCAACACTGTGTTTCCTAAGCCTAATTTTGTTTGTGCTAAAGTTGAATTTAAAGATTTACACTTTTTCAATCTGATTTTTAAAGGTATGGATGAGTGAGTCACAAGAAAGCTACCTGTGTTAGGATTCATCCTGAAGAATTTTCCATCAGACAGAAGGAAATATGACAGCTGTCCATTCTTCCCAGAGTCTGTGTCAATGGCTGTAATTTTGCCAATTACCCCTAGGGGAGTAGGGCTCTCCTCCACTTTCAAAACCATCACATCATGCAAGAAGACAGGGGAATTATCATTCTCATCTAAGACATGGACGATTACCGAAGTGCTCACATTCGGCAACAATCTGCCCTCTGGGATCCTGGCAAACACTCTAAACCTGTATGTTTGTGTAGATTCATAGTCGAGCTGTCGCCGCAGATAAATCCACCCTGTGTGAGAGTGTATTCCAAACGCTGCAGAGTCCACGCTGGCATCCAGAGTGTATACCATCTGTGAGGTTGGGCCCCACAGATGCAGTGGGTAGGCCTGTACTTGAAGTATTTGTGTTGTCAGTGGGAGAGATTCACTAACTTCTACTTGATAGACCAAATTTTCAAAAGCTAAGACAGGGCTTTGCTCTTGCTTGTCTATTATTATGGTGAGCACTAACTGGGATGCCTGAGGAGGAGCACCATGGTCCTCAGCCACCAGGGTCAGTGTGAGCTTCCCTGGGACCTGACCATCCAGGTTCCCGCTGAGATACAACACCCCAAATCCTGGGTCAACGCTAAACACACTTGGCTTTGGGCTTGCAATGGCATACCGGACTAGTCCATTCAGCCCACTGTCTCTGTCCTCTGCTCGTGCAAGGTACAAGGCTGTACCAGGAGGTGTGGTCTGGGAGATCTTGATCTCATCTGAGGCTGTGGGAAACTTGGGTTGGTTGTCATTGACATCGATCACAGTTATGTTTACTTCTGTGCTGCTGCAGGCTGAGGAGCTGCCGAGCTGGGCCTGGATGGTGAGGACAACTGTGGGCTGAGCTTCATGGTCCAGAGGCTTCTGGGTGTGAATAGTGCCAAGCCATTGATGAATGGAGAACTTTCTGTCCAGATCCCCAGAGGAAATTCGGTAAGAGATTGGCTCTGAGGAATCTGAAAGAAAACACAACCAGTGTATGCTAAAGGAATGAGTTTGCTGGAAACCAGGACACTGAAAACAGCATATGTTCCATTTATAAAGAATATTGCAAGTTCTGACTTCTCCTTCCTATCCACAGCTGCTGGGGAAACACATGGTTTGAGACCTTAGTGACCCAAAGGAATGGCCAGTGCACAATGAGCAAATATTCCCCACTTCATCTTTCCCGTGTTAGATAAAAAAGAAAGCGGATTGGAAAATAATTTGGACATCTTTTTGAGGAAGTTAAATCAAGTTTATGTTGATATTTTTCTATGATATTTACCTATGAATGGCAAATACCCTCCACAGAGGTAGGAGGAAGGAGAGAAGAAAGGACAGGAGGGACCTGGGAGGAAGGTCAACCGTTTGAGAGGGAATTCCCTTGTGGGACTTTGTCCTGAAGAGGTCAAAGGGAAAGGGTGTCATGCAAGGAAGGATATTGGCTCAAGTACTGTTTGCACTAGCAGAGCATTTTTAATTCACTCAAATGGATACCAAAAAGGAAATGCTTAAATAAGCCCATCTAAGTTAAAACACCATGTAACTCATGCCATAGTGTTGTCAACTCTGTAGTGTATTACATTCTCATTATGAGGTGAAACAGGATGATGCACAGCATAGCTGGAAAGCTCTAGGAAGCAAGTAGTGGAGTGGTAGCTGTGTCGCAGGTATACTAAGGTGTCTTTTTATAAAAATGTTCAGGTTTGTATGGTTCAGTGAGTGGATTACAGGAGATATACAGTTTCTATATTATGATTCTGTACTATATTAAGCATTCTTCAAAAATACCTATTCTTTCCTTATCAAAAATTGTAATATGGGAGGCAGCCATGTTGAAAGTACAGTGAGCAAGCCCTGGGTTGTGCTGTTCCCATTCATTTTGTTCGAAAGAATGAAATATTCATTTTAAGATTCCATGGCCGGAGAGATTGCTCAACAGTTAAGAGCACTGGCTGCTCTTGCAGAGGTCCTGGATTCATCTCCTAGCACTCACAAGGCAGCTAACAACCATCTGTAATTCCAGTTCTAGGAGATCTGATGCCTTCTCTGACTCCCATGGGCATTGTACAACAAAGGTGCACTTACACTGCACTTACAGGCAATACCCTCATACACATAAAATAAAAATAAAAAATAAAATATTTTAAAGATGCCGTGGTCCAATAAAATGGGAGGTTTTCTGATAATGATGCTGCTGCAGCATAAGAATTAAATCCTTACTTGAGGACTCTCCTGCTTTCACTGTTCCAACAAAGCTGCCGATGGGTGCATCTTCGTATACCGAGAAAGAGTACTTGGGCCTTTCAAATTCCGCAGGAGCCAATGTGGTCTGCAGAATGTGTATGGTTACATCAGCATTAGTGTCAGCTGTGAGCCCACCACCATCTCGAGCACCAACCATCAGAAAGAGTGTGGTAGCTTCCAAATGGCTGAGTGTTGATGTTAAGTAAATAATTCCTGAGTAGAGGAAAAAAAGAATTAATAAGTAGATAATATGCAATAAATACTGATCGCAGAACCCAGTCTGTTAAGTCTGCTGTGTGATGTTTATTTTATGTGTCCACTTGACTGGGTCTTCAGTTTGCCCATTTGATCAAACATTATTAATCTGAGTATGTATCTAAAGGTGCTTTTGAATGAGATTAACATTTAAAACCAAAGACAGAATACGGTAGCTTGCTCCCTGAATGTAGGCAAGCTTCATTCAATTGTCTTTCGGATAAACCAAAAGAGTTGACCTTGAAGAGCTGTGGCAACTCCATTTTAAAACCAACCTACATCCCAGTTGAATCTTTCCAGTAACAGCTAGTAGTTCCCGGAATACCCAGAGACCAACTGCCACAGATGTCAAAACTGCCTCCCAACCACAAATGGTCAAAATAGCCAGAAAAACAAACAACCAATCACCTATGGCCCAGTACATTCACCCCACCATGATGTAAGGCTGTGGTGGGCCCCCTATAAAAGGCCAGCCCAAACGATGGATTGGGCCTTCTCATAGAGCTGGGGCGCCAGTCTCTGTGTTAAGGTCCCTACCGCGGTTTGTACTTGTTCAATAAACCTTGCTTTTGCAGTTTTGGAAGTGTCGGCAATCGCTGGTCTCTTTGGGGTCCTGAGGCTGAAGTCTAACAGACCTCTCATAAATAAGAGAGAATCCCTCCTATCTGATGGTCTTTAAACTGGGACACTGATTTTGTTTTGCTGCCTTAGGACCTTAACTAAAAACTCGCTCTTTCTGGGACTCCAGTCTTCTGGTTTTCAGTCTGAGACAACACACTCCTAGGTTCATCTTTCTGACTCAATCTGCAAATCTTGGAACCTGCAAGGCCCCATAACCACACAAGCCAATTCCTTGTAATAAACCTCTTCACAGTCCATTTCTTGAAGAATTTCAATTGGCACACCTATTTCACAAACAGAAACTTGAACATACTTGTAAAATGATGTCCAAATTCTGTCAATCAATGTTTTCCTAGAACTTAAACATTAGACATTTTGGAAGCAACTTAACTCATCAGAAAAATTTAAGTCATGTTGTCCTTTTTAAGCCTTAATATCATATCAACAACTCCATTTGATGGAATAATAAATAGGGTGCATGTCTCTATGTTCTAATGTTGGGTTAATACATGGTTAGGGTGGTTACAACCTGCTCTGGTACCAAAATCCTAAGTCTGCAGGAGGAAATAAAAATGTGTCTTCTGAGGTACTCATCATGTGTCCTGGGCTGGACACTGATCTCTCAGTCAACTAGTTCCACTCTTTGTTAGTGAGAAGCTATGACATAGAATCTGTGTGTAAGACTTCAATAACTGTTAATCCCAGGGGAACACGAGTGACAGGTTAGGCTTATGAATGTAGCACATGGGAAAGAAGGTATTGATGGTCAAGTTGGAAGGAGATTTAATACACTGAGAACACGAATTATTTAATACTATCCTTCAGTAAAACTGGTTCAAGAAAAATCGATACAATGTAACCACCTTACATGAAAATGTGAGTTTTATTTCATGAGAAAGAAAGTACATGCACTTACTGATTGAATTTAAATACATATTAATATGGTTGGACCTTGAAGCAGGGTCATGATGTAACTGCCTATATTAGTAATTTTAAAATGCTACAGTTTTTGCTAATTTATGAGACACTACCAAAACACCAGCAATGTCTCTTTTAGGTATGAAAAGTGAAATCTGTTCCATCTTTTCTTTCAAGTCAAAACCTGACCTTTTGGGATGGGGATGTATTTCAGTTGGTAGAATGTTTGTCTAGAATGTACAAAGCTCTGAATTTGACTCCCAGCACTGTGTAAACCAGTGTGATGGCACACACTTGTAATCTCAACACAGGAGGTGGAGGCAGGAGGATAAGCTGTTCTTGCTCCCATTTCTATTAGAAAGTTATGCAATGCATGCTATGACATCCCTATTTTCTTTTCCTTTAGGTTCACTAAAGTATAGATGACATTTAAAATTGTATGAGTTCAAGCTATGCAATATCACAATTTGAGATGCATATGAATTGATGTTTTCTTTAAAAATTCCTTATCTAATATGATTTTATGTAATGAATCTTTCAGGTTCATTTCTTCTGCACACATTCCAAGATGTTCATACTAATTTTGGCACCCAAAGTGATCACATGCTTCCAGATCGACCTGACATCACACAGCAAAGTGTAAACAAACGCTCTTTACTGGAACACTTCAAATACTATTAATAACACCAAGTGTGACTGTACTGGCTTAAAGTAGTCCCATCAGACTTCGTCATCCTTATTTGATAGTCCTCCAAAGAACTCAATACTCTTCGAAAAAAATTCTGTCAGATATTTCCAATCTTGGTACAATTTTAAAAATAATAGAATATAGATTGCTTATTTATTCATTTCTGTGCTTGATTTAAAAAATAAAACTCAATTGCTTGGGCCCAAGAATTCAAAACCAGTCTATATCACATAGTGATACTTTTCTAAAAAAGCAACAACAAAACCCTTAAAAGTATCCACAGAGGGAAATGGCAAGTCCATCCCACATTCAGCCATCCCTGCTCCCTTGGGTATATGTTCTTATGGACTTAATTCAATTCCAATTACAGGGAACTTTTTAAAGATTTATTTTCTACATTTTGAAGATTATGACGCTGAAAAAGTAAATAAAATGCCTGCCTCAAGTAGATACAACCTAGCTTCCTACCTCCAGATAGACTCTTCCGGAATATCTTCATACCTGTAATCGAATAGTGTTCCTGGTATCCACACCTAAGGATATCAGTGTCTCTGGATGCTCAAATTTTAGCATTCCAAAACATCATCTTCCGTCTCCGTAGCCCCATTTACAACTCTGTACCTTTTTCAGTTGGCAAAGTAAAACACTTACGATGTCCAAAATAAAACCTACTCATTTCAATTCATATATTTGAATCCCTTTCCCAGAATAACTTCTTGTCTCCTTTGACTTAACAGTTTCTAGTCATATTTGAAGTACAATTCAAGTCTTACTGATGTAACTGACTTTCGCTTACCTTCATGTAGGACTAGATACCATCCTTCTATGATTCCTGGGCACCTATGCCTACTACAAACTGAACATGTTATAGTTTAATTATCACGTCTACGTTTATTATCATTAATTTACCCAATAATTAATAAAATAAATTCAATAATGATATTTGAGCCAGGTGTGGTGGTGCATGCCTTTAATCTCATCACTTGGGAGGCAGAGGCTGGAAGATGTGAGATCAAGGTCAGTTTGGTCTATGCAATGAGTTCCAGGCCAGCTGGGATTACAGGAAGACCCTGTCTCAAAAAATTTCTAAATATTGGTCTTTCTCTTGTATTCAACACTCCACAAACAAGTGGACGAAGTTTGTAATTTTTTTTCCTTCCTCAAAATGCTATGAATGCTAGCTTTCTGATTCTATATGCTAATTTTATGTTCTTAGTGTTAGGTTTATTTGTGAGTCATTTTGATTAAATCTTAGCAGAGCCAGGCTCTCACATAAACCTGGCAGGAGGTGATGTGTAGATGCAAGGCAAGAAATCCATTCTTTGGAGTTTATGGAATAATAAAAGACCATGGAGACAGACTCTTAGAATCGGATATAGCTGCCTTCAAATCCTGTTTCTGTCAATTTGCAGTTGGCCTTGAGCAATTTTGTAAACCTTCTGAGTCTATTTACCAGCTATAAACAAACTGTAGAATCAGGCCAATATCATTTTCTGTACAGATTTGTTAGGAGAATCAATTAAACAGTATATGCTAACAGATAGCATCATGCCTGACATACATTGATTCTATTATACAACGCTAACTTCCTTCCCTCCCTCCTAAGGCCTAAAAGGCTAAGAGAGCAATTCCATGCAGCACAGAAGATGTGTTCATGGGTAATGAGTGACTTCCTCTCTCAGGAAAGGGAAAGGTGGAGCAACTGGAATAGTATCAATATTCTATAAAATCCTGTGAAAAGAGTACATACGAAATTGACTGAAAGAGCTGACCAGGGACCCGTCTGTCCTCACAGACTGCCTACCACAACACAAAGGAGCATTGTTGAGAAGGCTGCAATAATCCTTCTTATACTAACATATCCCACTTCCTCTAAAAAGGTGGCAGTTTTATGTAAACAAGTCTTAAAAAGATCTATATTTTCCTCTTGTCTTATTCTTGTGGGTGGCCCTATAATTTACATGCTTTATGGGTTTGCAATGTGTCCTTTAATGTTTATATTTTAAACTTATTTAAATAACCCTTTCTAACTTTATAAATGAAGATACTGACATAGGTGATGACACAGAGGTAGACTGACAGCTCCCATTTGGGAGGCCAGGGGACAAGGCTGCAAGGTCAAAGCTTTAGCTATGTTTTCCCTCTCTTGATCGTATGAAATATTCTGAAAATTCAAGAGAAGGACCTGCACTGTGATAGTGCCTCCAACCCACCACCACCCAAAGTCCTAACATCTGACAAAAAAATTCAGCCTAAAGGAAATGCCCAACAAAAATCCTGAAAGACTGAGACCTGTGTGGTTGGCCTTGTCACCTAAGGGAGTCCCACATAAAAGTCATGATTTTAACAATAACAGAGCTAAGAGTCCCGTATTATATTATCTGAAGGCTGAATCACTTTGCAAAGGCAATAGCGTAGGTTGAAACTCTCCTCCAAAAATGCATGTCCACTTGCAACCTCAGAATTTGACTGGAATTTTTTTGGAACAGTCTCAAAGATGTCATCATGAAACCATCCCAGGTTTATGGTGGGCCCTAAATTCAGTGACGGAATGCTTCTGAGAAGCAATGGAGAAGAAAAAGAAGCATTGAAAACACAGCCACGTGATGATAAAGGCAAGGTTAGCGGTGTGCTGCCAGGAAGGAGGGACAAGGACGGCTAGTGGCCACTAGAAGCCGCAAGGGGGTTGGGGGTAACTTTGCTCTCAGTCTCTAGTACCAAGACTGTAGACACCTTGATTTCAGACTTTGGGTGTGCAGAACTTTGTGGTACTTTTTTACAATAGCTCTAGGAAGCCAACCCAGGCAGTAAGCACCTAAGCAGAGTAGGGTCTTTGAAGCTGCAGAGCCTTGATTGCCACACATTGAGTGGTCATGGATAGGCTCCTTCTTGTTTGTGGATTACTTTCTGATTTATGAAATGTGCATGGAAGAGTTCACACAACATATTCTGGCAAAATGGTTAAAATGGTCAATATAGGTATAGATTATGGAGAAAAGTTGGTGGCATATGGACACTCAATATTGTCAAACCGAGAGCTTAGAACAAATTTAAAGACCTTGACTGACTTTTGTCATTCTAGAATCAGGCCATGCCTCATTGTACAAGATAGAATGAGTATTTTGAATGAGCCAAGCAGAGGACAGGTCATTTCAAAGCTACTTTTCTTGTGAGAGTTTAAGTAGAAGGAAGTTCCTTATCATGCCAGCTAAAATCGACTCACTTATGAATTGGGCTATCATCTTCCTCTTGGCTTCTTTCAAGATAGGATAAAAACATAGATTCTACTTAGTGAACCAGAAGTCGTTATGAGGGTCTCCATATGGGTTTGGTCTGCTGCATCTGGTGAAAAACAATAGCCCCCTGCAGATTTTCCACAGAGACATTCTTTATTATTTGTAGTCTAGAGTTCTATAGCCTTGTATCTTAAAAAGTATATAATTTGCCCCCTTCGCTGGAAGATTCTGACAATGAATATACACTGTTTTTTATTGCAATTCTTTCATGTCTATTTAGGGTTCAGTGGCAAAGGGAAATTACAGGCTTTATAAAGGAACTCGTGTATTTTGTTTTGTTTTTGTGGCAATTTTAACCAAACGTTTATTCACATGATATATATTTCAATGTGCTACTATAATTATCTCCCAGAAAACAAACAAAAAGATAACTGAGGGATGCTATTTGAATAATAAAACAAGTCTGATTTATTTTGGAATTTTAGAAAAATAAAATATCAGAAGATACATAACTTTCCTAATAAAATCCAGGTGAAACGATTAAAAAAATGGCTACTTCCTTCAATGTCTTTCTTGACTGTCTTGGCTCTATCACAAAACGTGTATTCTGAGCATCTGAAGTTTTCCACTATGATATGGTGAGCAGATGACTACTCCACCTAACCATCTCACAGGAGACAGGTCACCATGGTTCTCTGAGCATCCCTGTCCTCGTGGGAAATACACAATCATAATGGGATGTGCCTATTGAGTTCTCTGGAACTCAGACAGCATGTTGCATATAAAGATGAAGTATGGCATATGACACTTGAAGTGTTCACTAACTTCTTTTTTTTCATTTATTTTTTATTTAATAACCACATGAGTAGAAGAAGCATTTCATTACAGCTTTAGCATATTCAGTAACACATTCCAGAGCAAGGACATATCTCTTTCAAAAGTGGCTGTAAATTTTAGGTTCACAGTTGAATTAATACAGTTATACAATATTGAACTCAGTATAAACCCTGTAAGACATAAAATTGAATGAGTTTTTAACCTTTAAAGAAGATCTCCATTTCATTTTAAAATATACTGTTTCCTACATTTTTAATGCTACTAACGCTTAGATGTTTGCACACGTGTCTTTAATATCTATGTATCTGATTATTACTAGTCACAGTCAGTTACACTTGGAGCCTTGGCACCTGAGTATGGATATAAAGTCATCGGGTAGATTTCAATGATAATGTTTGTCACCTCTACTAATTAACATGAAGTAAATTTTTATGATTCCTCCTCAAATATAAGTCTTTTCTTTTTAATTTATTGTTTTGTTGTGTGTGTATGTCACACAGAACATCCCACACAATCTTATTCATCTATATACCCACTTCCCAAATGGCACCCTCCCATAGTCTCCCCCCCACCCCACTGGAGCCCATATCCTCTGTCATCCCTGTTACTGTCCACTGTGTTGTCAGCGCCTCTAGCCATTCCCCAGTGCTTGTCCATCTGCTGAATCGAGTCAGCCTTTCTAGAAATCCTTGTTTTAGGAAGATCAGCTCTTCCTTATCTAGCAGCAATCAGGTGTCAATATTCATTTAGATAAGATTGGGGTCTGCTGTTCATTTTCCCAGTTTTATGCTGGGTTACTGTCTGGGAGTCTTTGGGCCACCCTGGCCAATAACTGTCTGGCATTGTTTCTTGTTATGTAGCCTTTAGCTATACATATGGACCCTTAAAAAATTATATTGACCTCATTAATCTTTGGCTATACTTTCCTTTTTAGTGTTTAAGGCCCTACAATTGGCCCAGATAAACCAATTTATTTTTACTCTTAAGGTTGTTTGAGGATCTGTTCCTCAGGGGTAACATGGGCTTGGGAGGAGCCCCTGGCTCCTTTCTTTTACCAGTCAAAGGAGCATGGGGAAGGATAACTAACACTAAAAGCCTTTGAAAACATCATGCAGAAACATACTAGTGTAGATGTTTCTTAGGATACATACATACATACATATATATACACATATATACATATAAAAAGAGTTTAAATGGAGTTATCCTATAAGGGGGAGTCATTGCCCCTACTAGACATCATAGAATAACATATAAAAAAGCCCAATGAGAGGAATAGATTCCTTGTTTTAGACTTGTTAATCAGGGATGTCCTGTAGACCCTCAAATAATACTGGATATTGTGACTGCTCTTGGTTGCTCTCCAGAACCTGACACTATTGCTAAAGACACTACATACATGAGTCCTGGAACAATTATGGGAAAATTAAGCTGTTACTGACCTCAAAAGTTCATCTATACTGGCTAGCTTTCATAATGTTGGAAGGTGCTATGCATGCTAACAAAAGCTAAGGGTAATCCTCAACCTTACCTCTCTGTGAAATCTGGGACCTACAATAATGACTGGCCTGGCAAGAGAAGCCCACTGGTACAATAGTGGCACAAATATTATGGTATAACCAATCACTTTCTGATTGGATTTAAGACCCACTTCATAAGATGGAGCCCATACCTGACACTGTTACTGGGGCCAACAACCTTTGGCTAGATAGGTCACAGACTGTAGAAGAGAACCTACTACTATTATCTTGCCAAATGGACATAGTATTAAACAGACTCCTGTGACTTATTGTTATACCTACAGATTAGTGCCTCTCTCAACTCTCACCAGAGGACCTTCTTCCTACAGCAGATAGTGATGGACACAGAGACTCACAATTGTTCAGTGTGCAGAGAATAAGAGACTGGGGCATGCTCAGCCCTAAATGGGACACCTATATTACACCCTTTCCTCTCAAGGCTCAGGGATCACTGTGGAAAAGGTGGTAAAGACTCTAAGAACCAGAAGTGGTGAATGAATATAAGGAAACCATGTTTTCCAGACACACACAACAAGGCTGTTACACACATAAGCCCACAGGGCTTGTAACAGCATGTACGAGACCTGCACAAGCCCAAGCCAGACAAAAATCCAGTACGGAGGGAGGAAGAAGCAAAGAACCACCCCTAGCTGAGGAACCATTGGCAATCAATAGCTGCTGGGCTGCTTTTATGCATTTGCATATTATAGTATTTAATCACAGTAACAGCTAGGTTTTTCCAACTTGCCTCAATATAAAATAACCTAATGCCTATACACTCATTATAAAGGACCTTTTAAGTCCTCAAATAAGAGGATTATTACTGTACTGTCACCTGTTACCTTAACTTTTTGTTTTTCATATGTACATTCAAGGTTTTCAAGTCCTATCTAGAGCCATCCCAGGTCCTCAAGATATTTCAACTGACAAGACTAAATATGGAGTCTAATCTAACCAATAAAATGGACATTATAAGCAACAGCCTCCTTCATCCTCACTTGGCTAAATGTGACATTAAAGGAGAGGTGGACTACCAGCTCCAACCACAGAAGGTGCAGGACCTGGACTCTCAGACACCTAGCCTTCTGGAGGAGGATTTCACTCCTACCTTTTTTGCAAATTGTCCTAATGGCTGCTAACGCAGAGATTCCCCATGGGCCTCGGTCATGAGTGCCCTAAGGTGATACTGGTGTAGTCGACTATCACACACAAAGTAAGACAACCAGAGACATCACTGGGAACCACTGAAAGGATTTCAGAAAGGAACTCCTGTAACTGCACTTGGTCCTCTGACTCCTTCTTAAAAGTGATTGGTTTGTAATACAAAAATACACATTCTCTGAAATACTTCAATAAGTTGGCAATAAAGAAGGCTAAATATTAAGTGACGTCAGGAACCAGAGATGAAGCAGCATCCTGAACTGAGCTTTGTCTTTCAAGGTATTTGTCAAATCCTAGTGATCTCCAGGGAGCTTTCCTGTTAATGACCTCGTGGTGCTGCGAGGACAGACCACAGCCTTTTATGGACAGGGAGAGGCTAGAGAGTGAGTCTTTCCAGAATTTGTGTTCTAAAATCAGATTCACTGTTCCAGTTTAAAGACGAACAAGAAATAAACACATTCACCTCCAGTGGGCTGAGAAGAAAACTGTCCCACTTGAAACATGGTTTGAGAATTTCTAAACATGAAACAGTTCTTGCATTGATCTGTAGTCTGAAATTGTAATACAGATAATATAGAAAAAAACATCGAAGTCAGGAATTTTTTTAAATGGTATATATTTGGCACTGAAAATGGACTTTTGTGTTAAAGCATGAACTGAGAATGCATTGAGGTCTGTGGTTCTGTGTGTGTGTGTGTGTGTGTGTGTGTGTGGAGAGAGAGAGAGAGAGAATAAACTTTTATTTCCCTAGCACATTTATGTTTCTCTGGGGCATTTGATTAAAAGAAACAAACACTTCCCAGAAGAACCATCTTACTTCTCAGGGTTCAAAGAATTCTCTCAGATAAAGATCCAAGGCCACAATTTTAAAAGAAAAGATTAGCATAGTCAGGCATGGTAGCACATGCCTTTAATCCCAGCACTTGGGAGGCAGAGGCAGGCTGATCTCTGTGAGTTCAAGGCCAGCCTGGTCTACATAGTGAGTTCCAGGACAGCTGGGGCTACAGGGAGACCCTGTCTCAAAAAGACCAAAAAAAAAAAAAAAAAAAAAGATTAGCATAAGTGAGACTGAAAACCAATGAGAGATTGAAATGGGAAATGGCTGTAGAAAACAGGCAAAGTGTTCTAGTTAAGACAAAGCTTCTAACTCAGTTCAGCCATGTGCTCTTTATAAGAAACAGCACAAGGGCTGGGGAGATGGTTCAGTCAGTAAAGTGCTTGCTTTACAAGCATGAGGATCTGAGTTCAGATCCCCAGCACCCATCCTCAAAAGAAAATCAAGAAAAAGAAAAAGACTGACTCTGTGGCCCACAGACCATACCAGAAATATGAAGGTAGTTTTCAAATGTGCTGACCCCAAAAGCTGATGAGTTCAGGCAAATTAGAGAGTATTCATTTCTCAGCATGAAATTTATAACAATATTTTAATAGTTTAAAACTTCCATTTTATGATACTTGCAAGTTATTATTAACTACTAGTACAAGGACCAATTTTCAACTTTGAAAAACAGATATTGATAAATATACAGAGTATTGGTTATACCATATTTTAACGACTATTACATACTAGATGGTTAGTGTTCATGGTCAACTTTACACAGTCTATAATCACCTGGGAAGAGTGTCTTAATGAGTAATTATTTAGATCAGGTTGCCCTATGGGCATGTCCATGGGGGATTGTCTTGATTGTGAACTGATGTAAGAAGACCCAGCCCTTTGTGGGTGGCACCATTCCCTAGGCAGGAAATCCTGACCAGCATAAGACAGGAGCAAGTAATGTGAGCAAGTAATGATACACATATTCTCTCTTCACTCTTTACTACAAATGTGATGTGACTGCCTGAGTTCCTGCCTTGGCATCCCCTCAGAAATGGGCTGGAACTATAAACCAAAGAAACAATTTCTCCCCTAACTTTCTTTTCTCAGTATATTTTATCACAGCAACTAGAAGTGAGACTAAAGCACATGCCAATCATAATGTGCACAGTTATTTGTCATGTTCTTTATCTTGTCACTTTTTTATTTAAACAGAAGAAAGTGCTGGGATGAAATAACTTTTAGAATGACATAATAGTAAAAAGACATGGATGCAAAGATCATCTTTCAGTTACTTCTCCCATCCATTTTAAAATACACATAACCATGCACTTGTACTAATTAAACAATATTTCTTTCAGAATCAAAGCCTTTGGAAAAGAAGAAATAATCTTAACTACGGTAGAAATTCTAGTTAGAAAGTGATCTGTGAGTCATCACCTAAGTTGTAACCTGTGGATATTGATAACTAACGAAAATAAGAACAAAAATCATGATCATCATCCAATATGGAATCTATAAATAAATACAGCTTTCCCCAAACAAGAATATCAAAAACTGTGAAATATCCACATCAATTCAGTAATTATTATTAATACCTATAAAGTCTCTTCTATATTCATTTTGTGATAGTAAGAAAAGTTACTTGTCAACTGCTTTGTGACTAAGTTTTAGTGGCAGAAAGAACTACAATGGATTCAGCCTTCTTCTTCATGTTGTAAACCAAAGAACTTTTCAAGAAGTTACCTACATTGTAATATTCCACTGAACTATTTAATTGAAAAAAGTGAGTTTAAAAAAATCAATGGACAATTTGTTGCTTCAGACAGGCTTGCATTAGAAGTCACAGTGAGGGCTCATTTTCTCCAATTTTGTTGAATCAAGAGACCTGTATTTATCTTAGTTTTCTTCTTTATATTGAAAAAAGTCCCAAGAATAAAAAGAATATTGGAATAAAAATCCAATGAGAAAATCAAGTGTCGAGTTTATCACTGTGTCCCTGAACGAGTCAGTAAGATGCATAGTTTGGTGTCTTGACTTGCACATGGAAAGATATCTGCTTGTTCATACAACAAAGCTCCTACAAAGCTCCAGCAGGCAGTGTATGGAAAGATGGTCGAGATATGATCTTAACTGTCTTTTTCATGTATTGTCTCTTTCTACCTTTGGGCAAGTCTCCAGATCCCTCTAGCTTTAATTTCCTCCTCCACTAAATGAGGCAGCTGATTCGTACAGATCTTTCCATCTCTGTTGAGTCTATGATCTTGTACTGAAAACATGAGAAAATTCTCTACCATGCTTTTGTTTCCTTTGAAAGTAACATTTACTCATTAGGTGCTCATGATTGATTTCAGATTCTGTCTTGCTTATATAAGAAAAATCATTTATTTGTCATGAGAAGGCTCACATCCCTTATAAAAGGGGGTTTGGTATTAATTTATTAATTACACAGCAGAACATCAAATGTTAAGCATAGGAAAGTGGCAATCAAGAATTATGAGAATTATCACTTGGTTAGAAATCTGAGTATAAAGCTAACATTAGGAAAGAGTCTGCCCTTGAAATAATAAGAAAAACAGTCTATGCTGCATTACTTACAGTCTACACGGAAATCCTCACAACTCAGACGAGCAAAAGATGGCGATAAACAGCACAGCATGGCTCTGTGTGCTTGCAGTTGGAAACACTTCTGAGCTATTCTTCTGCAGGGTTAAGATTGAATTCTGTGCACACCACACCTAAAGCCAGGCCAGGCAGGGTTAGAGAACACGCGGCTATCGCTCTGAGTACGGTGAAGGAGGGAAGGCTGTCTGTGTTCTTCACTGATGCACCACAAACACCCAGAATAGTGTCTGCTGTATAACAAGCGTCACATAAACATGTCACACAGATGGCCTCGCTTTCGTTTTCCACCTTAAACAGACGACCTACACACTTTGTGTGAGAGAGTATGTGTGTCCGTTTGTGTGTGTATATGTTCTTGTGTGTGCGTACATGTATGTACATAGGTGAGTGTGTATGCATGCACCAGAGGTCTAATTCAGGTCCTTAATTGCTTACCACCTTATTTGTTGAGACAGTGTGTCTCGCTGAACTGATGGCCAGCAAGGTCCAGGATCTCCCTCTTGCACATAGACCCCTAGATGAAGCTACAGGCACATGTCATCATGCTTGGATTTTAGACGGGTGCTGGAGATCTGAACTCAGGTCTTCATGCTTGTGTTGCGATCACTTTACCAACTAAGCCATCTCCTTGGCACCACGTGTTTTAGAACCTTTATTGATTTGTCTTTATGTCATGAACTTGCTTTCATACAAAAAGAGGTAAATCATAATACCTTAATCAAAGGCAGCTGTAACGAAAAAGACAGTTTTAGATGGTGACAGATGCTGAACCTGAATGCTTTTAATCTATTTGTCACCTTAAAAAAATTTGAGCTAACAGTTAAGTTTTTCTTTAGTGCAAATCATTAAATAAATCAGACAAAAATCAAAAGCTAATTGACTGTTGTTTTATGCTATTCTAAGAAATACTTCAAAAATGGAGGCTTCTGGTTGTGGTGGCAAGAGAATCACATATGGACTTCACCTTGGGTCAATAAGATGACTTGGCTGGTGAGGGCGCTTGCAGCCAAACATAACAACCTGAATTCAATCCCCAGAACCCACATGGTAGAAGGACAGAATTATCTCCCACATGTACACTGTGGCACACAGGTGGAGAAGGGGAGAGAGAGAGAGAGAGAGAGAGAGAGAGAGAGAGAGAGAGGGACTTCTCTTAGGTAACAATACGACAATGTGAAACTTTTCTGCAACTTCAATGTTCTTTGGGGAAAATCAATGAATAGAAGGAAAAAATCTACATGTAACTTTTAAAATAGGATTAAAATACACGAGGAGAGCTGTTAATAAATATGTTTGAAGGCTTGACTTGGTATCTCTCCTCTACTACCTGAACATTCTACAAAAATGAATCTTGTTCATTGAATCAACAACAAACTCAGAAAACTAAAACCAGAACAGGAAGATAAACCCGCAAGGGAAAACAACCATGACATGGCCACACCCCCTTCCAGTTTCCTCTAAAACATTTCTCTTCCAGATGAACACAGTAAGCTACAACTCTGTTTTTAATGCTTGAGTCTTGGTTGTGGCACAAAGAGATCAATGAGCAATCTCTTGTCTTTAGAAAAACATGAACCTACAACAAAAACTATGTAAGCTTTAAAATACTGTGCCTGGCACAAAAATCATCTAAATGAAGGGTTGAAAGAGACTGAAAGAGTGAGTGCCCTTAAGAGGTGTGCGAGTATGTCAGGAGGACGGGGTTGTGCATAAACGGACTCTTCGAGTCTCAGATCTCACTGTATAACTACCTCTCTTCTTCCTAGTTATGTTAGAATTCAGGTAAAAAGGAGAGAGGAACAATCAAAGGTACTGAGCTTGGCTGGGAAAACTCCCATCGTGGGCAGGAGGATGTCACTTTGGAAAAGAAATGGCTAAATCTAGAGACAACGGGAAGAGAGGAAAAATAAAGTGCCCATGCAGGTAAACCAGAGAGAGGCTGAGCGTCCCGAGGCGAGAAGTGGAGGCAGCCACAGGGTTACTGCCCAGACTATGTCACTAAAAAGATTTAAATTGTTTTGTTCCATGTTATCAATGAAATTACCATGCAATTTGTTAAGAAGCTGCAGTGAGAATTTAAATCACTTTCCAATCATTTCTGGTGACATTTATTCCATAAATATTTACTGACAGAGTAAGTGTCTTGGGGCTGTGTTTATTACTGGTAGTATTGGTAGATACAGGCTTTATTTATGGTGAACCTAAAGTTGCTGAAACACAACAGATCCAGAATAGGAAAACAGTATTCCAATATTGCTTCACGTTCTATTCTCTGAGGACATCTTTTTACAGAAAATGTGATACAGTCATTGTGCAAAAAATATGGGGAGTCCCTTAAATGTCAAAAGTAGCTGTTCTATGTCTCAGTATATCCAAAGGGAGTACAATCGGCGCACCAAATCCATAAGTGCACTGCTCTGTTCGTTGCGGCACTGTTCACAATAACCAGGACCTGGACTCCACCAAAGTATCCATCAGTGGATGACAGAAGGAGCTTGGTACATGCACAGTCTGCTTAGCCTTCACGAGGATATTTTTTCACTGGTATCAACATGGGTATCCTGTAAGATGTACTGAGTGAAATAAGCCACTCATACAAAGACAAACTCCCTGATCTCACTTAGAAGTGGAAGTGAAGAAAATGTCAATTTCACAGCAGCTGGAAGTCAAAGAAATGGAGGTTGCCAGGGACCTAGATTGAGGGAAAACAGTAGAACTTGGTCAGACAGGATGTTGTTTCATTCAGACAGGAGAAAAGTACGGAGCATCTATTTCATGAGATAGTGGCTGTAATTAATGATGATGTGTGTACTTGACTGCTAAGAAAGTAGATCTTAACTGCGCATTATAAAATACTAAAAGTGGGGCTGGCGAGATGGCTCAGGGGTTAAGAACACAAATTGCTCTTGCAGTTGGTTTGATTCCCAGCACCCACATGGTGGTTAACAACCATTTTTAGCTCCAGTTCCAGGGAATCTGAGGCCATCTTCTGACCTCTGTGGGCATTTCACGACACAGGTGCTCTTACATACATGCAAGCAATACACTTATACATAAAATTAATAAATAAAAATATAAAATACTAAAAATATGCAAGGTGATGGGAGTTAATTAGCTTAATTTCATCATTTCATAATGTGTTACACACCAAAAAAACCCTCCTGGTTCCCTGTAAACAGGTTCTCAGTTTCTACAGAGAAACTCCCAGAACCCAGTGGTTCACTCTGGAGGCTGCCTCCCCTGGCCCTTGAACAACCTCCCCCACAGCTAGTGATGATGCTGGTTCCTTCTCTAAAGGTTAAAATAAAATGTCACCAGTCCTCCTGGATCACTTAGAATTTGTGATTAAATGCAACCAAATTCCTGAGAAATGTCTTCCACCTAAATGCACAATATTCATCAGAATAGCCAACAATAGTAACCCCAGGCTGCTTCCATGACAAATTTGGTCTTTACTTTAAACAAACAAACAGAAAAACTCCCCTGATGGTTCCCTAGATAACAGCCCACATACAGTGCTCTCTGTTGTTAGCAATGGTATTTGTCCTGTAGTGAGTGCTGGGAAGGGAGGCACAGGATTGGCCCCCACCCTTGCAGTGACAAAAATCTCTTCCATAAACAGAATTCCAAACTCTTCAAGCTCTTCCTGGAGTGCCTGGATGATGAGTGTGATGTCTTTTAAAAACAACCTGCTAAATGCTTCTAGATCCAGTCTCATGATTATGGCTGACCTATATATTTTTGGCAATGCTAATGCCCTACAGGTCCTGATGGCAGTTAAGGTCCTCAGTTACTCAGTTAAGATGAATTTTGAAAAAGCCGAGATAAGCAGACCAATTTCCTACAAAAAAGTATTTTCCTCTGATCTGTGACATGTTAACGGCCCACATCAGTGGATTATTTTGAGCAAGGAAAGTTTTGCCTTGTAAAGACTGCCAGTGTAAACAACTAATCCCCAGATGTCACATAAACCAGATGAGACGCTCCTTCCAGGAACAGTGACTCTACCTAGTAGGGGTGGGTGGAAGGACAAACTATGTGCACTGTATTTCCTATGCAGATCATGACTGGCTTGTAACACCTTTGGTGGTCATGACTATCTCATAAGACAAGGTAAAGACAATGTCTAGCCTGGTGTCTGACTGGCACCATAGGCTGTCCTTTGAAGGCTAACTAGCCTGTGAACACATGCGACATGCCATTAAAATGGAAATGCATTCTGCGCATTTATCTCTCAGAGCTGATGAAACAATGGGAAAGAATAAAATACTTTTCTTGTAGCCTTGATTTAAGCCAGAGTATCTGTGATTATCTCAAAAGTATTAGGATACTGTATACTTGAAACTTTACGTCTATTGTAAATCAAATATTTCAAAGATTATTTTGTTAGCAACAAACATAGAAAAGTGAAGATGATCTTTTAAATATTTATTTCTAGAAAACAGTCTGCTCATGGGCGTTCTCTGGCAGATAGGCAATTTCTGTGTTTGAGAAACAGAAAGCTTTAAGCATTGTTTTAGAAACAAGAAATTAGAGCAAAAAAATCTAAGGGCACACCGGAGTTAGTACAAAGAAAGCCACCGACCGGGTCTTAGTTCCACCTCGTTCTATCATCCAGGAACACAGGGAAATGAAGTTAAGTCACCCTTAGATTGCACACTCATACAAGGAGAGGAACCTTCACAAAATACAGATACCTGGCTATTTCCACGTGTTTATGTTTTCAGTCTTTACCATTGTTAGTACTACTGCAAAACTGGTCCACTGAAGATTCTGTATCACAGTAAGCAGAGCTGCGACTCAGATCCTGGCCTTGGCTAATGACAAAACACCAGCCATTTTCCAAATCACCATGTTGCCCTTCAGAGAGTCGAATCTGCCATCCTCCTGCTTTGAAAACATTATCACTTCTACTTTTGGGGGTGTTAAGCAGTAGAGCAGAAGCTTAATAAACAGAGGATGAAAACTGTCCCAAGATCACATACCTGTAAGGGGGTCAATGGTGAAAAAGGATGACAGGTCTCCTGGAATGAGTTCATAAGCCACCGTTCCGTATATCCCAGAATCCCTGTCACTGGCAAGAACATTGACGATCTCAGTACCTGGGTGGGACTGGATGCTGATGCTGGTCACATAAGTTGATGGATTAAATACAGGATGATTATCATTTACATCTTCTAGTTCCACCCGGACAAAAGCTTGGGCACTTAGACCACCCTATAAGAAAGACAAATAATTATAAGTGGGTCTCTGCCAAACACTGGAGTTACAGTATAATTAGCAATGCTCCCAAAACAGTCTTTGAAACAGCCAAGTGTGTGTGTGTGTGTGTGTGTGTGTGTGTGAGAGAGAGAGAGAGAGAGAGAGAGAGAGAGAGAAATATTGAGATAGAATAATTAACAATGACTCCAAAATAAACTTTTGAAGCAACAAAACATCGATATGCACATGAACATGCTTTGGTTTTACTCTTATCTTGAGACTGAGTTTCAATGTATTATTATGGTATGAAAATCTTGCTAGGAAATTATGATGTGAGGAAAGACAGGTCTATCTGAGGGAGCTAGATTTGCAGACTTGGATTACCTGGGGCGGGGAGAGGGGAGCGTGAATGATTAATAAGCAGAGAAAGACCAAGAACAAAGGTCCAGAGGCAGGTGTGTGGTGCCTCACACGGGTCTGTTCAGGGACAGGAAGGAAGGCACAGGCCTGATGTCAGAATAAAGTCAGTCACAGAGGTCATTGTGGCTCAAAAGGACCATGGCCCTTCCCCACTGTAGAATTTTGAATGCATGTGTAGTGATTTGACATTGCTGCTCTGGCTACGATGCTCAAAACAGGCAGCAGGCTGCGAAAAGAAGAGCAGCCAAGAGGCCTTGGGATCGCCAGGTTGGAAACAGGTGCCCTGGTGGGGAGAGAGCAGCAAAGGAGTGTGTCCTTTTTCCTGGGGCAACATTGCTTGGAAATTCTGAAATTTCCAGGGTTCAGAAAAGCAATACTATCCTGTAAAATTACTCTCCATAAAAAAATGGGGAGTACATCCCAGACTGGTTTTTTTGTCCTTTGCAAGGAAAAGGGGGAAGCTAGAATAGAAGGGAAACATCACCGCCTTGGTTGTCTCTGTTGTGAAGTAAAGCATCTGTTCCTGCTTCCAGATACCACTTTCCATTTCTCTATGGTCCATCCAGAGACTCAGGTTTGACAAAGGTCCTTGGTAAGTGCTAACAGCCTGGGACTGTCGCTCACTTGTTACCCCTCCTTTTCCTTCCTTCTCTTTTACAAAGAGGAAAAGGAAAAACAGTGAGCACAGCTTGAAAATAGAAGTGGGCTGTGCAGACACGGGAGCAAGTGCTGAGGGAAAGGACCCAGAAGCACAGCACGGCTGGGAAGTCAACCAGGAACCGGCTCTCACACATTCATTGCATGCGCACCACGCTCTGGGGACTAAAAACAAATTGAGAAACACAGGTTAGGTATACTGTGGTTTCCCATATTCTGGTTCTGAGTTCTGAGTTGAATAAAGTGTCAGTTACCAATCAGAGCAGGAGAAACAATGGCTGGTTAGTTAGGACTACAAAGGAAGCGCTATGCGTTCACCCAACTGCCAGTATCTGACGCAGAAGACTCTCCATCGCTAGGAAAGCCAGCTAACCAACCTGCAGGAGTCGAGACGACTACGGAGAGGAGGCTGCAGACTGAGGAAAAGTACAGAAAGCACTTGGACATCTGACTAGAGCCCGCTGTGGCTCCCAACCGCCCTCCTCAGCTTTGAGTTCCCTTTTCCCTCTCCAGTCACTTTCCTAATGTATTGCTCAAGTACAAGCAGTGACTTGGGTTGAAGAGGGACTGACTGAGAAAGCAGGTAAGAAAAGTAGTGAAAAAGAGAGAGGGCCTGAAGAAGGAAATATTACATCACCAGAAAATCCTCAAGAAACAGACCTTAATTGCATGAAGACCTTAGCAAGAAAAATCCTATGAAAATAAGCAAATATTAGCTGGATAACAGAGTGATTAAACTTACTGAAACAATGATTAATCTTTTGTGCATAAAGTGTAAGACTTTGGTGTCTTTCTTTAAAATATTTTATTTATTATTTTATGTGTATGAGTGTTATGCCTGCGTGTGGGTAAGTGCACCCGTGCCGTGCAATGTCCGCAGAGGACAGAAGAGACTGTCGGATGGAGTTAAGGACAGTTATTAGCTGGCATGTGGGTGCTGGAATTCAAACCCAGGTCTTCTGCAACAAGTGTTCTTAACTTATGAGCCATCTCTCCAGCCCTGGTGTCTCTTTTTTTTACAAACCCCAGGTACACCTGCTGAGTTTATCAAGTAGGGGAGTTTTCCTCTGATAACAACCACTTATGAATGTGTTAAGTGTACTTTACATGCACTGCCCCTGTTGACCAGCAGTTCCACAGACCTTCAAACAATACTGGCCATTTCCCCTGCTCTTGGTCACCCACAAGAACCTGAAGGTAACACCCTGTTGCTGAAGACACTACATACATGAGCCATAGAAAAAAGCAAGGAGAAATCAAGCTGGTACTGACACCAAAGCTTTATCTCTACAGGCTAGCAGTCATAGTGCTGGAAGTTTCTATGCATACTATCAGTAAAAAAATAATCATCATTAACCTCACCCAGCTGTGAATCCTGCTTGATTCAACAACAACTGACCTGGCAAGATATTGCCTGTTTTGCAATAGTGGCTCAGTATTATGGGAGTAGTCAATCACATTATAATTGGATTGAAGGTCTACTTCATAAGATGGAGCCCATACCTGACATTGATATTGGGCCTAGGAACATGTGGCTAGACAGGCCACAGGCCATAGAGGAGAGCCTGATAGCATTATTCTGCTAAATAGATACAGCATTAAAGAGACTCCTAACGACTTAGTGTTTTACCCATAGATTAATGCATCTCTGAACTCTCACCAGAGAAGCTTCTTTATGTAAAAGATGGTGATTAACACAGAAACCAACAAGCAGAGAACAAGATGCTACAGAGTGATTATCTCTGAATGGATGCCTATATCAAACTTCCGACTCCAAGGCTCGTTGTAGAAGAGGTTGTAGAGTCACTCACACGAACTCATAACAATGGTGAGAGAATGAACCAATACCACACAAGTGCAAACCAGACAAAATCCCAGTACAGACTGGGGAAGAGGGTAAGAAGACCCAACCCTACCCGAGGATATCAATGGCTGCTAGGAATGGGAGAGTCAGTCTCTCTTAGGGGTGTGCATCTTGATAGGTTAACCAGGCTCCAGTGGATGGATTCACACTGAAGGACGGAAGGACATTCGGGGACACAAAATTGATTCTACAGGCATATATATAAAAATCCCAGTACAGACTGGGGAAGAGGGTAAGAAGACCCAACCCTACCCGAGGATATCAATGGCTGCTAGGAATGGGAGAGTCAGTCTCTCTTAGGGGTGTGCATCTTGATAGGTTAACCAGGCTCCAGTGGATGGATTCACACTGAAGGACGGAAGGACATTCGGGGACACAAAATTGATTCTACAGGCATATATATATATATATATATGGATACCGGTAGGGGAAGGGATATAAATACATTCAAAGCATATCGTATATAAGGAAACTCCGTGAACAAAAGAAAAAGGAAAACAGTTGGGAAACCACCAAGTTCACCAAGTCAGCCCTTTGCTTTAGAACTCCGTACAGAGCCTGTTTCTTGTGCATGCATTTCTGAAGGTGGTGAGTTCTAGGTATTCCCCACTCTTTCTGGAGAAAAAAAATCCTAGTTCCAGGGCCTAACAAAAAGTTACCGAGTGTGGAAGGCACTGTGAGACAGAAAGAAGACTGAGCTAGATCTAGGATTGCACAAACTGCAGTTCATTGGTGATTCATGTGTTTTAAGAGGCAGCAAAGCAAGTGACTTCTCACATGCTAAGGCAGGAGACAGGGGGTGTGTGCTAAGCTGGACAAATGTGGGTCATGGCAAGCCAGAAGGCATAACCCACATCAAGTAAGACAGAGTCCGTGTGTCAGTCTTACCTGACTGTTTCACAGGGCTTAGGGTGAGGTTACAGCCAAGATGGCTGCAGTCATGTTAAGCTATGTGCCTATACCCACTCTTTTTGAATCACAGAACTGTCTTTGGAGGGAGCCTATTGGAAAAACTATATCCCACAGGATGAAGTATGAGGAAGGCCAATCTAGCAGTTTCTTCACATTCCAAGTACCTGTAATATGTGTTGTCCAGCTCATGAAAATTGTTCCCATGATGCAACTGAGGAAAGACTCGGAGGCAGTAGCACTGGGCAAGCTGCCCTCTACTCTACATTCCTGACACTTAGAAACTATATTATCTTAAACTGCTAAATTGAGGAATAGTTTATTAAACAGCAATATGTAACTAATGCACCCACTGAATCCAACATTAATGTTCCTCAATTTTATCTCACTCTTTCCATAAACAAGTCATGGGTCACATTGATTCATTTTAATCATTTAATTTTTAAAGTTATGGTACAAGAGTCCTAAGCAATCTACTTCCTTCAAGTTATGCTGTGAAAAGTGCAAGGACTTTTTAAAACACTACATCCTTAAAAGCATCTACTATAGAAGGCCCAGATGTTGCTAGGGCAATTAGCAGATATGGAAAAGTTTTTGCTATGATTTTCACTTTGGCAATTGTCTGCTTTCTTTCTAGTCTCTCTGTTCTTGCATTGTGGGATTCCTAAATGGTAGAATAGTAATATCTGTCCTTGACCATTCTTGGCTCTAGTGATGTATGGAATGCATCTTAGTGAACTATGGCAATGCATTTCAGTGTAAATCACATGCACACAGGTGAGGAGAAATGAGGGCCCAGTTAGCTAATCCCCTTAGTATGTAAAAGAATGGCCCAAACAACATAGCTAGTGGGCAGCTGAAATAAGTGGGGGCAGAAACCAGGGAAACAAAAGACTGAAATAAGAATTTGAATACTTTAGAGAGTGGACTATCGCAAGGCACTAGAATTTAAGTGCATATGCCCTCTTACTCAGAAAGTCTTTTATTCAATCCACTGTTCATGCATTGCACATAACTTCCACAGTGAGCTCTTATCATGAATATATACTGTGATGGAGAGCTAAGCCAGTTTACTGTTTATAGAATTAATCTGTCAAAATCCTTCCTTAAACCTGTAGTGAGGAGATAGAGCTGACATAATTTTATCTCAGACATATATTTCAGTACAGAATTCAGGATTTAACAAGCCTGGGGAAAGAATGTTGCTAAACATACATAAGCCAAAGTGAAGACTTCGTTTGTGAACATGTATTGGAAAATGAAACACAAAGTTTAGATATAAAGATGAGATCATTAAACCATAAATCTTTATTGTGGAAAATTACTTGATTGCCAATCCAATTAATTGGTTCCACTATATAATTTCATAGCATCTTCATCATGTTAACATCTTGTATATCTCCTGCTTATGAACTAAATAGCTGTAGCAGCAAAAATAGGATATCTCAGATGTAGTGCCAATAGACCAATAGAAAAGGAGAAGTGGATGAGTTGGAAAAATATTGACAGTCATCATGAAGAAAAACAGAGTAGTAAGGACGCACAGAGCTTCTAGGGTATTTTTTAAGAAAAATTATGCTATGCTATTGACAGATAAAAACCTCTTAGGAAATACCCACAAATGGGTTCTCAGCAATTTTCTCCCAAGGACATACAGGACATTTATCAGAAAGAGAAAGAATAAGAGGAAAAAACACGGCTCTCAGCACAATTCTATAAAGCTAAAGGACTTCTGTCAAGGTGTAGCTTATTGTGTTAAACAAATTCATTTTGGTCTGAATTCTGAAAGCTTGAATCTAAGATACTGTACCTGAGTTATTTTACAGATTCAGTCTAGATGTCTTTAAAGCAGTCTATTGAGTCATTACCAATTTTTATCTTCATTTTTACAAATCTTTTTGATGACATGGTTCTGAATAATATGCACTGCTAGTCAACACTGTGTTGAGTATTTACGGCAGAAGCAAAATTCACCCTGTTGAAACAGCTTATCACAGAAATTCAAGATTATGCAGTAATGTGGGACACTGGAAAACCTGATATATACATATATGTATATGTGCTTATACACACACATATACATACATACATATATATATATATATGCACACATTGTAAGTGTGTGAACTCCCAGGCACTCACGTAACTTCACCAGTGCTACTTTCTTGCTATACATTGTAAAGAATACAGGAGGAATGTTGCAGTCAGTTTCAGGTCTAAGCAGGGTGAGGCTCAGGAAGCTGTTGGAAACCCAATAGCTTTGATAACTCATTTCTAATCATGTGTTGATAAAAGGACTTAGATGGCAGAAACTTTATGTTCCATACCTTTGTCAAGATTAGATGTATCCTTTGCTCATCTTGAGAGGATGAATTGATCCTTTTAGGAGCTGAATAATTCAATGACTAAAATAAATCTAGGCTAAAGTAAAATTTGGAATCCAGCCCTGAGGGATGATGCTCTCCAGACTGAGGTGGTAGCTCAACAGAGAGCTAAGGGTCTTTGTGGCAGTACATGCTTCTCCCGATAGAGAGACATCTACCACTATATAGACATCTGGGTCCTTTATTTGGTCACTAAGGCCTAGGAAGAAGTCAAATCAATCCTAAAGGTCAGAGTGGACATCAGATGAGATTCTGCAGGCAAAGCTAATTCTTTTTGACAGTTACCATAGTAGTACAAAGGACATGTACAGCTTTAGCCAGAACACATCACCATGAAAAAAACTATTTATAAAAGAGACTGGGCTCATGCCTAGACTAGGTTGCCAAAAGTTCATCACTCTGTTTGGACAACATCAATACCTATGGCAGCTATTGGAAACAAATATTTAGACAAACACCCTGTATTTAGGGGAAGTTTCTTCTCTGAGAAAGAAGGTAGCATTAAATGTGGGCTGAGATTACTGCTTAAAGCTCATTCTATCATCTGGTGTTTTGTGATCATGGCTCTAAATCATGGGATACTACTCTTCTAAGGTGTTTATCATGCATAAGAGGACCCCGAGGGTAACTTCTTTAGTGTTCTGTCCTTCTGTGAATGACTACTGGTTTGTGGAACAGCCAAGATGACCTAGGTCAGAAAACAGAAAAAAATCAAGGCAAGAAAAAGAGTTCAAAGGTGACAGGCAGCAAGAAGGAATGTAGAGAAGACAACGCCCAGAAGTCCACTCCTCCTGGAGGTGGCCAACATGGCGATTGTAAAGAAAGGGACCATGGTCACCATGCTCATCGATCCAGGCTAAAAGAAGGATGGAGCTGGGTCTGAAGCAGTCAATGGCTCTGTGATAGAGCCACACTGGCCATGAAACCTGGGCTACCATTTAGGGCAATATGGATGGCACTAGGGATTATTGTGCTAAGTGAAATAAACCAGGCATAGAAAGAGAAGGACCACATGATCTCACATATGTGGATCTACAACTTTACCTCATAAAAGTTGAGAGGAGAATGGTGGTTACCAAAGCAAGAGGATATGGAGAGAGTGGTGGGGAAAGAATGATCAATGGGGACTAAATTCCCTTAGAAGAAAGAAGCTCTGGTGTGTAATTGTACAGTAGGTGGTTATAGGCGACAGTAATGGAGCACATGTTTCAAAAGCTAGAAGAAAGGATTTTGAATGCTTCATCACAAAGAAATGATAAATGTTTGAGGAAGTAGATACAGGTAGCCTGAACTAAACATTATACAATGTATACATGTATTAAGACAGCATGTTACCTCATTAATATGCAAAATTGTCATAATTTTAATGTTTTAGTTTTAAAGATAGCCTGGTATAATAGCATACTCCTTTAATCCCAGTACTCAGGAAGAAGAGACAGGTAGATGTCTGTGAGATTGAGGCTAGCCTAGTATGCAGTGAGCTTCAGGCCAGCTTGGGCTATGGGGTTACCCTTTTTAAAAAATAAGATAAATGTAATTTTTTTAGATTTAAAGACATATATTATTTAAATTTAATTTTTTAAATTTTTTTAGAAGAAGCATTTCATTATAGCTTTAACATACTCAATAACAGTTTCCAGAGCAAAGATATATCTCTTTCGAAAGTGGCTATATGTAATTTTTAACATAGTGTTAGTAGACTGTTTGTAATAAGCTAAAATGGATATCATCAATTATAGAATATATAGAAGATTGTCACGTATTCACATGGAGATATATTACAGACCAGTAAGAATGAAAGGATTATGCTACAACATAAGCGGGTTGTTGTTGTTGTTGTTGTTGTTTACAAATAATATTCATTAAAAGAAACTAAATTGAAACACATACTCTATGTTTCCATTCGGTGACAGTTAAAAAGTCAGTGTGGGGCTGGAAAGATAGCTCAGTGGTTAAGAGCACTGACTGCTCTTGCAGAGGACCCAAGTTAGAGTCCCAGTACCCACATGGTGGCTATGAACCATCTTTAACTCCAGTTCCAGGGGAATCCGAAGCCTGCTTCTGACCTCTGCAGCACTGCACAACACAAGTGTACTCACATACATGCAGGCAATACAATCATACACATAAAATAAAAATAATAAATTAAAAATATATATGTATATATAAAGTCAGTGTGGTGTTAGACGTCAATAGAGGTCACTCTTAAAGGGTGGGGTAAGGAGGAGGGGGGAGGGGAAGAGTTACAGGGAAGGTCACGAGAGGGTCTATCATTGTTTCTTTGCTTGCTTCCTTCTGCATGTTCATTTTGCAGATATTCAATTTGCAGATATCCATTGTACCATACATTTATGATTTGTATACTTTTCTAGACAAGTTTTATCTGTGAAGTTAAGAGGTTTTGTTGTTTATTAAAAAAAAAAAGGTAGAGGAAACACATCAAAAGTATCTCCACTGATCATAGCTGGGAGAATGTGAATGTCAAAAATATAAGGTTATCAGAATATTGAATGTGTCAAATTAGTAAGAATCCAGGAGTTTATTTTCAAAATAAGAAATTTTAAAAGTTGGACACCTTTAGGGACAGTTAAAGCATCAGCTGATCATTTAAAAAAATGGCAAAAATAGAAAAAAATAGGCATAATGTTTCCTTTCCAATATGAAGTGTATTTCAGGGTAATGGATAGTTGATGCAAGAACATTTTTATTGAAGCAGCCCATTTAATAACTGCAAAAGGACTAACGGAACTAGAGAATGACCTTTCTGCCACCGATGATGGAATACTAGCATGTGGGTCTGCTGACACTATAGGAAACACACAGCACCAAATAAGGCTGAAACTATGTGGGTCTCTGCTCTAAATACCAGTATGCAGAGAACAGTGGCAATAAAAGAACAAATTACATGAATCCTAAGAATGTAATCAACCACATTCAACATGTGGAAATTTATAGAACAAATTTTCTGATTTTTCAAAAAACCCTATGAGGGACTAGAGAGATGACTCAGAGGTTAAGAGCACTGGGTGGTCTTGCAGAAGACCTGGGTTGGGTTCCCAGCACCCGTATGGTGGCTCACAACTGTTCATAACTCCAGTTTTAGGGTATCTGCCACTCTCTTCTGGCCTCTTTGGAAAATGCACACACATGGTCCACATACATACATGCAGGCAAACATATACATAAAATAAAAATAAATCAAAAAAAAATTAAAGTCATAGAAAAGGATAGGGTAGGATGGAAACTGAAGGGATATAAAACCAAATTACTTTATGCTCTCACTTGGATGTATATCCAAACAAATCAATTGCCAAAAGACATACTTAGATAATACAAATCATTTAACATGGTATGGGTATTAGATGCTATCAAGGACTTATTGCTAATGTAATGCAGTTATGTTTTCCTTAGAGCCATTATCCATTAGTGAATATTATTTAATTATTAATAATAACATAATCTAACAGCTGGTATTAGCCTCAAGAAGACTCCAGCAAAGAGAGAGGAGGCAAATACATGAAATATGATGGGTGATTTGTAATAATCATTGCCACTCTGTGATGTGTTCACTGTGGCTCACTTTAGAGAATGTTTGGAGTTTTATGTGGAAAGACTTACCCCATCCTTAGCTTTCACCAGCAAATCAAAGGTGGTTGGATCTCGTTCTCTGTCAATGTCTTGAGACACACAGATTTGCCCATCCCGAGGGTCTATCTGGAATGCTGGAGGTGCTTCATAACTTTGGAATCCATCATAAAGAGAATACTCGACCAAGCCATAGAGCCCTGCATCTGCATCAGAGGCTTTTACCTATGAGACAAGGACATGGTCAGTGATGTGATGGATGTGCTGGCATTACTTTACCACTGAGCCTGAATCACAATGACTTACACAGTCACGTCACCCCCGTGACTGCTCAGGAAATAGCTCTCTCCTGTTCCACTTCCTTGTCTGACAAGATTTCCATCTCTTTCCTCCTGCCTTGGAGAGGTCTCCTTTTTGCTCACTCATGTGCTTTCAGGTGTCCTTTAAAAGGCTGGGGTCCTGTGAGGTCAGCACTGTCTGCTTTTCTTAGTCCCTTTCTCTGTACTTAAATGATCTTGTCTAATCATGGGGATTAAAAACATCATATAGATATAAAGACCTACAGCATATGTTGTTTCGCTCTACACGCCAATCCACCCTTTGAGAGCAACAAGAACATAATCAAAAAGAGCTAGACAGTAAGTGGCACAATTACTAGAAACCCAATGCCAAGGACACGATACATCCTGGAGTGTGAGATGGGCATCTCCCGGGCCAGGTTTCCCTCTGCAAATGATGTTCCAGCCAGATCCCTTCATAGACGTGTCGACTAGGTATTACACCACTTGTCCAGTGGCCCTTCATGGATAAAATGCTCTCTGTTCACCAAAGCAGGATTGTGGACAAGCAGTTGTAGCTGCCCAGGCGAGAAGGAAGCTTTGTCCTTATCCCATAAATGCCAGCTTTGTTAGCAGCAGTCCTGTGCCCAGCAGAAAGGATGAAACTGTTGGAATGACCTCATGAATTGTCTACTAACTGGAGTACACATACAGTAGACACTCCTCACCAGTGGGGATGAAAAGTCTACAGCGTGTGCCTCAAACTGCACAGTGCCAAATGCTTTTTTTGCTAAGTTATTTCTTGTATGCACATACTAATGATAATGCTGTACAGTAAGGAGTTAACCACTAACAAAATAGATAAAATATATTCTGATCAAAGAGATGAATCATAAATCTGATGGGAGGGGGGATAATGCGAAATTTCATTATAATACAAACAATAACCATTTAAAATCCATTTATTTCTAGAATTTTCCATTAACATTTTCAGACAAGTTGACCACAGGTAGCTGAAATCACAGAGAGAGAAACTGCAGATAAGTCTAAGCTATTCTCAAACTGTATAATGAGAAATATCACAGGCTACAGAGAACACCAAAAATTTTTGCGCTCATAGACTCACTGGAATTCATATGATATTCTAAACATCATTAATAGCAATAGCAAGCATTAAACAGCACTTACAATAAAAGAAGCACTTAAAGAAAACAGAAAAAGAGGCTGGAGAGATGGCTCAGCAGTCAAGAGTATGTGCTGCTCTTGCACAGAATCTGAGTTTGGATCCCAGCATCCACACTGGGGAGGCTTACAATGGCCTATGACCAGCTCCAGGGGATCTGACACCCTTTTCTGGTCTCTTTGGTCACCTACACTCATGTGCATACACACACATCATTTTAAAAGATAAATAAATACAAATTTTAAAAGAAACAAAAAAGAGAGAGAGAAAGGGCAAAGCAGGAAAGGATGGAGGGAGGGAAGGAAGGAAGGAGAGAGAGAATAATACCCAATAGAACATATATTCACTAAGAGCTTAACATTTGCTATGTATGTACAACCTATAGATACTAACACTCATTTTACAGATTAGAAAAGTCAAATCAGAGAGTTTGTGCAGCTTGCCAAGGATCACATAGCTAAGAATTACTAAAGCCAGAATTCATATTCAGGCAGTAAGCAACAGAGGCAAGCTCCTGAAGGTCATGCTCCATATACACAGCCTCCAAATTTGAATCTTTATTTACTGAAACAATATCCACCAAATTTCCTGTCTGTATTCTTTCTCCAAAGCAGAACATGTTGCATCATGTGTGATACCATTCCAAGTAACTGCTTACCTCTTATGTGCGTGGCCCTCTAACAGTAACGTCACTAGCTTGGGGGAAAATGACTAGTGATGCCTACATCATCAAGGCTGAACCTTCTATTCCATGTGGTCAAATTCCAACTGAGTTCCAGGGAGCAGAAAGATAGATAAAATGATGACAATTGGAAATGAAGGAGTCAAATCAATTAATAAATTCCAGCCTCTAATATGAATTCCAGAAACAGACAGAAATGAGCAGCAATTTCTTTGGGTTTTGGTGACATGAACTGGCAGGGGTCTCAAATTGCTTTGATAGGGTTTCTAGGACAGAAATTCAAGAGGCACTTTAGCCTGTACCCACCTCAGGCCCAATTGGTTTTTCACTACAGGGAGGCTTAGGAAATGTAGAGGACCATCAGGATATTGGTGAAATTAAAGGGTCTCTGCCATGAGTGCTACTTCATCTACTCTACACAAAGATAAGCAGATGAACATGTGTCGGTCTCCAGGTAGCCTCACCTATGTAGTAAAATGTAAGCAAATGCAAAGTTAGGCACAGGAAAGTGTTCTCACTGCCCCCTTTGACAGTATTGCCTGTCGGAGACTAACTCTGGAAATCCTTCGTATTTCTGCAGGACTCTTTGGAGGGAGGCAAAATAAAACCCCACACTACCTGTCTGTTTCCTCTTCTTTTTATACTCACTTAACTCTAAACTGCAAAAAAATCTATTTTTTATCAATATGATATAAATGTAAAATCGATTCTTTAATTACAGCACTTTCCAAATAAAACTTCATCTCCCAAAACAGGCTCAGCAATCCAAGTTCCCCATAAGCCTGTCCCTTACACCATGCTGTCCTGAGCAGAAAGCTGCAATGTGGATATTTAGTAGCACACTTTAGTGGTTTTCACAGGAGGACTTCTGGCATCTGAGATGTGAGGAACATTCTACAACATACAGGGCAGACGCCACGACAAAGGACTGCATCATCCTCCGTGTCAGTGGTGCCCAGGCAAAGAATGCCTAGGCTGGATGGAACTCTTAATGGTGCAGTAATTCTCTCTTTGTCTCCAGTCTTTGTACATATCTTCACTTCGTCTGTCTCACACTTTCTGGTCAAATCATTCATCCTCTATGACAAGTCAATATATTTATTAAGTCACTCATTTCACTAGCTGGGTGGAACCAGAAAATTCACAAATTTTCCCACTACAAAAGACTAACATCTAAATACATTTGGTCTGTTCCACACTGACAGCTATTAATAATTGAGTAACCTTTAGTTCCCCAAAATGACAAATATATCATCTAAAGCCATGTGGTATACTCAATAATTTTGGCTAGCTTAGAAGACAAATACAATGAACTAAATTCTAAAATTCATTCTCAGCCTTTAATACCATTTATGACCAAGTATTTTGGTTTATATGAAAACGAATCTCTCTGTTTCTACTTTAGAATGTTTTCTCATCTGGACTTTTGGCAGAGCAAAATACTAGGAATTGAAAGTGGGTAAGAGTCCTGATCTCAGTTTATATTAGTGGTTCAGAGTCTCAGCCTCAGAATTATAAAATGAGAATGCACCCCTCTCTTTTTTTCACTAACTCCATAGAACAACTGATCAACTATTCTCCAACAACATATCCCACCTCCTAATAAGGTCGTGGATGCCTAGAATTCATTTGGAATCTTTATGTGATTTTTTATTGCTGAATAGCCATTAACTGGTGTAAAAACTTAGGCAATTTGAAATACAGAAAATGAAATGAGTTTCTCAAAGCTTCAAGAGAAAATCTTGATGAGTTAAGCTTGGTGAGGCACGTCTCCAGAGACAGCTGCTGCAATCAAGTAAAGAGCGTTTGGTCTGACTCTGTTACCACAATCTCATGGTGTGAACAGGCAACCTGAAGATCTTGGAGGATTTCATCTCTAAATTCACTCTCAAGGCCACTTCCGGGGTCCTCAGCTCCATTCCACTTACCTCTTTTACACTAGGCCAAAGCTGATGACTTTACTCTTCCCCTTGGATCTAATCTTTCACACAGCTAATTGAGACATTAGTGAGGTTTCAAATGGTGATATGATGTTAAGTGTGCTCTTCTTTATGATTAGCTTCCTGAAAGTTAGAGAGCTCTTCTCACCCACTCATGGTGAGGTTTGAATAGGGATTTCTCCCTACAAACATGTCCTGCAGATGGAAGACAAACTGAGAACATTGGCCCTTATGGTTTGGGGCTGAAGAGGGTCCTGAAATTGGAAATAAGGAATTTTGTTTTTATATAAGACCCAATATTTGTTCACACATGCTGCTGAAGGCTGAGAATGAATTTTATCACTTAGTTCATCTATTTTTGTTTCCGATTCAGTCAAAGTTGCTGGGAATAACACATAGTTTTAGAGGCCACATTTGTTCCTTGGGAGTCTGAGGTTTCTCAGGTCTTAGCGGCTGTGAGAATGGATCTGCAGTACCTGCCCCACACCAGAATGACCCCCTTATGTCTGGGAAGGTCTCTTCCTCAAGGTTAGCAGTCAGTCTCATGGTAGGTCATGCCCAGCCATGAACACTAGCAAAGGATGAAGGCTGACATGTTGGCAGCACCACTCGTTACCGTCTCATTGAATTCAGGGACACTTTAAGAAAATCCCCAGGGTCTCACATGCCCAGCCCCCAAATGACCGTCAGAGGAAATAAACATGGCAGCGCTTTAGATGAAATCTAAAACTGAATAAGCACTTCATCTTTCCCTTAAAATGTACAACATTGCTGCACATAGTCTGTTGAAGGAAATGAAGAGTCTGACATTACACACCCAGCCACAGAGCTTCAGTCAGAAAGGAAGAAAAAGAAAACACAAGACAATTTCTTACATCTGAAGACCTTGGTCAGCCACTGATCCTATACCTAAAATAGGACAGTAATATTCCAGTAGAGATTGGATCCTACATTGATGACCACAATGGATGTAAGCATGCCTTTCTCTAAACATAATTTTAACAGGTTCACAGACAACTACACCTTGCTGAGTCTTACTAAGCAATTCTATGTTTCCTCCCTTATGTCCTGAATCATCCATCAGTCACAGCTAATCATTTCTCCTCATTGAGACACATCCCTCATCAGCACCCAGTCTCACCTTGTATCTCACCTCCCTAACTGGCCTGCCTCAGTTGTCTTACTGGCTCTCTGGCTTTTCCAGGCCTCTGAACACTAGATTAAATGCTTGTATCTTGGGACTGTTTCCTTTTTCAACACACTCTCACTGCTTAGAGAGGGCTGAATCCCTACCACCCAAATAAATGCTAGTGTCCCTATACCAGGAACCTGTAAATATTACCTTATAGGATCAAAGACCTTATACAGGATCAAAGACTTTATATAGCAAAATGGGGCTGAGCTAAAGATTTTGAAAGGAGATTATTATCCTGGGCCTTAAATACAAGTGACCAGTGAGTGATGCAGAGGCAGATCTGACAGACAGAAGAGGAGGAAGTGATGCGATTATAGAGGCAGAGGTGGAAGTGTTGTGGCCACAAGTCAAAGAGCACTAATAGTACCAGAGGCTGGGCGACAAAGAATCAGTTATTCCTAGGCCCCTACAAGAAGGAAGGTTCAGCCAGAGTTGGTTTATCATCCAGAACTCTGAGAAATAGTAATTTCTGCTGTTTCAAGTCGCCAATTTAATGGTAGCGTACTACAGCAGCTCTGGGAAACGAACACACTTCCTGAGTGACTTCTGCACTGCTTCTCTTCAGTACTCAGCTCAAACTATGCAATATTGTATACTCTTATTTTAATTGCTAATAATACATCTTCTGTGCTAGAATTTAAGCCTTGGGCAAGTGTTATACTTTTCTTGCTTCCTGCTACATCTCCAACAACCACAGCACTGACGCCCTGTTCACAGAAAGAAGTAACCTCCATGCATCTTACATAAAAGACTGAATCAAATATTTTGCAGAAAATGCAAGCACGAGGCCAGTAAGACAGCTCAGCAGGTAAAGGCCATTGCCACCAAGGCTGAGCAACTGAGTCAGATCCCCAGAACTCACATAGTACAAGGACAGAACGAGTTGAGCAACTTGCAAGTTGTCCTCTGACCCTCACTCATTGACCTTGGCACATTCTCTCCCTCCCCCCATTAATTAATTAAAAGAAAATGGAAATGACACAAACATGCAGCTGAGTGTGGTGGCACATGCCTGCAATCCCAGGATGAGGCAGGAGGATTGTGTGTTTCAGGCCAGTTGGGCTATGCAGCAAGTTCTAGACCAGTCTGGGTTACTCGGCACATAGTTAGACTTTGTCTAAAAATAAAATAAAATAAATTAAGTATGTTGCTAGCATGCTTAAAAATAATCTTACTTACTATTCTACTTGGCCTATTGGGGGAGATACAATAAAAGTTCTTCATAACACATATCAATGATATTGAGAAACAGATTTTTAACATTTTATTTTTAATTATGCACATGTATGTCTATGTGTCCATTTGATGTGTGCAGTGCCAGCAGAGGCCAGGAGAGAGCATCAGATGGAGTTATAGGTGATTGTAAGCTACCTGACATGGTGCTTGGAAGTAAATTTCGGTCCTCTGCTAGAACAGTATGCATTCAACCTCTGATCCATCTCTCCATCTTTCAGCCTCTAATATTGTTATTCTTAGAACAATCTATTAACCAATATTCATCATCATAGACTAAAACTCACAATGCTTTTTCAAATCCATCACAATGTGAAAATTAAAATCAGCTAACAGAAGAAAAATCCCAAGGTAATACGGGCCTAATAAAAGACTAGGAAGAGAATGTGTTTTGTCATATCTTTTAAAATGTGCTTTTCAAAGATGTTGATACAGCTATTTTATTGAATAAGTTGAATATATATTGTCTAGTTACAGGCAAAAAATTATTATAATGTGTTTTATTGACTTAAATGTAGAATGAAATTAAGAAAGTACAAATTCTACCTAATTATTACCATCTCCCACTTCCCAAAAAGCAATCTAAATAAATGGGACACAAGGCAAACTTGTCCTGTGAAGTGTTACAAACCAAACAATTAAAACAGTGTGGTCTCAGGGCTAGAGAGATGGCTCAGTGGTTAAGAACACTGATTGTTCTTGCAGAAGACCTGGGTTCAAATCCCAGCACCCACATGGCAGCTAACAACTGTCTGTAACTCCAGTTCCAGGGGATCCAACAGCCTCTTCTGTCCTCCGAGGGCATTGCACAACATGGGTACACTTACCAACATGCAGGCAATACATACATACACATAAAATAAAAATAATAAATAAATTTTTTTTAAAAAGTATGGTCTAATAAAAGAACTGGCAGACAGATCAATGAACACAAAAGCAAGATCTGCAGCAGATTCTTGTAAGATGACATTTTTTGTACAATTACAAAGAAAACCAACCACTAAAGATTTTGGTGTTATCCACAAAAATTCCTAGAAAAAATGGCCAAGGACATGGAGGAGAAATAAAGTTAGATATTATCCTCATGCTGGGATGAACCCTATACAGGTAAGCTCAATGTAAATAATGAAATCATTTAAAGCACAAATATATATTTGGCTGGTCCTTAGACTGGAAAGAAACTTGAAGGTTAAAAAAAGGATTTTAAAACTAAGCAAAACAATGAACAAAAGTCATAATGGAAAAAAATCGAAACAATGGTTATACAAACATGTAGTGCTCCACTACATCAAAAATACCATACATAAAGAGCTGAAAGGCAAATTGGTATTTCATACACAACAAGCATGTAAATATGTATATATGAAAGTTAGTGTGTCTAGTATAGAAAGTATTTAAAATAAAAATGATACTGACTGTTCAATGAGAGAGGGAGACACAGAGAGGAAGAGAGAGAGGACATGAAAAGACAATTCATAAAAAGATAAATATATTTAAGACATTCAACTTCAATAATAATTATATTAATGAAAAAGAAAGAATTTTGCATTGCAAACTGACAACCATTAAAATATTAAATAGTAGAAAAGATGTTATCAAATATCCACTGATTTGATCACATAGTCTACACAGAAAATAACTGTTTTATAATGTACATATGCTAAACATTCTCCCAAGTCTAAAAGTACCTATTTCCTTTGACTCGGTGTATTTCTAGGAAGATATGGATAAAGATGTATAATATAGCATTTTTCTAGAATGCAAATGTTCAACAATAAGAGTTGCTAACTTATGATTCATCCATGGGATAGAATTTAAGGTAGAGATTAAAACCTCATTTAAAAACACAATAAAATGCCCACAATATTACATCTATTTTTTAAAAAGCCAACTAAAATTTATATGTAAAATGTATCATTTATGTCAAAAACAGTTTCCAATGCTTATAATAAAAAAAAAAAAAAGACAGGACATGGGAGACGGCTCTGTCGTTAAAGTTCTTGCTGTGCAAGTATGAGGACCTGAGTTCAGATTCCCAGCACCCGTGTAAAAAACCAGGAGTGGCAGCACAGGCCTGTAGTCCCAGCACTGGGTGGCAGAGACAGAAGGATCCTAGGGACTTGTTGTCAACCTGTCTAGCCAACCAGCAAGCTCCAGGTTGAGGAAGAGACACTGTATCAAAAAAAATAAGCAGAGAGTAATTGAGAAAGACACCCCATGTCAACCTCAGGCCTCCACATTCAAGAGCACGTGCACACACACACACACACACACACACACACACACGTGTGTGTGGACACTCACGAACACATACATACACACACATACATATATAAAATCAAAGAAAAGATAAATATTTATGATCTAACATGGAAAAGAAATTGCTTTGTTTATTTCCCCAACATAAGTTCATCTTCCAGCATCTCATTTCTGAAAACTCACTACAGGATGGATAGCAACAGCCTTTTTCATCTCTGTCTATTTGGGGCAGTTCTGGAGATGGAATCCAGGGCCTCATGCATGCTAGGCAAGTGCTCTACCAATGAGCTACGCCATCAGCATTATTACTCATTTCTAAATGAGAAGTGGGCAAAGGTTTTCAATTAAAGTCCAGATGGTCAATACTTTAGGGTTCTCAGGCCATACAGCCTCTATAATCAGCACTCCACCCTGCCATTTTACCATAAAAGGACCATAAACAGTGTGAACAGTTGTGTTTCAAGAAAATTTTTTATTTACTTTTTTAATTTTTATGTGAACATATATTAAGTACTCCACCACCACATGTGTGCAATGCTCATAGAACCCAGAAGAGGGTGTTGGATCCCCTGGAACTGGAGTTACAGATGGTTGTTATCTATCATGTGGGTCCTGGAAGCTGAATCTGGGTCCTCTGCAAGAGCAGTCAGTGCTCTTAACCACAGAGTCCCCTCTTCCGGCCCTAAAATTTTTATTTATAAAACAAAAACTCTTGGGGCTCAGCAGTTAAGAGCTCTGATTGCTCTTGTAGAGGACCAAGGTTCAATTCCCAGCACCGACATGGTGGCTATGACCCATCCTTAACTCCAGTTTCAGGGGAACCGAAGCCCTCTTCTGACCTCTGTGGCATTGCATGACACGGATGCAGTCACATACATGCAGGCAATACACTCATACACATATAATAAATAAAATATTTTTAAAAATCTTAATTTCATCTAATTTTCACTTATTATAAGCTATCGTTTGTCTTTATTCAAATATATATAGATATCTATATATACATATACATATAGATATCTATATCTATATATAATTACAGGTGATACAGACAGGCAATAGACTTCTTCTGATACAGAAACTGGAGTTCAACAACCACGGATCTGAAGCAAAGGAACATATCTTTGAGAAGTCAGTGTCGGTGTAGGTGGTGAGAATTGGAATTGATTAGTGCATGTTGTATGTATACTTTGAAATATCACATTGAGCTCTAATAAAATGTATGACTATACATGTTAATAAAAAATCAAACTGTACAACCTTGGTGATTTAAGTTCGGGGCTTCTTAGTGGTTCGTTTGAGAACTTACATTTGAGATCTACTTTGCTGCCCATGTTCTACTCATAATAAACATAGAAGCTAATTTCATAAAGAACTTAAAACGATTTGATTTCAAGTCTCAGCCAATGTTATAATTGACAAAAGCTTCATTTAACTCCCGATTGTCAATGGGGAAAAAAATAAATAAACAGAATACATGATCTGATAACTCTTTTGTGAAGATTCTTCTAATCTTAAAATTATAACCCCACACCCATGCACATACACAAATGAAATGAAAGACAAAAGCCATTTCTGAGGCATCTGTGCTAAAAAGGAAGTCAAATTTGAAAGAACAGAGTCTCCTTCCTCTCCTCCACAGCCACATGGAGCTCACCCCCACCAATGGCAATGTTTGAATGAGATCAGAACTTCCTCCATAGATAAGAGACTCATCTTTGAAAGAAAATTACTTAATATTGATAGCATAAAAATTAGGTTGCCAGTGGCTGATCCATCATATGGTACTTTAAAAATCGTGCTTCCTTTTGATGGGTATCTCACATTTAACACAATCAAAACAGAACTTTGGGTTCTCCACACTCACTGCAAAAAAAAAAATCAGTCTTTATTCACTCTTCTCTAATACAATGGCAAATTCTTCTACCCTGTGGCTTAAGGCAAGAAACAAGAGTCACCTTTCCACACATTCTCATAACCTCATGGAAAACTGCCTAGCAAAACAGTCGTAGACTAGCCGAGCCTCTCGGCCTAGAACATGGGCGTTACAAAATGGTGACAAATACAAAGAGAGGTGAGAAGTGCAGGCAAACAAACAAACGTTTGAAATTCTGGAATACAGTACTAAGCTCTGATCAGAACCAGAAATATTGATTTAAACCTAGTGTTGAGTATTCTCATTTCTAGTTAAAATAAGAAATTAAAAAAAAAAAGTCCATCAACAGGACTGGAGAGAGCAGTCAGCAATTAAGAGCACTGGCTGCTCTTGCAGAGGACCTGGGCTCCATTCCCAGCCCCCACACAGCAGCTAACAACCATCTGTAACTCCAGTTCCAGGGGATCCAACACCCTCTTCTGACCACCTCAGGCACTGCACAACACAGGTGCATTTATATACTTTCAGACAATACATTCACATACATAAAGTAAAAATAATAAAATATTTTTAAAGGTTCATCAAAATGGAGTGAACTAATTGTATACAGGAGGATGTTATTTATTTGTTAAAAAGTAAAAAGCAAGCAGGACATGGTACAGCATGCCTGTAATCTCAGCACTCAGGAGGCTGAGGCAGGAGAATCAAGATTTCTAGGCCAACTTGGGATACACAGAGAGACTCTGACTCATAAAACAGAACAGAACAAAACAACAACAAAAAAAGAAAGGACAAGATGAATAAATGTATCCATATGTATGCACGTAGAAAACAACCAGGACATATTGTTAAGGGCAAAAGCTGCAAAACACATACGCAAGAGCACAGCTTCGATCACATAATTTAGAACATAAAATATGTAGTGCCTTGATTCTATTGATCCTAGAGTCTCACAAAGATAAGCAGCAAACAGACCCTTTACACAGAGCCTCAGTGACATGAGCACTCTTCAGCACACTGTGACAGGCATGCCGGTGAGGAAGGACTCCCCATTTAGAAAAGCCCCAACAGTCCTTGGGTCTTCCTTGATATCCAGCCTACACGCTGGCCTTCCTGCTCTCCTGCATGCTGGAACCACAAAGGGATAGATCGGAGAATAAGTGACGCTGATCTCACAGGGGGAGACAAAGACTGAAGCGAAAGAGTCCAAAAGATGTAGGCAGAGAAACACCTCTCCAAATAGCCAGATTCATTTCTATAGGCTTCTGCCCAGGCCAAAGGACAGGCCAGAGGGGCAGCTCAAAGGTGCCTCACCTGACACCCTCTTGACACCATATGGGTTAGACTGTACCACAGGAGTGCACAGGAAAGGATGACACTTCATGCTCTGTGGTTTCAAGTTTCAAGAACCAGGTAGTGCTCTCCCTGCCATCACCTGGATTCTTCCAGTGGAAACACCATGACCAGCACTCCCATGTGGCACCACTTGATCTGCTGAGAGCTAAGACTTGTTCCTTCTTACCATTGCCCTACTTTAAGACAGAAGACCATTATGTAATTACATAAATTTCACTATTTCTAGAGAAAATAAAAATGTGAATAACACGTCACACTGCTAGCAGGTGTTCTCTCTTGGGATATAAGCACGGGAAATGTTCATTTTTCAAATGATATGTTTCTGTAAACATTTTATACTGAGCTCATTTCCATTATATACCAAAGCTAGCTTCTGTGTTCTGTGATTGTTAGAGCCACCTCCTTCCCAGTCTGCACACAAAGGAGACCCTGAAACATCTGTAGAATCTAGAGAGAAGAGCAGGATTTTTGGAATTTTCCCTCAGAGGATTCATGTTTAAAGTTCTCTTCAGGGAATGAGAGTCATAAATTAGAATCATATGAGCTCGGCTTATAGTCATTCTTCTCCTGCATACATTTTATAAAACAAAGAGATAGCCCAGGTTTGTATACAAGGGTCTTCCCACAGGAAGGATGTATTCCAAGAAAGCAGCACAGGTGGGTGCACCATAACTCAAGTGGCATCTGTTGGCTTAAAAAAATATAATGCAAAAGACCAATAGCAGGAAAGCAAAGTGAGCAAGCAAACAATATAAACGTAAGAGCTGTGAATTCCAGTAGAAACTCCAACTTTCTAGAACACAGCTAAGCTTCAGTTTTCACACCTGCAAAGGGATCAGCACTACATTTGGCAAAGGTTAAAGCTTGCAAACTTGGGCTCACTTAGCAGTTTTTGCGTTTGGGGAGGAAAAGGTGTTGCACATGGGCAAAGGCACGGCAGCACTGCACGGCTTTGCCTCTGCCCAGTGCAGTCACCTTTGCCGACCTGTGTATGTGTCATAAACATGCCATTTAGAGTATTTCTATTGTTTTTCAATGCTCCATTTATGAAGACCTACAGGAAAACATTCTCAAGTGCCATGGAAAGCCAACTGCTGCTTCTCAACTGAGTGGCAGGAACGTTTCTAAAGTGGGGGCTACAGGAGCTTGAGCTGAAGCGCACACTGGCTTTAACACATGTGCACGGTTCTGCAGTCTACTTCCAGGCACTACATTCTTCCTGATTTATCCCAACTTTTGTCTTCGTTTATTTACTTTAACTTCATCATACTGAATGCTGAATAGCTTTGTTAGCAGCTTCATATTATTTTAGAGTCGATGAAGTATAAAATATATTAACAAATATCCAATAGACTTGTATGAGACAATTATAACATTATTATGATTAATGATGGATCAAGGAATGTATACCTAGGAGGTGAAAGGTCAAGTCACTCTAAACATGCTTCTAAAATAAACCATACACAAAGCCTACTTTTGTGAATTAGAACTTCTACACTGACTGGTTTCTCACTCATGGGTATCTAGCTCATTTCATGATGTTTACAGTCCACAGGGTTGAGATGTTTACAGGCTGAGGGTTGAGAGGAAAGGGAGTTTCATAATACATATTTAGGTGAGACAAAGTCAGTATGAAGATTAAACAATCACTTCATATCGTGGTTTAATTAGATGATTTCTCTTAGTGCCACGTTCACGATGTCTTCCACATCCTATTTCATGAGCGATGCCCTAATACTATGTCTAAAATACCTTTTAAGTAGAAAAGCAGTATTTTCATGCCAAGATGTATTAATCAACTATCCACTACTGTAACAAAATACTTGACATGAACAAATTGAAAGGAAATATTTTGCCTCATGGGTTCAAGGTCTCAGTTCCTAGTCTCTTGGCCCCATCACTTTGAGCCTGAAACATGGCAGAGTGTGTAGTGGACCAAAGCTGCCCACATCTTATCAGCTGGAAACATTACGAAGGAGAAAAGCCTAGAACAAGGTGGAGCCTTCAGTGGCACAGCCTTCAATGTGCACACCAATGACCTGTCTTCCTGCAGCTAGGCCCTGTCTCCCAAGGCTCCACTACTTCACAATGTGCCATTGGATGATAATAAAATCTTTAACATGTGGCCTTTGGAGGCCATGTTGGATCTCAACTATAGCATGTGGAATCCTGCAAAGCTCCCCATTATATCTCATGCTCATCCAACTTCGCAGTATTTTAGAAATTTCTACAGTCCACCCCACCACCATTTCAGCTATGGCCCCGATGTGCTCTCTTCATGATCCTGAAACACAAGATGTAGCACACACCACTCCCCAAATGCCCAGAGATTCCCAGAATTAATTACTTTGTAACTGATGGTATATTCACAAGGGTAAAGAATGACTCCCAAGTTGGCCTTGCTTGTGCTCTCAGTTTGCTTCATTAAAAATATTTGCATATATAAATATTAATGAGACATGGGGGATAATCCTTAAGTAACATGTGTTATATAGTTAAAAACATGACTGATGGGAGGATGGGGAGGGCTAACTAACAATAAAGACCTATAAAACAGCCATGCCTAGTCTTTAAAAGGAATTTAAATGGAGCTACTCTATAACAGGGAGCAATGCTCTCCCATGAATCATGGCCTACCAAATTAAAACCCCAGTACCTTGTATGGGACATCTCCTTTTGAGTTGTTGAGTAGGGTCCAATAGATCCCCAAACATTACAGGCTATAGTCACTGCTCTTGGTTACCCTCTAGAACTTGATGATAAGACCCTGTTACTGAAGACATCACATACTTGAGTCACGGGAAATGGAGAAATCAAGCTTGTACTGACCTGGAGGCTTAATCTCTACTACCTAGTTTTCATAGTGCTGGAAGGGTCTATGCACAATACTGAGGGATAAAAGTAATCAACAATCTTATAAAATTATATTGGCCCCTTTAATCTTTGGTTATACTTTCCTTTTGGCTGTTTAAGGCCATACAGTTGGTCCAGATAAACTAATTTATTTTTACTCTTAAGGTCATTTGAGGATCTGTTCCTCAGGGGTCACATGGGCTTGGGAGGAGCCCCTGGCTCCTTTCTTTTACCAGTTCTGCCTATGTGAAGATAAGTCAAAGGTCCTGCTCGACCATGGTTGGCTTCGCTTGGAAGCATGGAGGAAATGATTCCTCTGTGTTGACCCTCCTCTTTATAGACTGGACACTGGTTCAAGTCCATCCCGTGGGGTCTCCTTGGCCTCCTTGATCAAGAGAGGACAGGTGACCCATTACCAGTATAGGACATTTTGAGAGATGCTCATAGTCCCCTGGAACTAGTCGACCTAGGAGGGCAAGGAGCAAAAACTGTCCTTTATGTCCCTCTGACCAAATTATTATAGGCCTCAAAGTATGTCTGTTAAACATCCAAGAAGGTTAGTTCCACCAGTCTGGTATTTTTAATTACTGTGTGTCATGTAGATAAATCTTGGGCAAAGACCAGTTGTTCTCAGATAAACCTTACCTAGACATATATTTCTTGATCTGCTATGTATAATTTGTCAGTAGGTTGTATGAGTAATATGGTTCCCACTGTTTTTCAAAACTAGCTAGGCATTGTTCATCTCTTGCATTGTCTAACCCCTCCATCACAGTTTTCCCATTTAAGGTGCCCCCATTTCTCCCTTTCTCCCTTACTAATACCCTTCTCCTATGATCCTACCTCTCTTGAGCTCCTTCTTTCCCTTTATCCCCTAGGTTTATCTTACTCAGCTGTGAACTATAGTAATGACTGGCCTGAGAAGACATACCCAAAGGTACAATGGTGGCATGAATGTTTTGGGAGTAATCAACTACTTTCTGATTGGACTTAAGGCTGAATCCACAAGATGGAATTCATGCCTGGCACTACCAACTGGGTCAAGAACCTGTGGCTAAGTCATAAAGGAGAGCCTAATATTATGACTCTGCTAAATGTACGTACTAATAAACTGCCTTCTAATTTCCTACTTTTATACCATATAGCTTAGTGCATCTTTCAATTCTCATAAGAGAAGCTTGTTTTTACAGTAAACAGAGACCCATGATTAGTCAACATGCAAAGAGTAAGAAACTGTGGCATGCCAGCCTTAAATGGGACATGTATATCATACCCCTCCTCCCAAGGCTCAGGGATCATTACAGAAGAGGGGACTGAAAAATTCTAAGAGCCAGAGAGTGGATATCTGCAGCAAAACAGTATTTGCTGGGCATGACAGGGCTACTGCACACATGACTCACAGTGGCTGTGCCTGAATGCATAAAATCGAATTAGCCAAAATCCCAGTATGGATGGGGAAGGGCTCATAAAGCCTTACCTCTAACTGAGAACCTATCAGCAGCTGATGACTGCTGGTGGTTCGAGTGTGAGTTTTCTTCAGGGACAGGATACAGTAGATGGTTTTACCCATGCACATACAGGGAGCACTCTGTGAACTCAGTGGGTTTATACATAAAGCACATGAAGTTGGGTGGGAAATGGTGAGGGGATAGGGAATTGGAGAGGAGGGATTGGGTATGGATCTGTTTAAAACACATTATATGTTGAGCTTGGTGGCACATGCTTTTAAATTCCAACACTTGAGAGTCAGAGGCAGGTGGATCTCTTTGAGATTGAGGTCATCTTAGTCTACTTGTGAGTTCCAAGCCAGTTGGGGCTGCACGGAGACCCTGTCTCAAAATAGCAAAATAAAACAACAACAAAAAGCACATTATATGCGTGTATGAAATTCTCAAAAATATTATAATAAAAACACACAGTTGACAAAAATGAGAATTAGGTCTATCCATTCAATAAAATTTCTCTCAAGTCTATAGTCACAGGTGAAGGACTTGTGAAGAAGTTCAGGCCTACACATACTTTTCTCTTGTTGCTCCCTAACTATTGTTAATGAGATTAGAGTTCAAGAATCCCTCAGCATCATAAATAGCTTACTGAAGGACAGAGTCCTATATTACAACAAAATTTGTTCTTGACGAAGAATATCCTTAACTGAGCACTGTGCTTGCTCAGACTTGAAATGCCAAAGTCACTGGGGAGGAGTGATAGCTGGTAGGCAGGGACAAAGTTCCCCTCAGGAACCTTAGGTTTCTCTCTTAGTAGCTCTGTGAGCTTAAGCAGAACCTGAACTTCTGTGTGCTTTGATTTTATCAAAAAGGAATAACCCATCTCTAGGCATGTTATTAGTAAAAGAGCAATCAAAACAACTTAAACAGTTTAAGGCATTTATTATGCCCCTTGTCAGGAAGTCTGGGTGCAGGGGGCATCTCTGTGACCAGCTAGCTTGGTGTTAATGATCCCATTGAGGGTCTAGGTCCTTTGTGCTCCATTCCTTCCTCCCCTTGACCGGTCTTGATTCTTTGGCTCGTTTTCTTGGGCTTGGTCCCCACCGTGGGCCAAGTTGCTTTGCTGAAGCATCACCTACTAGTGACAATATGCAAATGCTGGAAGAAGAGAACTACTTTCTATCCACATTCAGAACAAGAAAAGTCTTCCCAGAAACTCCTACTAGGCCTCCTTCAAGCATCACTTTAACTGGCTTGCCCAGGCCCACCAAGTATTTGACAAGGCAAATATAACTCCTGTGATTTCAGTTCATTGTAGTTAATTAACTACAATTCACTCCAGGTGGAAGGAGCAGGGAAGCCTGAAAAGGACATTGCCATCTGGAGGAAGATGACCAGCAGGGACGTGAGAAGAAGAGGTAAGGCCACTGGTGCCACGGGGCAGCAGCTGTCAGACGAGGTAAGGCCACCAGTGGGGGGCAGCAGCTGTCAGACGAGGTAAGGCCACCAGTGCCACGGGGCAGCAGCTGTCAGACAAGGTAAGGCCACCGGTGCCACAGGGCAGCAGCTGTCAGACTTTACCACTCTTCTTCATGCATAGATATTTGAGTTTTAAATATGACCATATAAAAAGCTAGTAAATCTTAGACTGATTAGAGTGAGGACAGTATTAATGACACCATTCAGCACAAGCATCACATACTCGTCACACTGTGTTCATAATCCACTAATTTAAATACAGCAGTTCCAGGGGTTGGAGAGATGACTCAGCAGTTAAGAGCATTGGCTGTTCTTGTTGAAGACATGGGTTCGAATCCTAGCACCCACATGGCAGCTAACAACTGTCCATAACTCCAGTTCCAGGGGATCTGACAGCCTCTTCTGACCTCCTTGGGCATTGCACGACATGGTTTCACTTCCATACATGCAGGCAATACATGCATACACATAAAAATAATAAAATATTTTAAATGCAACAGTTCTTAACTCTTTTTCCCCCCCTTTTTTTTGAGACAAGGTCTCCCTGTAGCCCCAGCTGGCCTAGAACTCACTATGTAGACCAGGCTAGCCTGGATCTCACAGATCTGCCTGCCTCTGCCTCCCTTAGGGCTGGGATTAAAGGTATGTGCCATCACACCAGGTCTGTAGTTCTTAACTCTTGCTTGGTCATATCTCATCTTGAGAATCTGGCCTTTCTTTTTGCCTTTTTAATTGAATTTTTGTGAATTTTATACACTATATTTTAATTGTATTTAGATCCTCTCCCCTATCTTCACCCCCTTACTACCCCCATCTAATTTCATGTACATATATAATATATTATATATAATATATATTAAGGCCTATAGAGTAGTCAAATTTGTGTCCCCAAATAGCCACAAACTTCAGTGTGGTTCCATCCACTGGAGCCTGGCTAACCTACCAAGAGTCACACCCTTAAAAGAGAAGACGGTTAGTATCTAGACTATACAAAGAACTCAAAAAACTAAGCATCAGGGAAAAGCCCAACCCAGTTAAAAAATGGGTCAAGGAGGATCTGGCTTTTGATGACATCCTGTGAACCTGCAGGTAAGTATGTGCTTTGATGATGTGCGTGCTCATAACCTCTCTTCACTGCTCCAACTGAAGGCTCGGGGCCTTCTGAATATGATCTAAGACACCCAAGTCAAAATCCTTAAACAAAATATCTACTCAGTCAGGCCTCCATTTAACGTCACAGTCCCCGATTGCCCCCTCCATCACTTCTGAACCTCCTCTCACCATAATCCTTAGCTGTCCCTATTTCTTTCTTGACTGATTCTCACTGTCCAACGAGGTTCCTGGTTCTGCCAAGGCACTCCAACAGGAACAGTTGTGTTCTCATGAAGTAAGCTCTATTTGTCAATCAAGATGGTCATTTAAATGAAAACTTGGAGCACTCCAAAGCATAGGTAGATTTTCTTTCCAATGGAGATAGCTATATTAAGTTATTATATAAATAAATTCAGGAGTAGGGCTTTTATAAGTAGTCAAATATCCTAAATAAAGAAATGCAGAAAAGGAGGCAGGGAGAAGAGTGGATTAGAGCACAGAGGGACTACAGTAATAAGAGAGCTGCTCACTGAGATCAAGGAGCACAGAGGCAGGAAGCAGCACATGGGTGATCAGTCTTTATGTGGAAGGGTGTGCTAACATTTTCCATGTTCTCACTTGCCTTAAAAATTCAAGGATGGAGCTGTAGAGATGGCTCAGTGGTTAAGATCACTGGTAGCTCTTGCAGAGGACTTGGGTTCAGTTCGCAGCATCTACTGGTGGCTAACAACCACCTGTAACTCCAGTTCCAGGAGATCTGATGCCATCTTCTAACCTCTGTGGGCATTGCACAATAGGAGTGCACTTGCATACATGTAGGCAATACACTCATTCACATAAAATAAAAATGAATATTTTTTTAAAACTTGAGGAGTCATTTAAGAGAATTCTTGTATCCTGGTTTTTTTTTTGTTGTTGTTGTTTGTTTGTTTTTTTTGAGACAGGGTCTCCCTATTGCCCAAACTGGCCTGGAACTCATTATGTAGACCAGGCTGACCTTGAACTCACAGAGCTCTGCCTGCCTCTGCCTCCAGAGTACTGGGATTAAAGATGTGTGCCACTATGCCTTACTTAAGAATTCTTGTAGCACTTTTTATATTTTTTGTCTTATTGTTTGAGAATTTCAAATACACATATAGTGTGTTTTGATCAAACCCACCTCCTAGTTCCTCCCTTTCTATTGCTCCTATTCCTCCCATCACTTTTCCAACCCAACTTTATATGTTCTTTTTTTAAAACCCACTGAGTCCACATAGTGCTGCCTGCCTGGACATGGGGGTAAGACCTCTGTTGTAGCCTGGGAAGCCTCTCGGGGGTTTCATCCCTGAAGGAAACTGACTCACTCTTCCGCAGCAGCCATCAATTGCCAAGAGCTCCTCAGGTAGGGACTTCATGAGCCCATTCACATCCATGCTGAGATTTTGGCTGGCTTGACCTTGTGCAGGTGTTACAGAGTTTGGGACCACCAGGAACGACTACCCAGATTCAAAAACAAAACAAAACAAAAAAAAAGCTGAATTAAGGTTTTACAATTTTATTAGAATTTTAAAGAAAAAGAAATCCTCAGGGCAGGGGAGCTAGTAATCCTGGCAGCTACCTTGAGGAAGTGAATGGTGGGAAGAATGAAAGAAAGCTATGCAGCAATGTAGGTTTGGAGCCTGAATGGGAGGTCAGACACATGGCTGACTGGCAGCCACACGGCTGGGAGAGGAAGCTTAAGAGAAAGTAAGAAATACTAGATGCTAGGGGCAGCCCAAAGCCTAAAAAAGCATGTTTAGTAAGAAAGGAGAGCCATAAAGAAAAGGAGAAATTACACTTCCCCAAAGAACTCAGGGAAACGGACAAACTCATGGACTACATGGTTGTAGCTAGTCCTTCGGAAGTTCTGCCTTAGCAGGCGGGATTCCAGGCGGGAAAACCTCGCTATCTCATTAACTCACTAGGTATTCTGCCCATCTATTTAGCATGACCTGCCTTCTGAGGGGTGGCCCTCTGATCAGATGATTGACCAGTTAAACTCACACAAAATGGAGGTGCTCAGGGTCTTACACAGGCTTTTGTGCATGCAGTCACAACAGCCACTGTGTGTTTCTGTGTGCAATAGTACTGTCATGCCTGGAAAATACTGCTTCACTGCAGACATCCACTCTGGCCTTCATAAATCATTTCATAGACTAGAAATTTGGGTGAGGTAATGCTTGTCATTTTTGTGGTTCTACAACAACTTGATTTGAGGAGAAGAAATTGAGCATAATCAGCTGAGGCCTTTCTGGGATTTCCTTTCATATCCATTCTGCCTTAAATAATTGAATTCTTTCTCAAATATTAATTCTAATCCTGTCTTGTTCTCCTCCATGTGTAAAAAAAAAAAGTCTGGACTGAAAAGGGACATCAATAAACATGGAAGAAAGGAAGAATAAGTGGGAGAGGAGGGAAGAAGAAAGACAGGAAAGGAGGAAAGGAGGGGGAGAAAGGGAAGAGAGAGGGAATAGTTCTCATTGCCTGCCAAGTCGTCAGGGTCTGCCCAATTTAAAAAGGCCTTCATTGTCCAGTGCATCACAGGCCTACCTATTTGGAACTTCTAATATTAGCATCCCACTGGACCACCAATCCAAAGCATATGCTCTAATCTGCTTTCATGGTAATCATGATAGTATCTAATTCCTTTCTTAAGCCTGAGACCTTTTAGCTGGCTCTGAACTTAAGGAGACAAAAGTTTTTTGATGGCACAGTGCTAGTCCTCTGTACTCGAAGTTTCTGTGAATCCCTGACTCCTCTTTACAGCCTGTTTCTTCTTAGGCAGCTTGTCACACTAGTGTTTCAGTCAAAATGCAAAGTCCACTGTTTGCCACAGTCCCTGCTCCATGTTTTGCCTCAAGCAATTCTCTCCATGAAAGTTCTCCCCACTCCACTTCAGTCTGGTTAACTCCTACCCATAATTCATTTCTGTGAATACAAAGACACAGAGCCCGTACAGTTGCTGCCTCTAAGCCTTCCCTAATGTCCTCAGTTGGCAAAGTCTTCTAGTCCTCTGAATTCTCAGAGCCATGTCCCTGTACCATCCTAATGCTGAGACATTCCATGTTTGATTTATTTACATGTCCAAAACCCTGCTTCCAACATTTCTTCTAAAGGAATCTGAAGGAACTCGTGGGGATCAAATAACCTCAGAGAAGAAGACGGCATCTCCAGTAAAATCAACAGCTTAAGCAAAAGCAGTAAAAGCCACAACTCTCGATGTCTGTGAGGAGTGGAGGGGATGGCACAGGAAGGAGCTAAGAGAAAAAGACTCACACTCTAAAATAGAAAAGACAGCAAAGTCTGACAAGAGAAAATCCATTAAAGCTGCAATAAGGAACGAACACAAACAGCTACATGAGTGATTATTTATTAGGCAAAAGACTCTTGCATTTTTTTTGAAATCCTGTTTAATCCACACATAATATTTGGACTCTAGTTTAATGACTGGTTATTGTCTCCATTTCCAGTCTCAACTTCTTTCATAAATTAAGCCAAAAGTTTGAATAAGATTAGTCTAGGTCTAGGGTACAAATTCAAGAAGAGATTTTCTGAGATTGGTCCAATATAGGAAATGGGTTCAGTTTAAATAAAATACTGCACCATTAAATTAAAAGGTCACTTATTTTTTTATGCTTCTTATAAAATATTGCTTTTTTCCATAAAATTATGAAAACTCTTCAATTTCAGGATAAAGAGTTCAAGGCAACCCTTCTCCATGACTTCTCTTCTCTGCTCTGTGAGTCCCACCATGGCCAACAGTGTGAATATTTCTCATTCCACAGTTAACTCTTCCAAAGATACATTTTACTTTGTATAAGCAGTTTATCTTTAAAATGTCATTTCTCAAAACTGGTGTTTTACATTCTGCAGGGAATTCTGAAAAACGACTTTGCAAAGCAACAGCTTCTCAAAATGAGGAGATGGCAGAGGTGGCTGAGAATTGCTTCTCTCTTTTCTCTCACTCCCCACAGCCCCCAGAAATGAATAACAAAAACTTGGCACATCATCTGAGAAGGCAGGCTCATCTCTGGACTCAGTAGAACAAACTCTTTAGAAGGAAACAACTAATGAGAGAAGAGATTAAAGACCTAAAGAAAGCGTTTACCAGTGGGCCAAGATCTTAGACAACAAAGAGGTTTAGATGGGTAAAGTTGACACACCTCATTTTTTCCTTGATGAGGAAAAAATTCTATCTGAAACAGACCGATCTTCTACCATGTCTTTAAAGAGTCTAATGTTTACAACTCAACAAACGTCTTATACTCTAATCAATGGCACCTGTTGATTTGATATAGTTTTATTTGAATAAACAAGACGTGTAGGTTTTCTCTCTGCCTGGTAAGAACAGGTGTCATAGAGAAGAGTTTTGGTCCTAAGTTTGTCATTTGTCAGTTGTGTCTGATAAGGATAGTTGCTACCTCAGGGTTGTGGTGAAGATGTCAGTAATAAGACACAGAACGACTTCATGCCCAAGTCCTCAATACACTGTTGCTATTATTATTAGCTCTCAGTTTCCTTCCCACCTTCCTGTCTTTGTCCTCCCAAACACAGCCCTTCTATTATACTGTGTGGGTCCAGAGTTCTCTATCACATTCAATACATAACTGTTGGAGTCGGCAGTAAGTATATCTCAAACAATGTGTTGACAACAGAATGACTTCCAAAGTTTGTGAATGGACTTTCGGAAAATAAATGTCATTGGATCCTCATTTTTATAGCTCTATCCCCAGGACAATGTCATTCTCAATCATTCTCATTCCAGTGAGATTTCCAGTGGGATCCTTCCCCAGTATGACTGCCAGACCCTGTCACCAACATCATATTAATTTACTGTGTAAAAAAAGTACAATTCCCCATTCCTACTCAAATCTAAGGTGTGAACCCCATCGTGCACATCCCAAACTCATTAAGTTCCACGAAACTGAGACCATTCAGCACAGGTCTGCCCTTTTCAGACCACAGCACCCGCAGGGGTTTAAAAGGTGGTTTCTCCTTTCCCATCACCAAATCCTCAGGCAAGACACTGCCTTCTACTTGAACCACCTTCTTGCCAGGTGGAATGGGAATAGGAAAGACACAGATCGGCAAGAGCCCTCAGTGTTTCTGTTCCTGGCCTCCAAAACACATCATCTTAAGAGGAGATTTGGAATTCCATGAAGTAGTTCATGATATCTGTCTTTGGGGAGAACTGAAAACAGAAACAGAGCTGTAAATGCTAGACTGTCATGCCTGAGAGCAACTTCCATTTTCCATTCTGGACTGATTTTAAATATGGTATCATTCCCAGAACTGTTCAGAACAATCGGCTTTTACCTACCCACCCATCCCCCTTTGCTCTTAGTCGTTCCTCTAAATCAGATGGTGTGCAAGATTTTAACATGGAATCTGCCAAAAGTATTTTCAAAACTCATAAGCTCAAATCTGTTAATAGTAACAGTTTATAAAAATACATATTTTAAGTACACTTATAAAAAAGAGAGAAAGCGTAGTATGTGAGGGATGGTTCGTTGCTGACTCCAGTAATGATGTGCTGAGGTGGGGTGGTTCAGATCTAGGGACCCACAAAGCGTGACAGAAAGAAGGGCGGGAACTGTGATGGGCAGAGCAGGAGGCAGAACGGAAAATGAGCACTGCAAACAATCAAGTTTCATGGAGTGCTTATGTTCATAAATAAACACACTTTGTTTTTGTTTGGAGTTGCTATTTTTAAGACTCCAAAGGAGATAAAAATCATTTTTTGATGAGGAACAGAGTTTAGTACTGAGATGCAAACTCAAGGCCAGCAGAGGGAGTTGGTGACAAAGAGATCCTATCCCGAAGCTGTAATGAATGGCTGTCTTCAGTGGCTGAGCAGTACACAAAGTCAGTTCCAGCTGTGCCCAGAACGTTCTGCTGAGGTTTCCATAGCTCCGAGCTGTTTCCGAGCAGTTAGAGAAACCTAAGGGTCCCTCTGGGAACCACAGAATACAGAGGGAATTCCAAGCTGCCGTGAACGAGTTGCAAGAATACATAAATCCACAGGGCGTCTCACCCTATACAAACAACCCCCACAGGGCTGTTCCCCTTGTACAAGCAACCTATGAAGAAATCACCAGTGCTTGTTACTTACAAACCAAGAGGAAGATTCGTTTAAAAGTGACTAGGCTTTCAAGACCAGTTCTTACTGTTAGATGACGTAAATGTAGTCAGTTTTCAGAGCAAGAGCCTGGGCTCCAGCAGCCTCGACAAGCTAGGCTCTACCACCCATTCCCAATATGCCAATTGAAGAGATGAGGAACTGCAAAAAGCAGAGGAAGGAGATTCATCCAGTGTGGACACACTGGGAAGAGGAACAAACAAAGGGGTACCGTCTAAGTTCCAGTCCAGAAGGTGTTCCCAAGAAGCCCTCACTGCTTGAGGGAACAAAGTGGTCCTCAGAATATGATCACTTGTGCTCCAGAGTACAGCCTCAGCCTTTAAGATAACTGTGCTCATCTGGGCTTTGATCTATCTTGCAAGGGTTTTTTTAACTTTATTTTTATCTGATGTGTATGAATGTATTGCCGTTTGTATGTAAGTGCACCCTTGTCATGCAATGCGCACAGAGGCCAGAAGAGGGTGTCAGATCCCCTGGAATTGGAGTTCCAGGTGGTTTTTAGCAGCCATATGGGTGCTGGGATTTGAACCTAGGTCTTCTGCAAGAGCAGCCAGTGCTCTTAACCACTGAGCCATCTCTCCAGCACCTGTCCTGCAAGGTTTTGTTCTTTCTAGAATCCAAGATGACTACAATTTTAGGAAAATAACTTATCTGTTTGCCTTCAGTCTTGAAGAAGGATAAGACAGATTAGCATGCCCATCTGTAGAGGTGAGCAGATAACCTGAATTAAAATGGAAAGTCCTCTCTCAACTCACAATGGCCTATTCCTTCATGCATATCACTTCCACGCTGTTCTCTCCCAACCCTCCCTGTGATCTTCCAACTGAGCATAACTCTAGAAAATGAGAAGTCATTTCCCAATATACCAAAACCAGATGAAATTTGCTCATTCTTAGCTTTACGCCAACAAAGTCACATGCACTTTATCTCTGGCTTCTGTCACTCATTGGTTTTTGGGATCCATCCACATTGTTTCCTGCTTCCATAGTACACTCTTTTATACTCCTGGGTACTATTCAACTGACTGCACTTACCATATTTGTCATATTTATATAACATTATTTTTCCATTCACCATGAATATCTGCAGGTTTTTCTCCAGTTTGGAGCTATTATGAATGAATCTGCTATAACCATTCTGTTTTTTAATTTTTAAATAAATAATTTATTGAGAATTTCATACATGCATATAAGGTGTTTTGATCAAATCCATGCCCACTCCCTCCCCTCCAACTCCTCCCATATCTCCCCATCACTTTTTTCTGATAACTTCATGTACTCTTTCTTCTCCCTTGATTTATTTTTTAATGGGGCTTTTGGCTACTCTAACATACCCCCCTCTGAAGAGGTAACCCTAAAACCTTTTAAGGATTAGATAAAAGCTCCCAAATATTTTCGACATTTTTGGCCTCTGGAATGGAGTATGTTGCTAAGAGGCCCAAGGACACTGTGAGTTTTAGCCAAGAAACTGGCTACTTTTCTTTGGGGTCTTTTTACCCTAACTGCCTAGCCAATTCCTACCTCCTATTTTTATCACATCACCCTCTGAAGAGGTTGCCCAAATTACCAATAGGGAATCTGGACACAGATCACTCTGGCTTCTTCCATGCTGAACAGGGACACAGGGTGAGGCAATTGGGGCACCCCTTCAGTGGGTTTATCTAAAAGACTCCCAAATTGCATAACTCTTACCTCCAGAGGGAAAAGAAAGTCCTTGAATTGTGAATAGGAGTTGTGAAGGAGACGTAAAGGCAAGAGTAGTAAGCATTACAAGTTCTATCTCCATTTTCCTATGTAAAGCTCTAAGAATTGCAAGCTCATTGGTGTGTGTGCAGTTAACTTCATAAGAAACTACCAGGAACTTTTCTTAAATTAACTTGTTTGAGATTTTATTATTGTTACAGCACTACAACAAATATGTTCTCCCTACATGTAGCTAGCCTTTTCATTTACTTAACAGTGTTTTAAGGAGCAGAAGTTATTTGTGTTGATAAGGTTCAATGTTAATAGATATTTCTTTTTCTTTTATGATTAGAGCTTTTTGTGTCTGCTCTGAGAATTTTTTTCTGCTTCAAGAGTATCCAAATATTTGGGCTGAAGAGATGGCTCTGTGGTTAAGAGCACTGGCTGCTCTTCCGGAGGGCCCAGCATCTATATAACTCCAGTTCGAGAGAATCTAACACCCTCTTCTGGCCTCCGTGGGCACTGCATGCATGGGTACACTTACAAACATGCAAGCAAAACATTCATGCACATGTATTTTTTTAAAGTATATAAATATTCTCTTATGTCCTCTTTTAGAAACCTTAGTTTTATGTTTGTCTATGAGTGATCTCAAATTGATTCTGTGTACACTGTGAGATCATGTTCCAGGTTTCTTCGCATACAAGTATCCAATCATTCCACAATGAATTGTTGAACACTTTCTTTTTATCACTGAATTGTCCTAATACTTTTCTCAAAATTCAATTTGAGACTATTTCTTTGTGTATTGTAATTCTATTCTGCTAGTTTTCTTTGATTACTGTAGCTCTATGTAAAGTCTTGGATCAAGTAAAGGAAGAGCCCCATGTTTTCTCCCCAAACTGTTTGGCTAATTCCAGGTCCACTGTAACATCATTTGGAGTTTAGAATCAAAATGTAACTTTGGTCAAATCGGCCCGAAGGTAATGTTGGTTGAGATGGTGATAAAGCTGTAGTCCATTTAGAAGGAAGTGACATCTTAAAAAACAGGAATGCACAAAATAATGTATTTTTCTCCATTTTCTCAGACAATCATTTTCTTTGAGAGAAGTTCTGTAGTTTTTAGCGTCAGCATTCTGCTAAGTTTATTCCTAGGTCTTATTTTTAGTATTGCTTAAAAATTAATTTTTTAAATTCTATCTCCTACTTTTTAATGCTAACATACAGAAAAAAACAACTGTTTGCTGTGTATTATGTATCCTTGGACCTTACTAAATTAACTTTTCATCATATTATAAATTACTTAGGGCTTTCAATGTCAGCAATCATGTTTTCTGTTAATGAATGCCAGTTTATTTCATCCTTTTTAATATGCTACTTTTTAAAAACTTTTTTATTATTATTGTTTTTATGTGTATTTGTCTGCATGTACATAGGCACACCTGTGTTGTGCTGTGCCCACAAGGTCAGAAGGGGGCATTGGATCCCTGGAATTGGAGTTACAGATGGTTGTTAGCAGCCATGTGGGTGCTGGGAATTGAACCCAGGTCTTCTGCAAGAGCCTTCTCTCCAGCCATCTAATATTCCACTTTTATCTCTTCCTACCTTACTATTCTGGTTAGGATCTAATGAATAAAAGTGTGAGAAAATGCCATACAATTTTCTTCATCTTAGCACTCATCTGTATATAAAATAAACTTTATAATGTTCGCACTTGCCATTGCTAGGACCTATTTCCAATTTGTTTACAACAGTAGTTTGGGTTTGGATTTGGGTTTCTAATCCTGAATAAATCTTTCTCAAATACCTTCTTTGTTTTTTAATGTATATTTTTATTGAGTTTTTGTGCATTTCATACAATAAATTTTCATTTTTTTAGACCCTCCCCCATCCACACTCCTCCATAGCACAACCAGAGGATTTCATGCATTCTGTCATATATGTTAAGATCTATCTGGTCAAGCATTTGTACCCAGCTGCTGTCCCTCATTGCAGGTTCATTCACTGCAGTCTTGTCTGCCTATCTAGAGTCACTCCATTAAAGAAGATCAACTCTACTTCAACCAGTAGTAATCAGCTTCCAATAATCCCTTGGCTAAGGTTGGGGCCTGCTGCCCATTTCCCCATTTCTATGCTGGGGTTTTATCTGATTGAGTCAACATGGGTCTTATGCATGCTGTTACCATTGCTGCAAGTTCATATGAGCAAGTTCCCAGGGGCCTGAAAGCCCTTATTTCTTTATGTTCGTACACCAACCCTGGTTCTTACTATCTTCCCACCTCCTCCTCCACAATGGTCCCTGAGTCCTGGGTTGGTGAGGTTTAATATAGTAGGCTTATCCAGGAACACGCACTCTGAAGTCTCTTATTCTCTATACTTTAGCCAATGTGGCCTTCTGTGTGCATCACACTTTGTTGTATGAGGAAGCTTTGCTAGTGAGAACTGAGGGATGTAACAGTATTCTCTCTACCCCCTCTTCTGCTATGTTCCATGATCCTTAGGTGTAGAGCTTCCATTGTAGATGTGTCACTTAGAGCTGGGCATCTCTCAGACATTTATTCTCTGTGTGTGAGCAGGTAAAGAACTCCGTAATAGCCTCCATCTGTTTCAAAAAGAAGCTTCTTTAATGAGTGGTGTATGGTACACTTGTCTGTAAATATAACGATCCATATTTAGCATACAGTAAGAAATGTAACTAAGTATGACAGAGATAGGATTTCTCTAGGATCTATGACCTCTCCAGTCACATGTATTTGACTATATTTACAATGCCACCCATGAGTTTCTTCCCATTGAGAGGGCTTTAAGTCCATCTAGATATGATGCCCCCAAGATAAAAGTGCCACTACTATACCACTATAGCTGTTGTTCCAGTCATTGTTGTGGTTATTAGGCTTTGAAGCTAGGGTTGGACCATTGACTGATTGTCTTCCTGAGCAACTCGCATAGTACCCTCTAGAACTGTGAGAGCTAGACTTCAGAGAGGAGGCTTCTGGGTCAGTTCCAGTTCCATTGTTCCAAGTCCTGTGTCCAAAGTATGTCCTGTCTTCTTTGTATTTATTTATATGATCATATAAAATACCCCCCTTGTCTGTTAATATGGTTAATTTACATTATTTTGAATTATTTTTAACATGTGTATGTGTGTATGCATGTTCTCATGGGGGGCACATGTGTATGGGGTACACATCCATGTGGAGGCTAGATGTTGATACTGGGGTTCTTCCTTGATTGCTCACTACCTTGCATATTGAGGCAGTGCCTCTCCCCTGAACCCAGAGTTCTGCTGATTTAGCTAATCCAGCTAGCCTGCTTGCTCCAGGGACTCCCTGTCTCTGTTTCCCAGTTGCTAGGACTACAGGCAGGCTGCCAAGGGGCCTGGGTTGCTGGAGATCTGAACCCCAGTCCTCATGGTGGTACAGCAAGTACTTTACCCACTGAGTCATCTCCCCAGCGTCTACATTATTTTTAAAGGTTATATACATTGTATTTCTTGGATAAACTCCAGTTTATTTTATTTTGTTTTCATTGTACTTGATTTCTTAATGTTTTATTGAGGATTCTTGTATCTATGCTCATGAGAGCTTATAGTTATAATTTTGTTTACTTACAATGTCTTTATCCAGTCTGCATGTCAGAACTGTCTTGGTTTCAAAACATAAGTTGGGAAATATTCCCTTGCCCTACATTTCCTGAATTTTCAAGACTTTTGCTATGGTTTAGATAAATGTTCTTCAAATGTCTGTGTGTTGAAGGCTTGGCTGTTAACTGTGGTGATGCTAGGAGGTGGTAGCGGCTTAGGAGGTGGATCCTAAATAAAGGAAGTTAGGCCAGTGGAAGTGAGCCATTGAAGGAGATGTTGGGACCTTGACTTCTCCTCTTCCTTCTGCCTGTCAGCTGCAAGGTGAGTCTTCTGCTGCCCTTCCAGGGTGTACTGTCTTTGTCACAGGCCCAAAAGTGATAGTCTAACCAACCATAGATTGAAGCATTCAAAACTGTGAGTCAAATAAGCTTTACCTCTTTATAAGTTGATTTTCTCTGTGTTTAATCCATAGAAAATACTTGTTTGTATGGATTCTTTCTTAGATGTCTGAAATAATTCATAAGTAAAACCATTTGAGTCAGGTATTTTGTGTTTTTCTTTTTTAAAAAAGGATTTATTGCTAAGCATGATGGCACATGTCTTTAATCCCAGCACTCAGGAGGCAGATGCAGGCAGATCTCTATAAGATAGAGGACAGCTGGTCTACATAGCAAGTTCCAGGCCAGTTGAGTCTATAGGAAGACCCTTCTCAATAGATGATTGATAGATAGATAGATAGATAGATAGATAGATAGATAGATAGATGATAGATAGATAGATAGATAGATAGATGATAGATAGATAGATGATAGATAGATAGATAGATGATTGATAGATAGATAGATGATAGATAGATAGATAGATAGATAGATAGATGATAGATAGATAGATAGATAGATAGATAGATAGATAGATAGATAGATAAAGATATTTAGCTTAGTTGCTGTATGTGTACCAGAGTGTATGCATGTGCCTCATGTGCCTGCATGAACCACTATGTGGGTGCTGAAAACCGAACCAAGCTCCTCTGGAAGAGCAGTGAGTGCTCTTAATCACTGAGCCTTCTGACCTTCCCTGAACCTGATATTTTGAAAAAGAAGGGTAATTATTATAAATTTCATGCATATGAAGTACATAAAAAGCTACTGAGATTTTCCTTTTTATTTTGCATCAGCTCTGATTTTCCCATTTCATAGAAGTCCTATTGACATGAAGTCTTGCATGCTTTTCCTTTCCAGTGAACTGCAATCACGTTCCCACTTTCATTGCTGCTACTGATAATTTGTTTGCTTTTTCTCTTGATTGTTCTTCCTAGGAGCTCAATAATCCTATTACTATATTAGTCACTTTTCTGTTGCTGTGATAACACCATGACCAAGGGAACTTATAAAAGGAAGAGTTTATTTAGTTACCATTCCAAAAGGTAACGGTAATGTCAGTCTGTCGTGGTTGGGCGGCATGGTGGCAGGGGTGGCTGGAGGAGTGGAAGCTAAGCACTCACATCTTCAAGCAGGCACAGGAAACAGTGAGCGACTTGAGATCCTGCAAACTTTAAGAACTCCCCAACCCCGACCCCCATGCTTCCTCTAGCATGGCCACACCTCCCAAAACAGGGTTACCAATTGGGGACAAAATGTCCAAATACTTGGAGCCTATGGAGGACATTCTCATTCAAACCACCACAATTATTTTTCAAAGAACCTTTTCTATGATAGTTTTCTCTAGTTTTATGTTCTCTCTTACAGGATTTTCTCTTTATAATTCCTTCCCTTAATGTATTTCCTTCCCACATCTTATATTTTTATTCTTTTCTTATGCACATAACATGATCTCTATTACCTGTTTTAATGACATGCCACAAATTTGGTGCATTTTATTATCTCTAAATTTAAAATATTTTCTAATTTCTTTCCATTTCTTCTCTGACCCATTGTCCTAGTTGCTTATTGGTGGCTGAGATAACACCATGACCAAAATGCAACTTAGGGAGGACTGGATTTATTTCAGCTTACAGTACAGTCCTTCATCAAGGGAAGCCAGGGCAGGAACTTAACCAGAAACTACAGAGGAACACTGCTTACTGGCTTGCTCCTCTGGCCTGCGTTCAGCCTGCTTTCTTTCTCTCTTTCTTTCTTTCTTTCTTTCTTTCTTTCTTTCTTTCTTTTTCTTCTTTCTTATATAATCCAAGGGTGGCACCACTCACCATGAGGTGGACCCTTCCACATTACTCAACAATCAAGAAAATGCCTCAGAGACATGTCCACAGGCCAGTCTGATGGAGGTAAATACTCATTGAGAGTCTCCTCCCAGGAGCATCAAGTTGACAACTAGAGCTATCCAGCACATCCATCAATTATTTAGAAGTGTATTTTATTCTGAAATTCTTGACTTTTTCTAGGACTGATTTAATTTAAATCCTTGTGGTCATAGAACATAAACAATGTCCTTAATAATTTAAATACTTTGAGGCTTTTACATCCCAGCCTATAATCTACATTGAACATTATGTGTGTACTTGCAAGCCCTGTATATTCTGCATGGTAGGACAGAGGGCTCTATAAGTGCCCATTACATCAAGAGAGAACAGAATTGTTTAAATCTATATTCTGGGCTGCTGGGATCCCTCTCTCTCCATCTTTTCTTTCTTCCTGTTTTTTCTTATCTTTTGATGTGTCTACTTTGCCCATCAATTACTCATTTCATGATTTAGGTTAGACTTTTTATTCCTGATATTGTCCTTTTCATTCCTAGAGTTTCCATTTAAATAATTTTCATAGTTTCTAATGTTTGCTAACTTGGCTACCTAGGCTCTCTCACTAAAGCCAATCTTTCTTTTCAGTCCTTGAAACATTTAAAGCTGTTTTAAAGTCTTCATTTGGGGACTCTGACAGATGTTTGAGAATGTTGTTTGAGAATCTATTTCTCAAGTTTTGACAATAAATCATATTTTTCTGCCACTTAACATGTCTGTTAAGATTTTTAGTATTCATTGGAAATTGTGTATGAAATAATATAAAAAGGCTGAATTATGGTGCTTTCCTTTATAGGGGTGGCATTCTGTGTCAAGGATATGGCCCACACATGAAGGCCACAGTGTGGCCTTTCCATAATTTCAAAAGAATGTCCAAGATGCTAAGACAGGGCTCTCCACCTCTGTGATTGTACGCTAGTATGTCTTAGCACTGGGTGATCTCTGATTCCTCCACATCGACTCTTCTCTCCACAGCAAGAGCTCTGCTGACTTCATAGCATTGACCTACAGTGCAAGCCTAGGCCACAGACCTATGAAAAATACACATATTTTGTGGACTGTTCTGTAATCAACTCCTCCAAAGTTTAGCAGCCTTAGACCCTGATTTCTGCCTCTCAGTTCGGCAGAACTTCTGCTCGTTAGGTTCTGCACCATCACACCACAAGTAAAGCACTCTGAATCAAAGATCCAGAGCAAACACCCTTCATCTCTTGTGCTTCACGCTCAAGATCCCATTTCTGCTCTGCCTATGGCCCTACACCTCGAAACAGCTGTCTCATATATTCTGTTTGCTTTTATATTTAGCGTGGGAGGACAAGCCCAGTATCAGCGACTCTGTTGTAGCTGGAAGTGCGAATAATACCTCCTCATGTTTTACTTGTGAGAACCAATACCCATGGATGTTAATGACTAAATTCCTTCATCTCATTACATCTTATGGGTAGAAAACTTTTGGAACCCTGACAAACCTATTACACAATTTCCTCTCAGAGGAGTCGTACATTACACCGCCTTGTAGAAAAAAAAATCTCTTCTGAGCTACAGCACAGTCCCCACCTCCTTTTCTCCTTGCTATCATGTTGCACAGCTTGACTGCATCCACCAGAGTTTCTGCTAACAAATTTTGAATCTGAGATACTAGGACTGTCTTGGGAAGGTTATGATGGGCATCCTGTTCCAGTCTCTCCTGACTCTTGGGAAGTACCTCGTACAAGACTGAAGATGCCAAATGTCCACAATCCTTCCACTTACGAATGCAGTAGACACCAAAGGCTACAAGAAATATGAAGGCAGCCTCAGTCCCAAAGCACCAGGCAGTCTGAGCTGGTCCGATGTATGCTGGGGCCTGCAATGAGTCAGGGAGGTGTTCACATAACCCTGTTGCAAATGTGGGGTGGACAAGAAATACACTAACATGCACAAATTCTGGCCTTAGGGATCTTCAAGTTTGGGACTGAAGGCTTTAAGATCCTCCTTCCAATGGGAGCTTCCTGACTATAGATAGGATCTGGAGTACAGTGGGATGAATCATGTCCACCTTCAGGTCTAGTCCCCCCAGCGTCTCATGTCTGCTCACCATTCAGCCTGCCGTGAAGGTTGCTCTGTTTTCTTCCTTTTTTACATCAACTCCTCCTTTCTTCACCAAAGTAAAACCTCAAAGGCTTTAGGTGTATGACAGAGGTGTAGATCAGAAGACAACTCTAAATTGTAACTATAACCTTGTTACCCTACCCTAACCAAAGACACACTTAATACCCTTTTCCTTAGTGACAATCTATTATGATACTTTCAAGGCCCGGGGATGCTCTGCCCTTCTGGAAAGATATTTATGTCAAAACATTCACACCATTCACCATGAGCACACAGGCTCTGGTCACGTAGGCTCTGGATTCCTTCTGTCATGGCTAAGAGCACAGAGCTTGTCAGTCCACAGCACTTCTAGCTGTACCAGAATCTACAAAATGATCAATCAGCAGCACCACAGTGACAGTCCCAAGAGAACCACATTCTGTCAGTGGGGCAGGGCAAAAGTCTATCTCCGTGCATTCCCCTGACTCCACTATGCGTTTTCTCTTTCATGACGTGCCCCTCTCTTCCCATCTCCTTTCTTAACTGAGCGTTTCAGAAACTGGAAGCTCCCTACTGTTTTTCCCACCCACCTCAAGTACCATCCTTCCTTGCATCCCACACATATGCGCCCCCACGGGGAGGTTCTACTAAACATCTACTGAACATGTTCTACTAAACATCTTTCATCTTTGCATGTGCTTGATAGGAAATTAACCTTTGGAGGCAAGTTTAAAGAAAGAAAGTTAATGCTAAAGCAACTTTAAGACTAATTTTTGAAATATCTAGATCTCAGAGTCTTTATAATAAAAATGCAAATTTAGGACTCTTCTCTCATATGTGAAATACATTGAGCCAGATCATTTTAAAACACATTAATAATATCTCCTTTACAAACCAATGATTCCTCTCAATTAAATATTATGATGGTGCTTGAGCTACGTTTAATGAGCAAATTTAAGAAGACCAGCACTGAAATTTTTCTCAAGAAGCTTGAAATACTTGAGTAGTTTTTTTCATAGCAAACAATCTATAGCATGTATATGTGAAGGGAACCTTCCCTTTATACAGTAGGACATCATGTTTTCATATATGTATCTTATTCCTCAAGTTAAAATACAAACATTTAAGAGTTCTGAGGGAAATTCAGTTTCCAGAAACAAAGAAAAAAGGATAAAATTGCTACTTAGCCACCACAAAAAGCTCTTTTTATAAATCAAGTCCGTCTTTATCAGCGTGGAAAACAGTGTGAGCCCAGAGTGCACCTGTAAAAGAGCCTCTCTCAGGTACAGAACAAAATCATACTTTTCATTTCCTCTGGAAAGAAACCAGTTTTGCTCCACCACAGCCCACCACCATCAACCTTAGCATCTCCTGGAGCTGAGCCCCAAACTAGTCCCCTCTTCCCTCTGGCAGCTCCTCTCAGTTCTCTGCCTTTAAGAGGCCCAAGAATACAGAAAGAAGAAAGATGTTCCCACCAATTAGAAGAAAATCATATTGGACCCACCCTAAATTTCTATGGGTCTCTCACTGAGGATATATTTGTCTCAATAATTTATGTCAAGTTGAAATATCATACACATATGAAGGGCAGTAGATTGTCCAGTCAACCCAATACTTAAGCAAATGAGTAAGTGTCTTAATCAAACCCAGACTTATAGGATCAAAATATGGAAAATATTCTAGTAATCACTTCCCCTAACCTGTTCATGCATTCTTCTTAAGGCAAACCAAGTCTCCTTGAATAAGAACCCTGTCTGGCATACAACAAATGCTCAATAACTAGAAGCTATGTTTATTGCCTCGTTGAATTACTTAAACATGCTCTGGAATCCTGAAACTGAGGCCAAGCTCCCTGACTGAACAGAAACAGGAGCTTTCTTCAATGCAGTGATTTACTGCTATCACAACTACACAAATTGTTGGTTTTCATAAATGTCTGTTGAAAAGACAGAGATGAGGGGAGAGAGAGAGAGAGAGAGAGAGAGAGAGAGAGAGAGAGAGAGAGAGAGAGAGAGAGAGAGAGAGAGAGAGGGAGGGAGGGAGAGAGAGGGAGAGAGGGAGAGAGGGAGAGAGGGAGAGAGGGAGAGAGAGAGGGGGGGAGAGAAGAAGCTAGCCAGAGCCAAAAGATATAATTTTTATCCTCAGCAGAAGCTGAGAAGTAGATTTATTTTTTTTATTACAAGTCAAGTTCTTTATATCTTTAATATGCATGTGCTTGTGTGAGATTTATGTACCATATGCAGGAGTATGTGGAGGCCAGAGGAAGGCATTGGATCCCCTAGAACTAGAGTTACAGGTGGTTGTGAGCCACATGTGAGTGCTGGGAACCGAACCTGGGTCCTCTGCAAGAGCAGCCAGCACCCTTAACTCCTGAGTCACCTCTCAAGCCTTCAAGTCAGTACTGTCTGCCACTGTGGTCACCTTGTTCCAAACACAAGTCCAAATTCCTTAGACATTTCCTTCTTCCTGTCCAGCAGTTAACAACCTATTCATTCATTTAACCCAATTTCAATTATACTTGCCACATAAAGTTTCCTCACCTTCCAAAGTAAATGTTCTCAATTGCAAGAGTTACAGTGTGAAAGCCTATCTTTTGTCACCTATGTATTTTATTATGTAGTTTTATAATACTAGTTATCTTTTCAAAAATGTATTCATTTACTTTTGCATGTATACATGTGCGATATATGTACTAATGTTTGCATGTGTGTAGGTACACGTGTGTGGGTGAATACACATCTATGTATGCATGTGGAGACCAGAGGTTGACACTGGGAGTCTTATTTTAATCACACTCCACAAGCACTTTATCCACTGGGCCATCTCTCTAGCATTCGTCCGCCCCCTCCCATCTAAAATAAACTCAGTGCACCTTTGAAGTAGAAACTGTATCCAAGTTTAGATCTCCAAGAAATGTAAGTTCCATGTAGTATTCTACCTCATCTGTTGATGAAAACCTTCATACCCCCCCCCACAGCCATGCAGTCCCCTTTTCTCTTCCTGCCTGTCCCATGTCCTAGAAGGCTGACCTGTGTACAGGTATAATGTCATAAAGCTCCATTGCTGTCCGACTTCCAGTGAGTTAGAAACAATGGGGAACCAGTGAGGTTTTTCTTAATTTCTGTTCTGAGGAAATCCAGTAGATGGTTGAGGCTTCCCCTGAAGATCAAAGACTGAGACCTTCATCTCCTCTGCCTTTCTCTGGTCTTCAGGTACCATTAGCCCCCCCCCAATACTGCATTAATTCATGAAGTTTCTCCACTGTGTCTTTTCTATTGCCTTGTAAACAGAAAGTCCTTACACTTTTTTCCATACCTCCTGTTTTGAGTAGACCTCATAACCTGCTGGAACCCTACTGAGTACACCTGCTTCGTTTTCCTCCTGTCACTTAATATCTGAAATTAATCTAGCAATGTGTTTCTATTACTGAATTTTACATCCAGGACTTCCCTGCCCACACAGAATGGCAGTATTTTTCATATGATAAACATGTGTCTTATTCACCCTCCTTACCCCTAGGGTCTAGAAGAGTGCCAGACAGGAAACAAGTCAATGAATATTTCTGTCTGTGTGTGTTCCAAGTCAGAGCAATATTTCTATATATTTGGTGAAGATTCTGAAACACCAGGTTGATTATGAATCCAGTTTTTTGAGATTTGGAACACAGTGCATTTCCTTAACCCAAAGAAAACACCAAAACTTTACCACTGTACATGAAAGTTGGGTCTCTGACATAGGGGAGCAAAGGAGAACGTGCTCAGAGAGTGCAGTACAAAACGAAGACAGAAGACATCTCCAAGAAACTTTCCTTTTCATTGGCCAAAAAAATATGACCCTTGCCAAAAAATTAAGCCATAATTCAAGCACTTTTGACATTACTGTATGATTGTTTCTACTCAAAAAAAAAAATGATTACCACTGGACTACCATCCAACTTCAATGTCCCGTTTTTCTGCCTCAATCTTTAAAGTTCTGAGACATTAGTATCCACAAAGATGAGGCCTTTTCTTATATGCTTACTTACAAATTAGTTCAGGGTCTAAAGACAGAGCATAGAAGCAACAGATAAGCTGACAGTGAGATATACACTGACCCCATTCAGCTCTTTTCTGAAAGAGATACTGTGTGCTATAGGGGAAAACAAGGCTGGATGGAGAGGAAAGAATGGTTTAGAATGGGCTGAATCTGGCGTGGAGTCAAGCCACAGAAGAGCAGCAGTTCAGCAGTGGACAGATTTCCCTTCTCTGACAGCTGCTAGCAGGGTGTAGCTGGGGTTATGTTCCCCAACCCAGATGAGCTCACCTGGGCGTGGCAAATGCTCACCCCCTTGTAACACTTGTAACAAGCTGTCCTCTTCAGCAGATGTTCAAATGCCTAATGTGGCTATTTTCTTTGGCTGAATACATTACCACTGAATTACCCTAGTGATGACTCCAGGAACCTGCTACAAGTAGTTTTACTTGCAAATCAGTATATGGGAAAATTATAAGCATAAAAATAGATTTTAAGGACGTTGATAGCAATTTCAGTGTTATTTTCAGTGATTTAGCAAGACTAATTTCTAATCTGCTCCTTCAGTTATTGACAAAATACTTCACAAGTTTGACCTCCTCTCCATCTTCAGTAGGCTCAGATTACTAGAATTCCCAGTACCCACATGGCTGCTGACAACTGTTATCCAGTTCCAGGGAATCCATCTTCCTCTTCTGCCCTCCATGGGTATTGCGTGACACGGATGCACTTACATACATGCAGGCAATACACTCATACCCGTAAAATAAATAGAATAAAAGATTAAAAAAAAAGAATTACAGGGGCTAGAGAAATGGCTCAGCAATTAAGAACCCTAGCTGCTCTTACAGAGGACCCGGGTTCAATTTCTCAACACCCATATGGTGGTTAACAACCGCCATCGAGTTCCAGGGGATCTGATGCCTTCTTCTGACCTCTGCCGGCATTGCATGACATGGGTGTGCTTACACACATGCAGGCAATACACTCATACACATAAAATTAAAATAATAAATAAAATATTTAAAATTTAAATTTACAGGCTCCCCACTCTCTAGGGAATCACTGTTCTGGGGGAAGTGCCCCATTATCACTACCTCTGTATGTGCTCTTGCTGGACATTTGACGGATTGCTTCCCTGCTAGAGAAGCAACCTGAAACAGTTTTAAGATTAATTCAGTGTGCATCACTGTCTGGCAAAGGGGAAAGCCAAGAAGTCTATGCTTTTAGCTGAAGATTCTCAAGTATGTCTAACCATGGGCTGAGGAGCCAGAACTTGGTCTCCCCGGGGCTCTGAGTAGCAGTGAGGTGGAGCCATCAGGAGGGCCAGAAGGTTGGGAAGGTCAAGAACTGTAACATGGAGTATGACAGAGGTACAACTCCTCCCCGGGGTGGCAAGTGCATCCCAGGGTCTCCTCAAGGGGATAGACCAGACATATGTTGTAGAAAGAAACATAAAAACATGAATTTAGTTCAATAATTAAAAAATAAAACAGTTGGATATGGTAGCGCATGCCTGTAACTCTAGTACTTGGGAGGCTAAGGCAGGAGAATTGGCATGAATTCAAGGCCCCTCTGGACAGAGTGGCGCCTTGCCCCCTCCCCCCAGAAAGAACTTCTTTATTTCTAACTTTCATATTTTTGTCTTAAAGGGGTTATCTATATTTCCAGTTGTATTTTAATATTTTCCAAATTTATATTTCTATTAATTTTTGGCTAGCTTACAAAATCATGGGTTTCAGGTTTCATTATGACACGCTCGTACCTGCACATCACTGTGCCTTGCTCGACTTTGCAGTGCTCCTCTTGTCCTCCTATGCTCTTGTTTGTCTTCTTCTCTCCATAAACAGTCCTTCTGCTTCCACGCCATAGATATACAGACATACGGATACACACAGATTGCATGTTCTTTCAGTTATATACAGAATTATTGCCCATAGTTCAGAAGGTAGTTAACATGCACTGGAGAAGAGTAATCAAAACTTTTACTAGTAGGCATATTCAATACGAGGTGTTTGAGGGCAGATGCTGTAGAATGAGATGGATGTAAGGAAAGGAAGGAAGGAGATGCTCAGTCGGAATGTGAGTCAGGCCTGCGAGGACCTCTCACAGAGCAAAGGAAGAGGCAAAGAGGCAGAGAGAGGAGCAGCTTGGCCTGGGGACATGGGAAAGGACATGGTGGAGCCTTATGAGAGGAATCCCAGGCATCCTCACCCCAGAGGATACGAACCACCTGCAAACGGAGCACAGCTGCAACTGCTTGGTTTTCTATTTCCTACAGAGGGTCATGGGTGACCTCACAGTCCCACCCCAGCTGACAGGGTAGGGAGGCTGTTTATCCAATGTCTTTTCTTTCTCTTCCTTGGGATTCTGGGGTCATCCCTGCCCTATGCAGGATGCCTCTCCTTTTTGTTTTCAAGTCTTCCCAGGTCCAGTGTCCTGTTACTATGGTCTCTCCCTTGTGCCATCTGCCTCTCCAAAGCCTCCTGGTCTATGTCTCTAGGAGGACACATGTGGCACCTCAATGGGCCACCTCAAGCCTGGAGGGGTCCATTTCCAGCTCTGGCCCCACTGCATCCACTGGATTGCAGCATAGCTGCATCCATTTTCCTAAGTAGCCAAGTTGGAGTTACAGAAGAGGAGCTGGGGAACTTTATGTCATTAAATGCCTCTTAATGAGGCCCATTTCTGTTGCTTTTCCAAGTCTCAGTGCTGGAGGCACGCAGGGGAGCTCCAGCTCTGCTCTCTCACACCTTCCTGCCACAATCTTGGCAAAGGTTCATATTTCCAGTCGGCTTTGCTCATTTTATTTCTCAAATGTCTTTACACTAAAGGCCAAAGCCATCACAACATTGCTCCACCCCTGTCCAGAGCAGACTCAGTTTGTCAGCATCACACAACAGGTACTCTGGACCATGGATTGAGGGATTGCCACCAGAGGGCTTGGCTCTGAGGCCTCATTAACTAAAGTCAGGCTTGATGTAGTGAAAGCCCTCTCTTAGAAGCTACAGAAACCAGGCTCCAAATCGAACCACACCAAGACACGCTGTCACCACCTCAGGCCAGTCCCCTGTGTGTCTCCTCAGGGGTCATGATAACTCAGAGTCATTCGTTCTCGTTTAAAAAGCTCCCAGGTGCACCTTGAGTGCATTCCCCAGTTTCTTGTTCAGGATTAATAGCCTTTGCCAGACTGCTCGGCTAGCTCAGGATTATTTACATTCAAGCCAAAGAATTTTGTTACTACTCAACAGTTGTTTAGATTAACTTCCTCAGAGCAATGTGGCCGCTGTAAACTGCTTCAGAGAGGGACCTTGTGATGTTTTTGGACCTCACACAAGAAAAACCTACAAACAACAGTGGACTGGTGAAAATGAGTTATTTCAGAAATCAGATTGTCCCATGCACTATTTAGAGCATACTTATACTGAAAAGCCAAAAAAAGCAAAAATGAAAACTATAGTCATTTTATGTCTGAAATTCAAATTTACCTAAACATCCTGCCTTTAATCACTAAATCTAACCTTACTGTGGCTGGAGTTTCATATTACTCTGTGTGAGTGTGTGTGTGTGTGTGTGTGTGTGTGTGTGTGTGTGTGTGTGTGTGTGTTGTGTCCTGGCTTATGAGAATCCATATTAAGGAGACTGGGAAAAGAAAAAACAAAAACCAACTTACTGCTAGAAATTAATTGCCTTAACAATCAACTAAATTCACAGTGTTCTTTTTATATCTTTGAAACAGAACTATATACTATGTTCTAGACTTTTACAAAACAAAACAAGTTGATGCATTTTTCTCAGGGCTTTCTCTTTTAATTTTCCTACTTCAGATTTGCTAATCTAACGGCAAACACCAGTGATGGCGGAAAAGTGAGACATCTCTGAAGAGTGCTAGTAGAAAAGGAACAGGTGGTTCTTCATTTGTTACAACCGTCTTTGTCATAGGAAAGTATTTTTATTTTTGTTGCATTTTAAATAGTCAAGTTTTCTACAGGAAGCATCTTTCTAGCTAATGGGATGCTTTAAATGGGTCTGTATTGATGCTCTTGCAGAAGTACAGGAAGAAGGACAAATGGAAAAACCACCAAGATAAATGAATTCATCTTCTGTTCGCACAGGAGGAATGAATCCCAGGGAAGTCCAAGAACATGGTTAAAGTTCAGCGTATGACCCCGATATATCAATGAGTAAGGCTGAGTGTCTCAGGCCCAGATCAGTGTCTGACCAGAACTAGCAAATGGCTATTCACTTGGTAGATGCCCCCTTCCCTGTCTCACCAAGCTGAATGCCTTAAATTGGCTCACTAACACGCTCTTTATCTCTTCCATCACTAATAAAAATGATAGGAGAATATATAACAGGAATTTTTAAGTATTCATTAATTTTTTTTTACTTTAGAAAGGTCATCCTAATGGAATATGAACCTTTGTGTTTGCAATACAAAATTGGCAGCAGCCAGGCTTGGTGGCAGATGTCGGTAATCATAGCACTTGGGAGGAGGCTGAGGCAGGGGAACTGAGAATCAAAGGCCATCCTGGGCTACACAGTGAATTCAAGCCCAACCTGGTCAACTAACTGAGATACTGTCTCAAAAAAAAAAAAAGGTTGCCAACAAAATCAGGTGCTGTCTGCTTTCATGTCTGTGCCTCCCGCTGCTTTTCCTCTGAATTGAAGCACTTCTCAAGTGGTAGGCAGGGAGGGAGGGAGGGAGGCAGGTAACAGATTGAGGAAGCTCACAAAACTTAGAGATTCACAACACCCCTGTCCAAGGGTACATAAAAAAGTAATTGCTAGGGGAGAGGAGACTCATCGGGGCACCCCCTCAAGATGCACAGGAAGCTCCAGTAATGCAGCTTTTGTGAACCATCACCCATGTCGGGTGGGCTTTTAAGGTGATGCAGCTGCCTGAGTCACCGCTGCTCCTGTAAGCAACCACAGTAAACTGCTCTCCAAGCTACAGCAGGTGTCTTTTCTCTGGTCTGTCATCAGTGACTTCTCCGAAGTAAATAGACATTTGTTCAAAGTTTTCCAGGAAAAGCCATTCAACAGCCCTTTGTTACTTAAGTATTTGATAATATTTCCTTTTCTGCCCTAATATGAAAGTCCTTTATAAACCTGATATATTTCCCTAGCTGTAATATAAAGTAAAAATAAAAGGAAAGAGATTCATAATGAAATAACATATACTTCAATGTCTAATTACTCAGGTATGACTAAAATAGAAAACAATGAAGTGGATGTCTGAACAAGTTAAGAATCATGAGAAGACACCATTCAGTATATTTTATATGCTTTTATTCATTTATTGATTTTTTATTGAGCTTTTTAAATTTCATACATTCCCCACTCAAATCCAGACACCCCCCATCCCCCACCAATCCTATGCATTCTGCCATACATGCTGAGTCCTATTCAGTAAATGCATCCACTAGAGTCTAGTCAGCCCATCCAGTGGTCGTATGTAAGTCATACTCTCCCTCACCCAGCAGCAATCAGTCTCCAATAGTTCTCAATCTAGAGCTGGGCCGCCACCTATTTCTCACCTCTCCTTTGAGCCCTTGTTTCATTGAGCTGAGCTAAGAGTACAGGTGCACATCACTCTGCCCCACTTTTAAAAATATATTTCATTTAATATTTTATGTGTAGTAGTGTATTGCCTGCATGTGTGTAAGTGCACCTGTGTCATGCAATGACCATGGACAGAGGTCAGAAGAGGACATTGGATTTTCCTGAAATCCAATGGCAGTTGTTAGCTGCCGTGTAGATGCTGGGACTCTAACCCAGGTCCTCTGCAAGAGCAGTCAGTGCTTTTAGCTGCTGAGCCGTCTCTCTAGCCTCACCTTGCCCCACTTTTAATGTGGGTGCTGGGGATCCAAACACAGGTCCCATGCTTTCATGGCAAGCACTTTGTCAATTGAGCCATCTCCCTATCCCTAATCTTCTCTCACTTTTTTGATAATTGTGTAACTCAATTTATATCGGCAGTACAAACACCATTATGCTTCTATATGACACAGGATTTACAGTTCAGACTTGGACCATTGTAAGCAGATTTTTTACCTACTTGAATGTCAAGTTCTACACTGAAAATGTATAAGGAACTCAATTCTATTCTGTGGGAAACTGAGAGTAATGGAAAGTGCAGAGTGCCACTAGAAAGACTGCGCGGGACAGTACAGGTTCACAGAGGAGAGCGAGCTTCGGGCTCACTCTAAAGATGCCGAGAAGATTTCTAGGAAAGGAAGAAGGATGGAGTGAGGACTACGTCTGGAAGTGAGAACAAAGTGAAACAAACAAACAAATAAAACAAGCAAAGAACTATCCCTGGGCAAGGATTTGGGGATTTGTAAGTGGAGTGGAGGGAAAGGAGAGCAGTGAGACTGGGCATCTACAGGCAAGAAGAATATAAGGAAGACGGGACTGCATCCTAAAAGTCCTTTGAGCTGGAAGTGACTTCCAGTTTGCATTTAAGAGCATCATCTGTGGTAGCAGTGACACAGGATCTGGAAGACGGTAAGCCTGATGGAATAGATTGTTAGATTAGTGCAGATGAAAAATAGTGAGGTTCATAACAGTGTTACAGGGGCTGAGTGAACAGAGCAGGTTTGATAGATATACAGAGGTAGAGTCCATGTGTTGGAGAGACCAGATGGAGAGAAGAGTTGACAGACACAAAGGAGTCCCAGCTGTTTGTTTTCTTCCAAGGAACAATGTTCTAATGACTTGCTTTAAGAATACACTGATTTCTTGGAGACTACAAGGAAAAGGACCTTAGATATTTCAGCATATATACTATACTATCCAGAGTTCTTCAAAGAAACTGAGCCAATACAATATGTATACACACAGACAGACAGATGAGGAAGAAGTTATTATGGGTATGGCTCACATGATTATGGATGCGGAGAAGGTCCACGACATACCATCTGTAAGATGGAGAACAAGGGAGGTCAGTGGCATCCATCATTTTGAATCCAAGGGCCTAGGAACCAGGGAAGTCAATGATGGAACTCTTAGTCACACCATCTTAATCAAAGACCTGAGAATCTGTGGTGGGACAGATGCCCACAGCAAGTTCCAGAGTGTGAAGGTCAGAAAACTTGAGCTTCCGATAGCCAGAGGGCGTGAGGAGATGTGCCTCCTAACTCCGTAGATGCCCTCTGCACTTTTCTTCTACAGATGCCCTCAGCTGAACAGCTGTGCCCAGCACATGACGTAAAGATCTTTCTTATTTAGTCCCTTGAGTCAAAGGTGAATGAATCTCTTCCAGAAATAATACTCTCACGGACATACCTAAACAGAACACTCTGTGAGCTAACTAGGTGTTCCGTAATTCAGTCAAACTGAGACTAAATTAAGGATCACACTCTGGAGGGCAGTCTAGGGCTTTACAATAGCTACAGAGCTCTAGTAAATAATGAATACTTACTAAATCTTACCCTTAGTAGTAATTTGGCAATTACTACTATGCATAATGTATATGCTATCATTACTGGAAAAACTAACCCAAAAATTATACTCATGGACAATTCAACGGTTTCTAACGTCATTGCTATGATGGGAAATTGGGAAGCAGAGTGAAGGAAAGTCGCAATGTGGCAAAACTTTCATCATCTAGGAGATAGTATAAAAAGCAACCTGGGCAGAAATTTATTTTCATTGCAATAAGGCTAATTTTAGTAAATGCCTGACCCAAAATGAAGGCTGGAGAAATAATTATAATATGAAACAGCCCATGAAGCATCGAAACATTGATTAAAGAATCACATTTTTCCTCTTTAAGAACTTCCCTGCCTGCTAGACTCTCTTATCTGTGTTTGAAATGCTCAGTCTGCTATAAGAACTAAACACTAGCCTGTACCCACTTTCTGTTCCAGTTACAGCCTTTTCCCTCTCCACTCCGTTGTAGCTGAACAACTCCGAGTCCCTGTGCTGCCTCCTCCTATGTCCTCACTTCTCAGTCCTTTCATCTGCTTCACTATGGCTGACAATCACATTGCCCCACTGAAGTGCTGAGCTTCCAAGGCACTGCATCCAACAGATATTCTTCAGTTTCTTTTGATTTCGTTGATTGGCTTTTCTCAATGGAAGTCTCCACTCTGTGCTCTGCGAAACTCTCCCTGTAGCTTCACTGTCATGGTTTTTCCTCCTCCTGTCTGGAATTCTCTTCTCAGTCTCTTAGGCTGACAAATTCTCCTCTTCTGTCTTCAAATGCTGTAGTTAAGTGGAAGTTTGGTCTTTGCTGACTTCTCATAATACACACTCTACTTAAGCCATTTTGTCTTTGCCCACAACCTCAGTTACCATCCCTATGCTAACAACTTGTCAGATCTATCAGATATTCAGAACACCCATCTGAGCTCTCAGCCCCCAAATACAACTAACTCTTCTGCATCTCCATTTGAGTGGCCATGTGCCATTCCAATTCAATATGCCCATTACAGCACTTATCCACATGTATAAATAGGAAATCTAAGAGTCACCCTTGATTCACCCTTTGCCACCCAGTCACCCCTCTAGCAGCAAGTTTTATTAGAGCTACATTCAAAATACATTTGCTATTCTCTTTCTCAACTGTGACATCTGCCGGAACCCTGGACAACTGTACCCATCTCCAAAGGTCTCCAGCTCAGTTTGCAGCCAATACATTCCCCATTACTGAGGGTAGGCTTTGAAAGTTCATATCCTCACCCCACTTCTAGTTCACTCTCCACTTTCTGCATGTGACTGGAGATGTGAGCACCCAGCTTCCTGCTCCTGCCACCATGCCTGCTGCTCGCTGTCCCCTCCCTGCCGTGAAGGACTCATTCCTTTGGAATTAGAAGCCAAAATAAACTCTCTTCCATAAGCCACTTTGGTCGTGTTTAACACAGCAACAAAAAGCAATGAATACACATGCCGCTTATAAATGTGCAAACTACCCCCAGATGTATAAAGTTTCCATGGCTGTATCCCTGGTCTGGCTTGTGGATGCCAGCAACAGAAAGTGGGGCAAATACAAGTAAAAGCAGGGAGCTTGGAGAATCAAAGAATTCTAGAGGAAAGAGAACATAGATCTCTGTACTCTTATTTTTTAGACTAGAAATCAGAGATATAATTAGAAGTTTCCATTGAGCCGAATGTAGTGACAGTGAAAAGGAATTCAGAGAATTTTTTTTTAATTTTTAAAAAAATATTTTATTACTTTTTATTTTATGTGTATGAGTGTATTGCCTGCGTGTATGTGAGTGCACCCGTGTCGTGCAATGTCATGGGGGTCAGAAGAGGGTTTCGGATTCCCTGGAACTAGAGTTAAGGACTGGTGCTGGGAATCGAACCCAGGTCCTCTGCAAGAGCAGTCGTTGCTCTTAGCCGCTGAACCATCTCTCCAGCCCCCAGAGAAAAGAATTTTAACCTTCCAAGTATTTAAAAATGAAAATAAAAGGCGTCGTTTGTCTTTATGCAGTGATTTTAAAGAGGAAAAAATGAGAAGATACAGGATTTAGAAAATGAAACTTTGCAGTGGCTAAGACGAAAGCGTGTAAGAGACAGGAGATGAAGACAAAGTACAGACCCAAACACAAAAATGATCTCCTTTGAACCAAGGACCCGTGCCGACGTTAGACTGAATTACTGCATCACACTGGAATCTCTCAGATTCCTGAATAAATAGCAAGAAGGAATGCTGAGAAAAGTATCTGAGCAATGACACAAGTTTTAGAATATGGAATTTGTCAGAAACCCTGTAAATTCTCAGGAAATGAGTTAGGTCTACACGCCTGAGTAAGCCTTCACCTCTGATCTGATTACATCACATGTATAACAGAAAGGACGAAAGCAATCTTCATGCAGCCCTTCCATTTAAGATACAGGATTACGTTATCTACAAATTCAAGACTGTGGCAGCTGGTGGACTGTGCTTACAGAGCCTCCCTTCCTCCTGTGATAATAACATCTACAACAGGTAGAGTCCCAAGATAACCACAGAACTCAATAACTCACTTCTGGCAGCTCTATTTCTTTTTTAATTAACATCTTTTCCAAGCAAGAGGGAAGGTTGCACTGTAGAGACAGATTCTTGATAAACACACCTTGACAGCAGCAGATAAACAGGATCACCGGGCTGAGGGAGCTCGGTCAAGGCACAGGTGACAGCAATTATTCACCGTGGCTGTGCAACAGGGCCTGGTGGGCTCTGTCCCTTCAGTTAAAGAGATTTGCCATCAAAGTCATCCCAAAGTCACATCTGAGCAAAGGGACAAACTACTTCCCAATGACTGTGCAAATTCCAGCTACCCCAGTTCTTTAAGTGGCATTTGGGGAACTATTCTCTGTGCTGAAAATTTCTAAGTAAAATTTCTAAGCTCAGGACAGTTCTTCCTTATGGAATAGTTTCATCTACTGAGATGACAGGTGCTAGAAAACATTCAGAAGGAATCCAAAATCTCTGATCTACTTACAGGCCAAATGGTAATTACCAAGTCTCATCACTATTAAAGCCTGTGTTCTGAACTGGCAGGTAGATGCCTTGTTTGGTGAAGTGTTTTATCACATACCAGGAGCTGAAGTTCCTTTCTACCAGATCTTTCAACTTATGCATTACAAAGTGCATTTCCGGTTCATCCAGCTCCATTTAACTAAAGCAACCCACACAGCTGGGAGGTAACTCACAAAGCCACTGTGCTTAAACAAGCCATAACTGACTTTTAAAGCGGGCTTTTAAAAGTAATACTGTCCTTGCCTTCGCCCCAGCCAACTGTGTCTAACTGCTTCTGTGCCAGGGGCTCTGCCACATACTCTGAGAGTGCCAACAGCCCTGACATCACATGAGATTTTACCGCTTATGTTAGCTTCTGCCACTGTGACCCCCCCAAAAAACAAAACCTGAGGTAATCAAATTAAAAGGAGGAAAGGTTTATTTGGCTATTTGGCTCATGTTTCAGAGTTCAATCCGTGGTCACTTGGCCTTCTTGCTTTGGACCTGTGGTGACACAGTACACGGTGACAGGAGAGTGCACCAAGGAGATCTGTTCACCTCCTGGCAGCAAAGGGAGGAAATGTGACCATCCCACTGTCTCCTTCAAGAACATGCCACTAGTGGCCTAACCTTCTTCAACCCAACCTTTATCTCTTAAAGGTTCCACCACCTCCTTCTAGTGCCACAGGCTGGCGACCAAGCTTTTTAACATGGGCCATCTAAGTGTCATTCCAGATCTAAACTAAAGCACTGCCAAAGTCTCCTATAGCTGGTACCTGCTGCTCCCGTAGATCTGGACACCTTGGGCCAGTCCCATATGGACTCCTGGGGCTTTCTGATTGGCCTGTCCTTACTCAGATCTTGGTTTCTTCTTCTGTGACCTCCTGGCCTCTGTTTTATTCTAAGAATGAAAGTGTAGGGTAGCCTACCCAGACCAGAATTACACGACAGACCTTGCCTGGGACTTTAGTCCTGTCTGTCACTACCTACTCCTACCTCAGCTCTCACTTCACTGTGAAACAACGCAAGTCTTAGAATGACTGACAAACAAGAGAAAATTCTATCTTATCTCACCTAAATATGTGCTGATATGTCACTGAACTTAATTATTTCTTAGTAGCAGAAGTGAATGTTCAGCAGAAGAATGTTTAGCAGAGAAAAGCTGCCCTGAGCTGGTGACATAATCCCATACATCCAGTCTTTAAAACCACAATTTCTGTATTTTGTATTCTATAAATCAAGGTGCATTCCATTCATCAGTAAGGATTCTAGAAAAGGTAAGGCGAAAAATAGGAAATGGCATGCAGCTCCTTTAAAGGCTTGTATGTAGAGAACCACACTGCAAAGTGTTGAGCTAGAAACAAGAAAAGAAATACATCCACAGGAAATCAGAGGAGACAGAAATTACTCCAAGCTAGCATGATTCAGGAATGACTTACGGAGATGGCTGCATCTGAGCTGAGGCTCGAGAAATAAGGAAAATTTTAATCACTCATAAATAAAGGAGTCAGATGTGGTGCCTTACACCTGTGTGCCTCTCAGCACTCAGGAAGCTGAAACAGGAGGATCACCATGAATTCCAGGGCAACATGGGGTACATCTTGAGTTTCAGGCCAGTCCAGGCAACAGAATGAGACCCTGTGTCAACACAATCAAAAGGGGAGAAGAGAGAGAGGAAGAGGAAGAGAAGAAGGAGGAGGAGGAGGAAGAGAAAAGGAGGAGGAAGAGAAGGAAGACGAGAAGAGGAAGAAACAGGAAGGGAGGAGGGAGGGGGAAAGGCATTCCAGTGACAGAGAACTGAAGACAAATTCAAAGAGGTGGCTGGAGTTCTCAAAAGAGCAAGAACCTCTGAGCTTTAAAACTCAGCTTTTTCACTATTAGAAAGACTTGGGGGAAAGGCCCGTAATGTCATCTGTGTCCTCATCTGTAAAATGGCAAGAATAAAGCTTTTCCGTTTAGAATTTTGTAATGAAACCTATAGTAGAAAGCAATCAATTTCAGTTAATATATTGGATACACTTACAGTATCAAAGGTGTATATATGAAACTGGTGTGGGGGCAATTCGACTGGGTATTTACTCAGGGGCCTTCTTACACAGCACTTCAAACTCAAGAGGCTGCAGCACGGAGTCATATGGAGCACAAGGTGGCAGAGCTGGAACTGCACTCAGATTAGCTTGGTGGCAACAGGAAAGACATTTTGGAAAGAAAGCAACTAACATAGAACGTATAGTTAGGTGCAAAGAAATTCATGCAAAACACAGAGCTGATTCAAGACATTAAAAAAAAAATGTTCTGGAGAGATGGCTCAGCAGTTAAGAACTCTGGCTATTCTTGACCAAAGTTTGGTTCCCAACATAGTGACTAATAAACATCCTTAACTGTAGTTCTAGGGGATCCAATGCCCTCTTCTCACCTCAATGGGCATTACGTACACATGATGGACTTACATACACACAGACAAAACACTCATACATAAAATAAAAATAAATTAGCCAAAAATGTTTAAGACTTTAAAAAGTGCACAAACTCCTAAGAACTGGCAAATAGATGGATACTAGCTTTAAAGGAAATAGACAAATGAAAAGACTTAAGACAATGCCACTTGGAGACTTAGAGGACACAAAAGGGGTAAAATTGGAAGGAAAAAAGAGGGAAGGGATTATGTTCTAGGGTCTGGTAGGACATGTGAATAGAGTTCTAATCATGGGGGAAGATCTTTAAAACTTAGAGCACAGCACAGCTGTATTTGCACTGGATCATTTACTTCCTGCACAAGAGGGTTATTATTGAATAGCCCTTGTCTGGTTTGTGCACACAGCAATCCTGATTGCTAGTGTGGGATATGGTGTCTCACCTCTCCAACAACGTAGGCAGCACCAGAGCTCTGGGATGAACACATGACAGCAAACAGGAGCACTGAAAACACTCTTTACCACTTCCTGGCTACTCTGTCTCCCTTATTCTTGTAAGTCTTCAGTGTGGATTGAGATGGTCAGCCAAGTCCTCTTTCTTACTACAAAACTTGAACGTGGCCGGTTATTCCCTCACCTCACTCTTGGCAGAAGGACCATGGAAAAGTGTTGTGGAATTGGCCAAACCTATGTTTCTACCAGAAAACAATTTGAAGTAGTAAAGCAAAGATGAGGCATCATGTAGAATCCAGCCCCTGCAGAGGCAAATTTCTCTAGCCTCTTCTGCAGCATGATCCAGACTCTGGTTCCTTCCCAGAGTCTTACTGTAGTTTCCTAGGCTTTGGAGCGATGTTTAAAGTGACTCATTATCCTTCCAAGATTTTTTTTACTGCTTAGCTAGCCAGAGTTGAAGTCCATGGCCATAGAACTTTCAAACATCTCTACTGTCATCAATTCCTTCTGAATACAAGAAGCACAGCGAGCGACTCTAGGACAGGACTCTTTTGGGTGTGTCTCCTGGTCCCGCTCTTTCATGACTATGTGATCTTAAACAGTTCAACCTCACTTCTACATCAACTTCTACACCTATAAAACAAGGGTCTTAATTGTGGTCCATATCATGGTGGAAATGTGGGAGTGAACTGGATAATGAAGTATAAACCAAGACTTGACACATAATCAGCACAAATTGAGTCAGGGGTAATTATAATATTGTAATGGATAATCACAGTACAGGTATCCCTTAAATTAGCCATGATCTCTGTAGCAAATATTTCATAACTTAGAAAGAATGATAGAGCATGCAAATATATAACACAAAACCCTGAATGCCAATTTTAAAAACGTTCCTTCATAAACTAGTCACATTTGTATCACTGGAATGTTTGAGACCTGAAAATTCTCAAAGGGTTTCAGGATTCAGCTGAGAACTTAGGACTGGCAAAGATGTAAAAAATGTGTCAAGGGACATTTGTTTCAAGCCTTGAGAGTATCAGAAACACAAAAGTCCTCCTAGGAATGGGGTCTGTTTCAATATCCCTAGGGATTCCGGTTAGAAAAAAGATGGCAAACAGACCAAAATCAGTGTCTTCCCTGAGGGAATGTGGCAAGATGAGGAATTTCAGCATGAGGAGTTAGCTGTGGTCACCAGGAAAGTCTGTCTGTTGACCATACCCTGCTGCAGAATTCTGGAATCTGTTTCCCAGAAAATCTAAACACGAGCTGTGTGGTACTGGAGGCTTTATCCATCGTCTTCAAAATGTACCCATCCCTTGTATCATCGAATACGATGACTTATAGGACATTCAATTTCAGGATCATCTAATAGGACTTTGGGGGATCTGATCTCATTTTCCCTCTAATTTTCTGCTTATCCTCACACCATTTATTGAAAAAGACCATCTTGTTCTGTGACTCTGCAGTTCCACTTCTGAAATAAATCAAGAGTCCACGTGTGCAGCTGTGTTCCAAGCTGCCCTCCTGTTCCATTCAGTGATCTGTCCATCCCTCTACCCATGATGCCCTGCCGTAACTGCTATGATTTTACCATTAGACTCCTTACCCAGCAGCTCCAGTGCCCTAACTTTGTCACTTCTCGCTGCTCCCAGGCATTCTCAGCTCTCTGTATCTTCACAGACTCTTTGTAGTCAGCTCATCAAATTCCACCAAAGGGAAAAAAACTGTTGAAATTTTTGTTTTGTAATTATATACCAAGTTCACAGTGTAGCACGGGCAGCCTCCTTACAGTACGGAAAAACAACAGTAAGTAGATCTCACCTAGGTACAGGGGATATTAACACCAAACTAAATCCTGATTTTAGGCTATTTCAGGGCTCTGGGGATCCAATTTACTGAAATAAGATTCTGTATGACTTAAGCAGAATAGAAGACTTGTTAGCTCACAATAACTAGCAAAGACAGAGTTTGTCTTTAGCATAGTGATAATTAATATGCAACTACAATTTGCCAATTGGTAATAAAAATCATAACAGTCATAGAACTCTTCGAGTATTCTTTGCCTTGGTGCAACACAAATGATTTCTCAGGTGTTTGGCTTGTTAAGTTGAATGAAAAGTATGTAAGTGCCAGGGCTGGAGAGATGGCTCAGCAGTTAAGAGCACTGGCTGTTCTTGCAGAGGACCCAGGTTCGGTTCCCATTACCCACATGGCAGCTAACAACTGTCCATAACTCCAGTTCCAGGAGATTCAACACCTCCTTCTGACCTCCTTGGACACTGCACGACACAGATGCACTTACATACATGCAGGCAATACACTCATACACATAAAATAAAAATAACAAAACATTTTTTTAAAAAAGAGTACATAAGTGCTGACTTTATTATAATGTGTTTAATCAGACATATATTTTTCCACGTTCTGGCCAAGAAGATTCAGTTAGCAATGAAAATTGTAAATGTTGACTTAATGTAATTAGTGACGGGTCATGTTGCTAGCACGTACTTTGGAAATGATATGATAAAAATGATGTTTATTTTAAACAGGGCCTGGTCTCTAACTCCTGGACTCAAGTGGTCTTCCTACCTCATTCTTCCAAGTAACTGAGACTACAGACGTGTACCACTGAATCAAGCAAAAACGATATATTACCCCTGTGGTTTTCCTTCCCCCAAACTTAAAATCTCAGTGTGACCCTTAAAAATTATGAGACAGGAGCTGGGCGTGGTAATTCCTGCCTTTGATAGCAGCACTCAGGAGGCAGAGGCAGGTGGATCTCTGTGAGATCAAGGCCAGTCTGGTCTACATAGTGAGTTCCAGGCCAGTTGGAGCTACAGGGAGACCCTGTCTCAAAATATTCATGAAAAGATTTATGACAGGAGCTGGGCTGATGGCTCAGTTGGTAAAGGATTTGCTGCATAAACATGATGAGCTGAGTTCAACTCCTCAAGACCCACGTAGAGCCAGATACAGTAGTATGAGTCTGTGATCCCAGCTCTCCCATGGTGAGATAGGGGGCAGAGGTAAGAGAATCCCCATCCAAGGAGCTCATGGGCCAGCTAGCCTTGCCTCAAGCAAGGTGAAACGTGAGAGCTGACACCCAATATTATCCTCTAACCTCCATATATGCCACATACACTTCATCTTCATGGCACATGGCACACACACACACATACACACACACAATAAATAAATAATAAATAAAATGTAAACCTATCTGAATGTAAGGAAAACTAAGAAATTCACCAAGAAATACAGTCTTTGTAGGAAAAAAAAGGTTGGAAAAGTCACTAAACAACCTGAATGTTATTCTCAATAATCAATAAAAACAAGCCCTTTGGGGCAGGGGAGAATCTGATTTCCAGGGTGACCATTTTGTAATATTCAAATGCTTGGTTTTCAATGAAAGATTACAGGACATTACAGAAACAAAAATGCAGAGTACATACAAAGGAAAGAAAGAAAAAAAATCACAGAAACGGTTCCTGAAGGCTCCCAGGCAAGTCTGTGGACAAGGAGCTGCCTGCACGTGAGCAGGGTAAGGATGAGGTCAGAACGGGAAAGAATGGATTCTAGTCCACTGAAAGAGGAAGAACCTCAGAAACTCACAGATATGGTGGTGAAACACTTGAAAAGTGCTGAGAAAAATAAACAAACACAACAGACAACTCAGTGAAAATGTGTAATCAACCAAGCCAGGCAGGCACAGTTCTAGCCACAAGGTTCTACGGTAAGGGGATGGAAAACAGAAGCCTTACCGGAGAGTAAGCTGGGCAGCCCTGCTGAAAAGTGGCTGGACTGTTACCCTCATGACAAGTTCACAGCTTTCACAGCCTCATATCCTGTTGTAGGTTTGCATGAGAAAACGATGCCTCTGGTTGAAGAATAAGCAGTGAAGACAAATCCGGTGTCGTGCAGTATATAGCTCGGTGGGCAGACAACATCTCGAAAGAGCATCATCTCAAAAGTAAGCTACCTCCAGACCGGAACACGGGGAACAACCATGAGTCAAAGAACATAGTTTTAACTTGCCACAGCCCCAGACTGTGCAACAGTGTGGAAGGCAGTTGTGGAAGGTGACAGATTAGGTCCTGACAAGCTCGGAAGTTCAGGTGGCAGGAGGCTCAGCTTGGGCAGTGAAGGACACAGAGAAAATGAGCCCTGCCCTTGGTGGCTAAGAACCAACCTTACCAACTGAAAACGACACTTGATGTTTGACAGTCCTGAGGTGAAGTGGTGTAACAAACTTCAGAGGCAAATATCCCCCAAGACTCTTGAAGTTCCAGCAGAATATTTGACATCTATAGCTGCATCCCCAGCAGGGTGATCAACACTTAGCTGGGGGGAGAAAGAGCAGAGACAAGTCTACTCATTTAGATCTCACTGCTGTGGTTGCGCCCACTCCCAATGCCTTTCTGGAGATATTCTTACAATGTAGCAATTGCCTCTGAGATAAAACCTTCCGTCTTTCAGGGAAGAGGAGTAAACAACAGGATGTTCTAAATTTAGGAAGATAAACAGAATGTCTAAAGGGAGGTCAAACACAGGATGTCATTTCTGCTCCTGTAACTAACCCCCATAAAACTCATTTGCCAGCAAGTTGGATTTTGGTGCTTTCCTTCCTTTAGTCTGTCATTGGTTCCTTATCTGCGGTGAGTAGACATTCTTAGAATTAAGTGAAATTTAAAGTGCAAATTATGAGAACTTTCGGGATACAGCTAAGGAAGTACCAAGAGGAAGCTTCATAGCTGCAAGTGTTTATACAAAAAAAATCAGAAAAACAAAGAATAAATAACCTATTAATACAAACTCAAGTTTCTAGGAAAACATGAACAAGCCAAACCCAAAATCAGTAGGAGTCATGAAATAATAAATGTTAAGGAGGAAATTAATGAAATTGAGACCAAAAGAACCATACATGCCATCCATCAAACAAAAGTTGGTTCTTTAAAAAGATAAACACCACTGGCAAGTCACTAGACAAACTAACCAAAAAAAAAGACAGAGAAGACCTGAATAAATAAAATCTATGATGAAAAAAAAAAGGATGCTACAGTAGATATTAATGAAACCCAGTGAATTGGGTGTACTTGTATTCCAAGCAAGTGGAAATAGATATAGAGATAAATTCCTAGACAAATATCAAAAATATACTTCAAAATGTAAACAACATAAGCAAATCCACAGCAACCAATGAGATCAAAGCAATAATAAAAAAGTGTCCCCAAAAATAAAAATCTAAGACCACATGGATTCACTCCTACATTCTATCAAATGTTTAAGAGGGAAAAACACCTGTACTTCTCAAACTGTTACAAAAATGGGGGACATTACCAGACTCATTCTATGAAGTCAGTAAGTCATTATTAACTGACATCAAATTCAGATAAGAATACAACAGTAAAATTTTTCCTGATGAGCATAGATGCAAAAATTGTCAGCAAACACTTGTACATTAAGATCATGAATGACAGCCAAGTTGGTTTCAAATCAGCCGCACAAAGTTGGTTCAACAAATGCAAATCAGCAAATGTAATACAACAGATAAATAAACAAGAACAGAAATCACATAATCATCTCAAAAGATTCAGAAAATGTCTTTGACTGAGTTCAACCTTCCTTCGTTATAAAATCCCTGAAGAAACTAGGAATCAAAGGTACACATCTCAATATAATAAAGGCTATATACCAAGAACCCCTAAAAGACATGGTATGGAATGGGGAAAACTGAAAGCACTGCCTCTAAAATTAGGAATGAAGCAAGGCGAGCTGGATAGCTTTAGTGTCAACTTGACACACCTGGGTTGAGGGAGCCTCAACTGGGGAATTTCCTTCATTGGACTGGCCTGTGGCCATGTCCACGGGGCATCTTCTTGTTGATTGAGTGATGTGGGAGGGCCCAGCCCACTGTGGGTGGTGCCACCCCAGCCTCAGTTGGGGAATTTCCTCCATTGAACTGGCCTGTGGCCATGTTGATGGGGCATTTTCTTGATTACTGAGTGATGTGGGAGGACCCAACCCATTGTGGGTGGTGCCACCCCTGGGTAGGTGGTCCTGTGTTGTGTAAGAAAGCAGGTTGAACATGGGCCAGGGGAGCAAGCCGGTAAGCAGCATTCCTCCATGGGCTGTGCTCCAGCTCCTGCTTCCAGGTTCTTGCCTTGAGTTCCTACCTTGGGCTACCTGATGAACTGTAATACCCAGGAATATAAGCTAAATAAACCCTTTCCTCCCCCAGTTGGTATTGGTCAGAGTGTTTTGTCACAGCAATGCAGAGACAAACTAGGACACAAGGGTATGCATTCTTACCTCTTTTATTCAATGTAGTGCTCAAAATCTCAGCAATATCAATAAAACTACATAATGGAAGGGCACACATAGGAAAGGAGGAAATCAAAATATCCCTGTTCACAGATGACATGATACTGTACTAAAAAGAACTTTTAAATCTGGTAAGCACTTTAAAGTAGCATAACCCAAAACTAACATAAGGAAACCAGAAGCTTTTCTATACAGTAATAGCAAACGTTGACAAATAAGTCAGGAGAAAAATCTCATTCAAGGTAGCTTAAATCTAACCAAGAAAGTAAAAGAGCTCAGAATGAAAACCTTAAGACACTAAAGAAAGAGATGCTAGATGATGGGACAATCCTCCATTCTCATACATTGACAGAATTAACTGTAAAAATGGATTTATATTACCAAAAGCAATCTACAGATTCAATCCAATTCCATCAACATTCTAATGCCATTCTTTGCAGAACTAGAAAAAAATTCCTAAAATTCATATGGAAATACAAAGGACCCCAATAAGCCAAAGCAATCCTGAGAAGAAAGAACAATTCTAGAGGTATCATAATACCTTGTCTCAAATTATACTATAGAGCCATATTAAAAAACACTGTAAAAAAAAAAACCACTGTGTGCTACTGGCACACACACAAAAATGTACATAGACCAATGGAATAGAGGATCCAGAAATAAACTCACAAAGCTATGATCTCCAAAACTGTCAAAAACACTGGAGGGAAAAGGGAAAAAAGCCTATTTAGCAAATGGTTCTTGGAAAACTGGTTATCAATAGATAGAAAAATGAAACTATATTGGTTTCAGTCTTTCAGCACAAAAATCAATTCAAAATGAATCAAAGGCCTTAATATAACTCCTTAATTTGAAATGCCAGAAGAAAACATGAGTAAAACAGTTCAAGATATAGAATAGGCAAGGATTTTGAAAAGGACTCCAATGGCATAGGTAATAATTCCAAGAACTGACAAGTGAGATTATATGAAATTTAAGTTTCTGTACTGCAAAGGAAACAATGAACAGAGTGAACAGAAAGCCCAAAATATGAGAAAAATCTTTGCCAACTCCACATCAAAGAGGCAACTACTAAACATAATACGCAAACGCCAGCAAAGTATTAAACACTAAAACAACTAAATCATCTAATCAATAAATGAGCTAATGAACTGAATAGACAGTCTCAAAAAAAGAAATACAAAAGGCCAATAAATACTTGAGAAAGAGTTCAACGTCCTTAATCTTCACAAAAATGCAAATGAAAGTTGCTTTGACCTTCCACCTCACCCTACTCAGAATGGCTGTCATCAAGACAAAAAGAAATAAATGACTTACAACAGGAAACAGCAGGTGTAGAGATAGGATTATAGAGTTAGACTGCGTACTATCAAAGACACGTATGAAGCTGCAGTACCAAAGGTCAACAAGTTACTTGAAATTTTAGAAAATGTTATCAGACAAATTCAAGCATAAGCAATTCATAGCTGTAGCTTTTTACATGTTTGAAAACAAGTTTCTCTTTTCTATATTAAGTAGTGTAGCTTCAAAACCATTCACTGTCCTCAGTTCCCTTTGAGAGATGCCTGTTGTCTTCTGTTCTGTATGGGTAAAGCCAGGACACAGTAAGTTGGGATTATATCCTACTTGGTCTCAGCTTTATAGTTCTATATTTGAAACTGTTAGCCTTTTAAAAACTTCATTGTTATATTATTGTCTCATATGAAACAATTGATATTGGTTAACTGGGGCTGAAAAATCATCTGTAAGTAACAAAAGACCAGCATCAATGTGACAAAACTTCTGGAAAGTATTTCCTTGGGGTCAGCACATAGAAGCTATGGTCCCAGAGGAGGCCTGAGCCTCCATCTCAAGGTGGAAGCAGGACTTGTTAATATGTAAGAGTCTCCTGCATGGTTCTGGTGTTGAATGTGTGAAGGGGTCACAGTGAGTAGCTGAGGCTTGGCACCCTCAGAGGCCAGGAAAGGCCATTGGTGAAAGTACAGCTTCAGTTGCACTGAGGACCCCAGGATTGAAGTGGTCATGGAGAGAATCTGAGACTTTGCACCCCAAGAGGCCAGAAGAGACCATTGATGCAGCCTCAATTTTAGTGGAGACTCCAGTTTTTTGGAGATGCCAGGACCATGGGACAACTACCAAGGATGGCAGCAGGTATGGAATGGAGGCAACCTGGGTCTGCAAGATAAATTGTGTGTGCTATGGAGAGCAGAGTCAGAGAAGTGGAGCTGCCAAAACCCTTTGGAGCCCAGAAGATCATGAGTGAATCCCAGATGTCCAGCCTTGAACTACTTTGCTGGACTTAGGTTTTGCATAGGTGTGCCCAATTCTTCTGTTTTGAAGTAAGGCAGTACTTGTTTTGGATTTTACAAGAGCCTGCAGTTACAACACTTTTAAAAGAGACTATGGACTTTGAAATGTTTGGAATTTTTAAGGACTGTGGGACTTTTAAGAGTGTACTGTCTTATGTTGTGATATTGTTAACATCATATGTTGGGGACAAGAATTTGAAAGGTTTTGCTTTAAGAAAGATGTGTTTATGTGTCAAGTTGACAAGGAGTCAGTTGTGGACAGCTTTAGTTGTCAACTTGACACACGTGGGTAGGGGAAGCCTCAACTGAGTAATTGCCTCCATTGGCCACGTCTATGGGGCATTTTCTTGAGTTTTGAGTGATGTGGGAGGTATGGGTGGTGCCACCCCTGGGCAGGTTGGTCTATGTTGTGTAAGAAAGCAGGCTGAGCACAGGCTAGAGAACAAGCCAGTAAGCAGCTTTCCTCCGTGGCCTGTGCTTCAGCTCCTGCATCCAGGTTCCTGCCCTGAGTTCCTACCTTGGGCTCCCTCAGTAATAAACTGTGACCTGGGAGATGTAAGCCAAATAAACCCTTTCCTCCCCAAGTTGGTACTGGGCAGAGTCAGAGAGTTTTGTCACAGCAATGGAGAAACAAACTGGAACAAAAGGCAATGTGACATATGACATGAAAGCAGGAGAAAGGGCTGTATGTACAGAGAAAGGGAGGGCAGATGTGAGAGGACAGTGCACAACGGGATGAAAAGGAATAAAGTGTAATGGTATGTGTAAGAAAATGTTACTAGGAAACCGACTGCTTTATCCATTAGCTTAAATTGTTCAGAGTAAATCAATAGCCTCTGAAGAAGCTTAGATATCGCATTTAGCAAAGACTTTATTATGCTCAAAACCCTAAGGAAACCATGAGCATAGAAGTAAAGGAAACTAGGAAAATTTTCTATTGACAAAGTAGCAATATTAACAAAGAGATTAAAATTATGTTCTTAAACAAAGAATCAAAGAGAAATTTTGGGCCTTAAAACTACAAAAGTAAGCTGGGCGTGGTGGCGCACACCTTTAATCCCAGCACTCGGGAGGCAGAGGTAGGCAGATCTTTGTGAGTTCAAGGCCAGCCTGGTCTACATAGTGAGCTCCAGGCTGGGACTACAGGGAGACCCTGTCTCAAAAAAAAAAGAAACTACAAAATCAGAAATGAAAAACTCACTGGAGAGGTTCAAGCACATCTGAAAAGATCAAAGGAAAATATCAGCAAATATAAGAGAAACGAAGTGCACAGAAGATCAGATGTGCTTTATGGAAGTCTGTGCGGGAGACAAGGCAGGGCACAAATGAAAGAATACTTGGATAAACGATGGTTTAAACCTCCCCAAGTTTGATGAAGGATGTGAATGTACACACCCAGGAAGCTCAGTGGGTCTAAAGTGGGATAAACTAAAGTGATCCACATTGAGATAAGCAATAACTGGGGCTAAAGAGATGACTCAGCTGCTTTAAGATCACTTGCTGCTCTCGCAGAGAACCTGGGTTCCCCTCCTAGCACCCACATGGTGGCTCACAATCTCCACAACTCCCAATTCCAGGGTATCCAATGTCTCTTTCTGGTCTCCACAAGAACCAGGCACACACGTGTTACACATACGCACATACAGACAAAATATTTGTACACATAAAAATAAATAAATCTTTAAGATATGTAATAATGAATCTGTTAAAAGACAATAGCAAGGACAGAATTTTTAAAGCGGCCGAATCAAGTGACTCATCATGTACAGAGGATTTGCAGTAAGACAAAGGGCTGATTTCTCATCAGAAAACAAAAAGAACAGAGAGAGATAGGACAGCCTATTTAAGGTGTTAGAAGAGAAAAGAAATGTCCACCAAGAATTCTGTGTCTGGGCAAATGAGACTTCAAACTAAGATTAGCCAAATCCTGCCAAACTGATTTCATGATTATATAAAGGCTACATGTAGAAAATGTAGGTTATAAAAATATTTTTATAATGAATAAAGCAAATTAATGAGAACTGCAAGTTTTATAAAGTAAATGAAATTTTCCATCACAATTATGAGATATCTGGAGCGCTTCCTCCAAAAATAAAAAAGAGCATATTTGCCTTCTCATAAGCACATTAATTTTTGTTTTGAAACATTTACAAATAAAAAATACAAAAGACTACAACATATTCACTTTTGGTATATTTATTTACTTCTTCGAGTCTTGTTGATATAGTCACTTTAAAATCAAATTAGGACCATACCATCTAATTTATAACCAGTTATCTTTTATTTAATATACAATGATTATTCCCTATTTCCTTCAGTATTTTTATGAATTATTTTACTACATAATGAAACACTCTTTATACTAGAATAATTTGGAAGTAGAGTTAAAGCAAAAGTACAAATATCATCCAAAAATTTCATCAATGCTTATAAAGAAGTAAAATTATAATGAATCTTCTTTTTCTGTTTTTATATATAAACAGAAATTATATATTCACTGCAAATATGTAAGCTTCTGCACTTAGCCTGACAGTTAACATTCTTCTATATCAGTAACTGCAGAACAATCATCAGTGCACTGTGATGTATTTAATTCCTACTTAGATAATGTCCAGGCTAGATTTTGCATGTAACACTATGGTAAACACCCCCACTGTGAGTGCCTGTGCCTTAGTAGCGGAAGTAGAAGCAATGTTGATCAAAAGATAACCAACCATTCTTTCATGTTTGAAAAAGTCCTTCTGCAGAAAGATAACCTGCTCTCTAGCATCAGGTTTTATTTTCTCTACACACAATTCATAAGGAAAAAAATTGAATTTTGCTGCTATTTTCTTTTTATTATTACTTCCATTACTGATATTGAACCTTTTTAAATTTATGGTTCTGTCTGTGTCTTTTATCAAATTATCATATCATTCATTCTGTTAACTTTTCTCTCATAAATATGAGTAGTTTTTCATAGTATTCAAACTATGACTTACGTTATTCACACTTTTTTCTAATTTTCTTGCTTGACTTCTAAGTCAGAATGTAGGGGAGGCAGAGAGTCAGCAAGAAGAGAGAGAGTCAGGCAATGGGAGAGGACAATGCGGGAGGAGGGTGAATAAACAGTAAAATGTATAAATGCGTACAAAAGTGCCAAGAATGCCACAGTGAAAGACGTTTTTTAAAAATGTTTTATTTATTTATTTATTTATTCATTCATTCATTCATTCATTTATTTTTTTGGTCTTTTTGAAGCAGGGTCTCCTTGTAGCCCCAGCTGTCCTGGAATTCACTATGTAGACCAGGCTGGCCTTGAACTCACAGAGATCCGCCTGCCTCTGCCTCCCAAGTGCTGGGACTATAGGCGTGAGTTTTTATTTTACGTGTATGAGTGTATTTCCTGAATGTATGTGAGTCCACCTGTGTCATGCAATGCCACGGAGGTCAGAAGAGGGCTTCAGATTCCCCTGGAACTGGAGTTAAGGACAGTTCATAGCCACCATGTGCGTGCTGGGAATCGAACCCAGATCCTCTGCAAGAACAGTCAGTGCTCTTAACTGCTGAGCCATCTCTCCAGTCCCAAACATGTCTTTGAATGTTAACTAAAACTTTCCTAAAAATCAAAACACAACACCAATGAAATCTCCAGCATGGTAGTCTAACAAGATCTGCATTATGACTAAACCAGTTGACATGCCAAAGTGGATGGAGGGAATGTCACAGGGTCCCACCTCAAGACGAAGAGCTACAGGCAATCAGTGGATGCTGAGGAAGGGAGATACATTTTTCTCCAAGGGCTAGCTCCCTGAGAGAGTATCTAATCCCAAATGGGAATCTCTAAACACAGGTGCACATGAGCACCACTAAATGAACTCAGTGAATTAGATAAAAGATAGATGATAGAAAGATGATAGATAGATAATAGATATAGATGATTGATGATAGATAGATGATAGATGATAAAGATAGATAGATGATAGAGAGATGATAGATAGATAGATGATGATAGATAGATAGATGATAGAGAGATGATAGATGATAGATGATAGTTTTTATGTATATATGTATGTTTGTAAATGTATGTATATGTAGCAACCACAATCAAAGAAGAAGACAAGAATTCAAGAGTGCAGAGTGTGGAAGGAGTTGCTAGGGGACTTCGAGGGAGAGAAATGATGCAAAGACAATACTCATGTAGGAAACCCTCAAAAATTAAAAAATCAAAATCTAAAAATAAAAATATGAAGCTAAAGAATGCAGTGTTTCTGATTAACAGACTCTAGTTTTTCTTAGTTAACCTTTCCTTTATCATTCCCTTTTCTATGTTTTTACAAAATGGCCCTGTGGAACTCCCAAGATCACATAAACAAAAGCTATATGGAACTCCCAAGGCCGGAAAATGTGTCAGTTACATTTAGCACATGGCTCAAAATCATTTAAAACATCATCAACTTAATTTGGAATATGTGCAATAGCATTTATATACCATAAATATGCATTTGGTCCTTATATGTATGACAGGAAACCTAATTTTTTATCTTGGAAAAAAATTGAATAAACCTTTTTTTCGTAAGTCTAATATGGTAGCCAGTAGCCAATGTGACTATTGGGTGCTTAAAATCTGGCTGCATGACAGCACACATTGATTTGTCATATAAACATATACAGCAAAATTTTTAAACTTGCAACAAAACATTAAAACATCTCAATTTGGGGGGCTGCATATATATACATATACCCCACACAGACATATACACATACACAAAATTGAAAACAAAAATATTTTTCAAAAAAACTCAACATTTATATTAATTACAATGCTGCAGTAAGAATTTAAGGATAGTTTTAAATTAAATGTACTATTAAAATTAGTTTCTTGCACTTCCTTTTCCTTGCTGTATGTAGCTACTAGAATGATTTTCATTACACCTAAGGTTTGCACTATGACTCACACTATGTTTCTTTCTTCTCAGCATCCCTGATCTGGATGGGAAGATCAAAACTGGCCTCCTTGGCTCCTCTTTTAATTTAGGCCCTTGCTCTGCAAAGTGTGGTCCCTAGATAGCCTCATAGAGTTCACCTGAGAGGCTAGTAAAATACATAGTTCAGATCCCACCCCTGAATTACTCAATCATAATCTGGATTTTAACAAGGCCCTTCCCAATGGGATTCCTATGCACAATAAAATGAGAACTACTACTTTAGTTAAACATCCAAAACTTGCCATTCAGCATTTAGCACTGACCATCCTCATGATGAGGAAAAGTTAGGAAACACACATTGAATGGCAAGGAGGGCAATCAGGACCTACTAAAAAAGCTAAAAAAACAACAAGCTCAACTTAAAGTTCTCTTGAGGGGAAAGGGAGGCAAATCCAGATCCAGGTGGAGCCTTGGAAACTCCCTAGAGCAAGAACAAAAAATTAGACATTAAAAGGGGCATTTGTGTGTTGGCCATATGTTTGCAATCAGGCTATACACATGTTATATTTATTTCATAGAGTTCTTGGAGGGGTAATTTCAGAATCTACATAACCAATTTGTGCTCTAGTCTCAATTTTACTGCTTTTCCTGTAAATAAAATTTGATTGTTGAATAGCACATTTTTTGAACTAGGCTACTTTGTTCTTAACTAGAGTGCAGCATCTCTTTCAATTCTTAACAAATATTTATCATCACATATGAGAAAAACTGTAAAATATATACTCCTTTAGTGTGGCCCTGGTAAGTCAACCATGCCCTTGTAGATGGTCCCACACCCATGAGTGTATGGGCAGTGCAAATTGGACTCGACAGCTATTTTTTTTAAAGAGGACACAAAGTTGTGGGATTGGGGTAGGGTGGATCTAGGAGTTAGGAGAAGAAAGGAATGATCAACGTACATTGTATGGGGGCTGGAGAGACAGCTCAGTGGTTAAGAGCCCTGGCTGCTCTTGCAGAGGACTGCCGTTCAGATCCCAGCACCCATATGGAGGCTAACAACTATCCATAACTCCAGTTGCAGGGAATCTGAGCCCCTCTTCTGGCCTCCACAGATACTGTAGGACACCAGTGCTCTTACATACAAGCAAGTGAAACACTTATACACATAAAATAAATACATTGCATAAAAGTCTCAAGAAATTAGCTACACATATATGAATATTCATATATATGTGTATATATATATATATTCCTGCTGCCTCATCTTAGAAACACATTGTTACAAAAACCCATCCTTTAGGTTAGAGGTTACACAACATGGAAGGTGTACAGGCTATATAGTTTCTGATAGTTATGCAGATTACGGGGGTTACACAGATTCAAAGAGATTTTGCAGGTTATACAGTTTATAAAGCAGAGATTTGAACTTTTATCTCAAAAAAGACCTCCCTCAGTCCTGTGTCCACATCCCCTGCAGCAGGCACCCTCTCTAAAGAGACTAGTATAGTAAGCCATTTGCCCCTCAAGCCACCTTACCAGGAAAACCCAATCAAATGGTCCTCTTCTGCATGTTCTGCCTGACTACTATAAAAATGCTGTGGTAGAAGGAGCGTTGTGAAAAACAGAAGGAATCAGAGTTGGGCATGGCCCACTCTGAGTGACATTAAAGAACTGCTAAGGCCAAATCTGAGTCAGCAATGCACGCACACTAATCAGTGCCCAGGAGATGGCAGTGGTCAACCAGCTAATTTCTAACTCTCAGTTCTGTTCGATTGATCTTTTGTAGCTGTGGCCCAATAGCTATTGCTTCTATCACCTTAATTTTATAATAGTTTTAATATCTGGTTATATAGGCACAACCTCACCCTTTTTAAAGATTGTCTTTGTTATTCTTGCCAGGGATGTTTGTCATTGCTGTTGTCAAAGAATTATTGTGTCATTCTGTTAAATTTCATTCCCTGTGGGTTGTAACTAGATTCACACTAACCTCTATGAACTTATATTGAGTCATCTAATGAAAAATATGGCACCCCCCCTTTAATTAAGTCATCTTTTATACAGCTCAGTGGAATTTAATATTTCTCTTTCCAAAAGGCATGTAAATGTCCTAGTAGATTTAGTAGCAAGTACTTTAAATTTTTTTGTTTTTATAGTAAATGTAATCATTTTTTATTCTTTCCTTATACTTTATTATGCAATAATAAATGAATAAAAATCCATTACAAGCGCTGAAGAGATGATTTAGTGGTTAAAAGCCTGTACTATTCTTGCAGAGGATCCAGGTTTGGTTCCCAGCACCTACTTGGCAGCTCACAACTATCAATAACTCTAGATCCAAGAGATCTGACACCCACTTCTGGCCTCCTCAGGCACCAGGCATATGTATGGTACATGTACATACATGCAAGCAAATGCTTATATACATAAAATATAAATAAATAAATCTTGAAGAATCCATTACAAAATATGCAGAGGGTTAAAAAGAAATTCTCCTGGCACTCCACCTTCCAACCCCATTCTTCCCACCAAGTGGAGCATCTACGAAGAGTTGGGTCCAGAGTCATCAACATGTTTTCCACACTCTCTGGGTTTTGTTGGATTTGGGAGTTTGTTCTATTTTATATAGACAGAACTGTGCTGCGTATTTTTCCCGAGTCTTTTCATGCAGCAGTGTTAATGGACTAGAGCTTCCCTGTCAGCAGAGAGAGATGCATCTGGAGCTTTTGTCACAGTGTTAGAGGCATGTGACAATGTATTTACTGACTTTTCCCTACTGACAGGAATTTAAGGCTCTGTAAGGTCCTCACAATGAAAGTACTACTTATATATTCAATCGCTGCAAAAAATGCAAACATATTAAAAATTATGAAAGTAGGATTTCAGAGTCAACAGTTTTAATTTTAATAAAAATTAAAGTTTGACATGGTGACACACACTTCCCAGCACTTGGGAATCTGAGACAGGAGGATCATAAGTTTAAGGCTAGTCTTGTCTATATAAGAGATCTTTTCAAAACAATAAAAATGAAAGATATTATCAATTATCTTACAAAAGGGCCCATTTTCCACCTCACTTTGTATTTTACATTTTTACTCTAAACTTGTAATAATTTTCTGAAATCTTATTAAAGAATAGTTTACAATTAATATTTTTATTCACCATATTTCCATAAAATATTTATGTTTGCACTGCCTATTTGATTTTCTTAGGCCCTCTTTTTAAAATGTTTTTATTGATTTTTACTTTGTATGTATGAATGTTTGGCCTATTTGTACGTAATTGTGTGCCTGGTGGCTGCAGAGGCCATAAGAGGGCACCCTGGCCCCTAGAACTGGAGTTAAGGATAGGTGTTAGCCACTGCAGGTGCTAGGAACCAAACCCCAGGTCATCTGGAAGAGCAGTAAGAGGCTCTTAACAGCTAAGCCATCTCTCCAGACCCTTTGATAAACAAGTTCCTCTTTGATAAACAAGAGATTTTTCCCTTAGTCCAAGGAATACACAGATGGAGGTCTATTTCATTCTAAACATGAATCTTTTCTCCATTATATATAATCTACTGTGTCATTTTTCTCTTGATTTTGTGTTGGCTCTTATCAACTAGAAATTGAACTTGTAAATCTGAGATTTATAAAATACATGTTTTATTAACAGGCTAAGTAAAAAGATCTAGAGCTAGGTCTAATAATTTCAATATAATTATAACCACAAGAAACAAGTCAAGGTAAATTCAACAGCTATGTACACTACAGAAATAGCTATGATTTCTTTTGGTGTCACAAGTCCAGAGTCTGGTAATACTACTGAGGATTACCACATAGCAACTTACTGAAACTTCAGCTGGAGCTACAGCTAATTGAAAAGTAATGTGTAATTTTTATGTTTGCAAACCTTTCTAAAGTCCTTTCTCTATTGAATCTTTCTATCTTCACCTTCCAGTAAAGTTAGGCATTCTTCCTTATGGTCCCATAGCTGTCTGTGCTTGCATTGACAGAAGACTCTTAAGCCAAGCATTTTGCTTTATCTCACATCCCCCACAAGACAGGCAGCTCCTGGAGGAAAGGATAAGAGTGAGGTGGGGCTAAGGAAGTCATGTCTGGCCTTAGAATCCTGCTGCTTAGGTCTAAATGCTATACAATGGACTGATGTACTGAAAACTCAGGGTAAGCCAGATGGATAGCAAACTACTGAATTCGTACTTGGAAAATATCATGTCATCTTTCTGTTACTAAAACAAAATGCCTAAGGCAGTATTCTTCAAAAGAGGAAAAGATTGTTTGGGTCCACGTTCAGTTGACCCCCTTGCTTTCCTGTGTATGTGAGGCAGCCCATCACTGAAGAGTACATGACAGAGAAAGCTGTTCACCTCACCGAGGCTAGGCAGCACAGAGGAAGGGGCGGGAGTTGAGTTCCCAGCATTCCCTTCAAAAGCACACTCCCAGTGATCTAATTATTTCCAGTAGGCCTTGCCTCTTAAAAGCTCCACTGTCTCCCAGAAGTATCTCAAGCTCACAACCAAGCCTTCGAATAGTGGGCTTTTGGTGGACCATTCTCTAAACCATAGCAAATATTCAATTGGAATTTAATTTCAAAATCTGCCTATGCATCCTTTTCATGCTGTTGGCCTACCTCATGTTATGGAGCTGACTTTGCGTCTCAAAAGATTAAATCAGTGTTCCTCTGCCTTGCAAAAAATTACTGTTGGTCCTCCAACAAGTCTTTCCCCCTAATGAAATTTTGTCTTTTTTTTTCCAGAGCTGAGGACCAAACCCAGGGCCTTTGTGCTGGCTAGGCAAATGCTCTACCACTGAGCTAAATCCCCAAGCCCTCCCTAATGAAATTTTAGACTCACAGATTATTATATGTGTATTTACATACCACGACCTTTCCAACAGAACAAAAACCATTCTCATAATTTATGGCTCCTAAACCAACTTTGCCACTGTTAACCATTCTTAACCATTCTAGATGAAATTCTATGAATGGCTAAAAATACCTGGATTCTATTTTAATGAGAGATAAAAACTGCAAGGCATTCTGTTATACAAAAATAATTACATCTTACCCTTGTTATTCATATAGGCTAAGAAGTTTTAAGACAAAAGAATCCAATATTAAGGTATAAAAGAGAGGCATTTTCAAAAATCACAAGTGAGCTCCATTCTTGCCATTTAGTTCTGACTTTCTGGGCTTCACCAAGTAATGTCTTTCACATGTTTGATATGCCATATGTCATCGAACAGAGTTTGGGATGCCTAGAGCTTTGTTGTGCAAAAATCATACATACATACCTCACCAATAAGCTAAGAATTACCAAGAAATCCTTTCGAACTTTGCCAGAATTTAAAAAAATATGACTCAAACTTTTTCTGGCATGGGCCAAAATAAAGAGGTATCAGTCCTGACAGTCCTTTGATATCAGGGTACTTTAAAAAGAAAGGATGCTGAGTGTGTTGTAATCATAAACTAAAATAGAATGGAAAACCTCACTGGCTTAAAAGCCAAAGGAAATTTGTTTGATCATATTTTAAAACTTAGCCCCAAATTTCTTCAATATAATAATTTGGTGTGTTCAAAAGATTTCTGCGTGGACTGTAGAACCTGTTGAGTCTCTGGGAGCCAAAAAGATAAGACCCACTTCAGAAATTTTGGAAGAAAAAGGATTACATTTCTTGAGTAACACACAGTAAATAATCTTCTGGTTTTTCTTCTAACCTGCTTAAGTCAAACACCTGTAAAGTCAAATTTTAAAACTGTGTAATGCGTATAAAAGCAAAGTGAACTGAAAAAGAAGCAAGTCTCTGTTAGCACAGTGATTATTAGTAAATTGCACGGCACAAGTAAGTTTCAGAACATTTCTTTCTGTGTTTAGTTTAAAGACTCCAATGCAGCAGCAGATCCTCTCTTCAAAATAAGAAAAACTAACAACAGTTAGCGTGCTGCAGGTTTATGCAAACCTTTTCATGTGTGCTGTGGAAGTTCTATGTACTTCTCCACTAGATTTTTTTCATTCAAAAGTCCCAATGCCTATTTATAAATCACTTTGTTTTATTTTATGTTTACTTACTGCTATAACAAAGATAGTACCTTTTATATCAAATATAGTACTCTCCTTCCCTGCTCCCAATGTTGTTACATCCTCTTCATCTGGGCAACGTCCCAGACTGATCACCAGTGTCAAAGGGAAGATACGCCCAGGATGATTTGCTTCCAGTCAGACCATCTTTCTTTCCCACCTCAATGCAAACCCAAATGGCTAGCCCAAATGAGGATACAACTAACAAATCATGGCTCTTCAGGAGAGATAATTTCATCATTCCCCCATCCTGTAGTAACAAAGGTTCACATAGGAAGACAGAGCCTTACACTCTAGATTCTCCTACCCCACATGGCTCTGTCCATCCGCTAGCTGACCCAAAATGGTCTTTACTGAATCTTCCAAATGATTTCACTTGTTTTTTTCCTTTATCCAAATGTTCCCTTCATCTTCAAGGTATTAACTGACAACTAGAAGGTACCCCATGCTATGCACACCAGGACACAGCTTGTCTCAATGTTTTCATGAATAGTAGCTGTTATTTTTCTCCACATTCCTAGTGCTTTTGGGCTAGAAATGAGGTGTAGCTCCTCTTTTCTGACCCCAGACTATATTTCATCCTTAAAGCTTGCTTTCTCTTTCATCAGATACATAAGATATATAATTGTACTCTATGTTAATAAACGCATCCCATACACACTTTACCCCTAGAACATTTCACTATAGTTCCCTGTCTTTCTCTTGGCCATTCCATTTCATCTACATAGATGAATCATCCAAGTCTCCGATTGCAAGGTCCTCATGTTTGCACACAGTCTCCTGGTCCTCCCCACTTATGCATGTGTATATGCTGATATTGCCACTGCCCATAATTACAGCACCTGTGAACACTGTTTCAACTATCCCTTTCTCTGTCCCACCTACCCTACCTCCAACCTACTTATCCCGTTATTCACTCAACAACCACTATCTCTTCCTCATGCCTTTATTCTCTCCCTCTACTACTTGGATTCTGTGATCAACTGTTAGAATCACCCCCTGCTCAATCCCTTGGTTCCATGGCTACAAAATTAACCAGTCATGGTTAATACTGATTGCCAATTTGACAGGACATATAATCATCTAGAAGACAAACCTCTGGGTATGTCTTGAGAGAGTTTCTAGATTAGGTTAATTGATGTGAGAAGACCCTCCCTAAATGTGAGTGCCATCGTTCCATGGGCTGGGGTTCTGAACTGAATAAAAAGGAGACAGTGAGTGAGCACCAGCATTTACCTCTCTGTTTCCTGGCTGAGCACGCAGTGTGACCAGCTGCCACAGGTACCTGCCACCGTGACTTCCCCACAATGTTGAAATCTACCCTGCTGCTGTGAACCAAAATAAACTTTCCTTAAGTTGCCTTTGATCACAGCAGTGGTAAAATTAACTGATACACCTACCTATTACAGATGTTTCCATAGAACAACATGGTTTATTAAAAGCAGTAACCTTGACTCAACTCCCTTTGAATTTCTTACCACGACCATAAGTAGACACTAGAGCTACCTAACAGTCTGTGGTGTCTCTGCTGTACAATGGTCTAATTCTCACAGACCCCTTGGATATTTCCTCTCTTTAAAAGATTTCATTTCCTCTACCACCAGATCTCTGTGGATGACCTTCAAGGTCATTTCCTGGAGAACAGAAAAAGTGATCAGACAAGATCTTCCATAATCTCCCTCTTGCAAACTGTTAAGCCCTCTGCATGAAATCCCTATACTCCACACCTTTCCTGTGTTTGTAGATGGACTAGTCCTTCTCCACTTGGGGTCTTGGTCCCATCATTCTCCTCTCCACCAGGACTGTTACACATCTTAGGTATCATCTACTGCCCCTTTTCTCAAGATCATTACTTCAGTATACAAACATGTTATTAAAAAGAGAGGAAGGAAGGGAGGAAGGGGGGAGAGAAAAAGAAAAAATGAAACAGTGCCCCTCCAGCTACCCTACCTTTTCTCTATTCAACAAAATTCCTTGAGTACAGATAAGAGTCTCTTGTTATATTCTATTCCATTTAAACTCTCAAAGCTCTCACTTGACAAAAACCAATCAGGTACTCCTTGAAATATTTCATTCATTTTGTTTCCAGGATATAAAACACTCTAGGTTCCCCTTCATATCCACCAGCTCCCTCTCAGTCTCCTTGTATATCAGTCAGCTTTCTGTTCCTGTAACAAAACATCTGAGATAAAGAAGATTAATAAGAGAAATGGTTTATACTGGATATTAGTTGATGGACCTGAAAATGTTAACTCTTAACTTCCACCTACTTCCTAAATTTCAGATTTGTATAGCCAAACACTCAGCTATCACATCACTTGGATATATCGCCTGTAACTTCAAATTAACCTGCCTTCAAATTAATCCCTGGCTTCTGATAAACTTTTGATCTTAGTTTCTATAACTTAGTGCCGACAGCTCCAAATCACCCGCTTACTCAGGCCCAAGTCCTCACAGACGTTCTCCTCCATTTCCCATGTGGAATCTCTAACACTTACCTTTCTGATTGTTGTGATAAAGTACCTAACAAAAACAACCTATGCAAGAAGTGGTTTATTTTGGCTCATGGTTCTAGGTATGTATAGTCCATCACAGTGAGGAGATCATGGAGGCAGGAGCTTAAGGTAGCTGGTCACACTGCAGTCAGGAAGCAGAGATCGATGAATGATCCTGCTCAGTTCGTTTTCTCCTAGTTATGCCTCATCAATAAATAAATATTAAATAAATAAATAAATAAATAAATAAATAAATATTAATGTGTATGAACTGTTCTTACCCCTAAGTTTTGATAAGACTCATCCCACATGAACATAAGCTATACTTGTAACAGGAGGCAATTTTTCAAGAATGAAAGACAATGTTTTTCTTTAACATAGTTCATTCTTCACACTTCTTTCAGCCCTCTCCACCAAGGATAGGTTGTGTCATAAGCCCTCCTACAATGAACGCACAGGCCACCTGCCCCTGATTGAACTTCACATATCCCTGAGTAGAATAAAACTGATTATAAAATCCTAATTACATGACTGCATTCATCTATCCCCGAAATGACTCTAAAATCTCTCAGGGTACAATGAAGGAAAGAGCTTCATTATTGAATTTGCCAAAGATGAGAAAATACCTTAGAGAATTTTTTCCTAATTTCACCTCCATTTTCCTGCCAGAACACTTCACCTTTTATTTTAATAATGAGCGTGACTCTCCTGCACTAGATAGATATCTGGTGTCAGTTCCTAAGAAACCAGGTTTCCTCAGGTAACAGAAGAACTAAAAGTTCAGTCCATACAAGTACATATTAAATGGTTAATGTTAAAGAGGTTATGTTTAAAGCTTTTATCATAGCTCTGAAAAAAAATGTTATGAGAATCCATACATGCCTGAGAGTCCATTGTGCTGCAGCACATGTAGGTTTATACCAAACGCTAAATACCACTAGAGTTACCAGGGACATGCTGTTAAGAAAGTGTCTTGAAAATGAAGGAATAATTCCCAGACTCTGTATCTTCGATTTCCACAGACTATGCTTTTAAAGGGATTAGCTCTGAACAAGCAGTGAGGCAAGTTCTCACAGTTACTACGCAGTCCTCAGAACACCTTTGGGAGATTGGCACAGTAATCTCCACTCAGCAGATGAGGAAATTGAGCTGAGAGAGGTTAAGTAACCCACCAAAGGTCACCACAGAGCAAAGGTCAGAGCTAGATGGGAGCCCAGGTGGTCTGTCTGCAGACCAGGCTTCTGCTCTGCTGTGCAGTCACATGTGATGTCCCACTGCTGCACCCCAAAGGCATTTTGAAAAGGTCAGATTTTTCTAAAGTAAAGCAAGTTTACTTCCCAACAAGAGAGAAGCAAAGAAATTGCTTATTTTTTTCTCTTTAATCTATTCACATATACATAATGGGATACCAGCTATTCCGAATTAGATTAGCCCTTTTTCCACCCAAACAATTTGACTGTGGTGAGGTAATATATAGGCAAACCTACATCTGTGATGAAATAAAAACCTAAATACTATCACACATACATGTATAATGAGCATGTAACACACACATACACACACACACACACACACACACACACACACACACAGTGCAAGGAAAAGTAAAGAAAAAAATTTAAGCATTTATTATTTTTATTTTATGTGTATGAGTGCATTGCCTACATGTAGGTAGGTGCACATGTGTCGTGCAATGCCCATGGAGGCAGAAGAGGGCGTTGAATTCCCCTGGAACTCGAGTTATGGATGGCTGTCAAACCCAGGTCCTCTGTAAGAGCAGTCAGTGCTCTTAACCAATGAACCATCTCTCCAGCCCCAAGAAAAAAGTTTTAAATGGATTCTGAAAGCATCAAAACTGCAGTTTGAAAAATGTTACAATATTCTCACTGGGAATTGAGTGACTAAAAAATGGCATCTCTATATTGTCTCCCAAATATGTGCTAACCAACAATTACTTCAATGAAAACTAAAATTACAAATTATTAAAAGTTCTTATCTTTAGGAGATTTTCTGTTTTGAAAATCATTTTCAAAAAGACTTGGATATCCTACAGTGAATTTCACCCTTAATTTTCTTGCTCTTAACAATGTAGATTTTGAAGGAAAATCATTTGGAGTCTTCACACCATTAGGCAAGCTCCAGAGGGCTTCACTAACAATATTTAACAGCAGTTCTGACGGGAACTGCCTTCACTGGAAAGGTAAAAACTACTATAGGTTGGTCAGTGACGTGGAAGAGCTCTGATCTTCTCAAATAAATAGTTTTCACATGAATAAGGTAGATAAATAAGACAATTGTAAACAAGGGAAGATCTTCTCAAGACCCAGTCTGAGCACAGCTGTCATGACATGATCATAAAACACACCCTTAAACAAAAGAAACTCCCTCAATCCCACATTTGTTTCCATCTGTCTTATGTCCAGCAGGAAAAATTCTCCAGAAAACTGTCTACATTTGATGACTTCATTTCCTCCCATCCATTTACTCTACACTCCTTCCATCCTGTTAAAACCCTCAGGCCCAGGTCACTAAATTCAACTAAAAATTCTGGTGCTCATGTGACCTGCCTCATCCTGGCCTTCTGACCTAGTTTCCAAGCTGACTTCCTCTGTATCTCTTCCCCGACTCTGATGGTTTCCTTTCTTTCACAGAAATCCAGTCCCACTTCTGTTGCCTTAAGTTCCTCCTGCCATTTCGGACTATTCATCATCATTAGCACACCTCTCCTCAGAGCAGTTTGAGACAAGCCCATGAGTTCCCTTTGCATCCAGAAATGCTTAACTTGCTCACCATTTTGTATCTCAAGTGTGGAACTCTGAGCTGCAAACTTGCATCATGCCACAGATGCCTCAAGGGTCCTCAGTACAGAATCAAAATTTGTGAACTGCAGTTCTTGCCAGCCTCCTTCCCTTCTCCTAAGGATGTCTCTAATCTAGATCCTCCTCTCTGGGGACCTGCTACCAGCCATATCCCAGCTGCCTTTCCCTCTCACTTTGATTACCGCAAGAGCCTGTGAACACATCTGTTTCACTCTTACCACTGACTTTACAGTGAGACTCCTATGACCCTCTTGTTTTAAAACTCTTTAGTGGCTTTTTTATGATAAAGACAAAAGTCTTTAACATGACTTCTGCTCTCTCTCTGTTCCAGCCACAGAGAGAGTGTTTCCCTGGCTTTTACAGAAGCCATCCCTGTCCTCTCTGGCTGAGCTCACTTCTCCAACTCTTTTATCTACCAAATTTCCACTCATTCTTTACATTTCAGCTCCATAAACCCTTTGACAGAGATTTGCCTGTCCTGTCTGTCCCCAGCGTAAGCTCACACATTGCCATGCTGTTCTTGCTCATTAAAGCTTAAATTTGACTTATAAACATGGATAGTTGGTTGCTGTGTGCCTCGTCACTAGACTCAGAACTCCAGAAAGACAGATCATGTCTATATCCATCCACCATCTCCATACATCAGTGTGACACAAGCCCGGTGGGCATGCCAGTGTTGACACAGTGACACCAAGAATGAAAACTTGTCTTAAAAATTAGTAGGTCTAGCAGGGCGTGGTGGCACACGCCTTAAGTCCCAGCACTATGGAAGCAGAGGCAGGTGGATCTCTGTGAGTTCGAGGCCATCCTGGTCTCCATAGCAAGTTCCAGGCTAGCTGGGGCTACAGAGAGATCCTGTCTCAAAAAGACCAAAAAATAAAATCAGTAGTTCTGCATTTCTGTCTCCTTTGTCCCCTCAACACCCAGGATGGGGAAGAAAACAAGGTTTATGATGATACACATGATGTCATTTGTCATTTTTGTCATGAGTGTGCTATGCCAAGGTCATAGATGAATACATTTGTGTCACTCCACAATGTCAGGATTAATTGAATAATAATAAATTCATAAGATATAGTGATTTCATTTGTAGCAATTTTCCAAGACGTCCCAATTTCCTTGATATCCCTGACCAAATCAAACACAGATTCTTTTATTCCAATCTTAATTACTAATATTTGTTCTCAGATCACACATTACACATCACATATAAATATATGTGTGTGTGTATGTGTGTGGGTGCTGCAGAATGGTTGCAAAGGGTTAAGAGGCTTCAGCAGACTTCAAGGAGTTTCAAGGAGACCTGAGAAGCCTGGGAATCAGACAGAAATACAAAAACAGTCTCTACGGGAGCTGGGGGAAGCATCAGACACCTAACCCTTGGGGAGGTCTGCTAAGCTCACTGTAGTAGGATCAGAGTCACGTTGCAGAGGCAAGGTGCAGTGGGCGATAGAGGTGTAGGGCAAGACTGGTTCCATGTGAACAAATGGATAGATGGAAGCCCAGATGGCAATCACACTGGCCGAGCTGAAGTAGGGAAATAGCCAAACTGAAGCCTCAGGCACAGTCAGGGGGAGTTGTCTGTCCATCTCTTCATGCTCATACACAGGGTGGTCAAGTGACAGGTTAGAGTCTTAGGTGTCCCCTCTTTATGGGGCCAGGTGAGGGAGTTGCAGTCCTTCTTCAGTCTAGTGTCTGATAAGTTCCAGGCTGTATTTTCCTGGTATGACTTAATATGCCTGTCCTATTACAGACTCAATTTACTTTGATAAATTGATAAAATATTATCCTTTCTACTTTTATGGATAAGTTATTTATCAGTCAATGGTGCTGGGCAAATGGTGTTGTTTACATGTCCACCCAGATACAGTCATCCTCCATCCATGTAGCAGTGTGATGCCATATCACAGCCTGAATAAAGACAGCCTAGCTTTTAGTATCTATTCAAGCAAGAGTGGGATCCGAACTTCCTATTTCTCCCTGAATTGTGTGCTTGAACATAAGGCCTTACTCTCTCTTTATTGGAGCCGTACATTCAGCATGAAATAAGGAAATATTGAATTTATTTTATCAGGGAATTTCCCTTTTCTTAACCCTACTGACCTAGAACAGAATAGCCAATCACAGATGTTATTGGTCTAATCCGTTTGCAACACAGCTGGGATAATCTGTGGCTTTGGATGACTATCCACTGCTTACAGTGCTTAATATTTACAACATACACACACATGCATCCATTGTTATGGATCAAGGAAAGAAAGCTACATGTTCAGGGTACAAGAGGATCCCAAGGCCTAATAAGATTGTTTCACATTTCAACAAGCTGAGAAAGTGTTACATAATCTCTAAACATAAGATTAACTTTGGTGGGACTGGAGAGTTGACTTAGCGGCTAAGCACAGTGCCTGCTCTTGCAGAGAACCCAGGTTCAAGTCTCAGCACCCACATGGTGGCTAACAACAATCTGTAACTCCAGTTCCAGGGGAATTTGATGCCCTCTTCTGACTTCTTCCAGCACTACACAACATGGCAGGCAGGAAATACACATAAAATGAAAATAATAAATAAAGTCGGTTTTTTTTAAAAGATTAACATTAGTTACAAGGTTAGGCAAAAGTCATCTGTCCAAGGTCATTTCCACACATCCTCAAAATGAAGTCAAACGCTCTTTGTGAAATGGAATCTCCCAGGGCAAGGTACAGTCTGAAAAAAAAAAATCACTGTTTTAGTTTCAAGGAGACCTGAGAAGCCTGGGAATCAGACAGAAATACAAAAACAGTCTCTACGGGAGCTGGGGGAAGCATCAGACACCTAACCCTTGGGGAGGTCTGCTAAGCTCACTGTAGTAGGATCAGAGTCACGTTGCAGAGGCAAGGTGCAGTGGGCGATAGAGGTGTAGGGCAAGACTGGTTCCATGTGAACAAATGGATAGATGGAAGCCCAGATGGCAATCACACTGGCCGAGCTGAAGTAGGGAAATAGCCAAACTGAAGCCTCAGGCACAGTCAGGGGGAGTTGTCTGTCCATCTCTTCATGCTCATACACAGGGTGGTCAAGTGACAGGTTAGAGTCTTAGGTGTCCCCTCTTTATGGGGCCAGGTGAGGGAGTTGCAGTCCTTCTTCAGTCTAGTGTCTGATAAGTTCCAGGCTGTATTTTCCTGGTATGACTTAATATGCCTGTCCTATTACAGACTCAATTTACTTTGATAAATTGATAAAATATTATCCTTTCTACTTTTATGGATAAGTTATTTATCAGTCAATGGTGCTGGGCAAATGGTGTTGTTTACATGTCCACCCAGATACAGTCATCCTCCATCCATGTAGCAGTGTGATGCCATATCACAGCCTGAATAAAGACAGCCTAGCTTTTAGTATCTATTCAAGCAAGAGTGGGATCCGAACTTCCTATTTCTCCCTGAATTGTGTGCTTGAACATAAGGCCTTACTCTCTCTTTATTGGAGCCGTACATTCAGCATGAAATAAGGAAATATTGAATTTATTTTATCAGGGAATTTCCCTTTTCTTAACCCTACTGACCTAGAACAGAATAGCCAATCACAGATGTTATTGGTCTAATCCGTTTGCAACACAGCTGGGATAATCTGTGGCTTTGGATGACTATCCACTGCTTACAGTGCTTAATATTTACAACATACACACACATGCATCCATTGTTATGGATCAAGGAAAGAAAGCTACATGTTCAGGGTACAAGAGGATCCCAAGGCCTAATAAGATTGTTTCACATTTCAACAAGCTGAGAAAGTGTTACATAATCTCTAAACATAAGATTAACTTTGGTGGGACTGGAGAGTTGACTTAGCGGCTAAGCACAGTGCCTGCTCTTGCAGAGAACCCAGGTTCAAGTCTCAGCACCCACATGGTGGCTAACAACAATCTGTAACTCCAGTTCCAGGGGAATTTGATGCCCTCTTCTGACTTCTTCCAGCACTACACAACATGGCAGGCAGGAAATACACATAAAATGAAAATAATAAATAAAGTCGGTTTTTTTTAAAAGATTAACATTAGTTACAAGGTTAGGCAAAAGTCATCTGTCCAAGGTCATTTCCACACATCCTCAAAATGAAGTCAAACGCTCTTTGTGAAATGGAATCTCCCAGGGCAAGGTACAGTCTGAAAAAAAAAAATCACTGTTTTACACAAAATGGAATAACTTACAGCAGAGCACATTCTGATTTCAATACATTTAAACATCTCCCACTGTGAGAAACTGTCACTGACACAGCTACTGTTTAAATGTCACCGTTCATATTTTTTCATTAATTGTATTTTTCTAGTTTAATCTTTTTCTTAGAGTTCTTCCCATTTCTAAAAGTAAGAAAAAATGCACAAACTTGCTTTGTAATTAATCTTTATTTCCTCCCAAGTCCTTTATAGAAGAAGATGAAAGTATGTGTGAAGACTTCTATATCCTAAGATTATAAGAAATGGAATTTTCAGATGTTAACTTATTAAACAAATGGCAAGGCTGAAGTTTCCGTATGGCATCCTTTGTATGCCTTTGTCTTTGTGACCCTTGCTTCATACTGTCATCAGTCTTTTCACATCTGTTTACCTACATAAAAAACATTAATGCGTGAGCATCTTAGCTTTCCTTCTTTTTGCCCACTTATCCTCACAAAAGACAGCTTTAGACCTAGCTTTCTCCCAGGCCTTGGGTAAAACCAGAAAGGAGGAAATCCATTCAAACGTCACCAAGGACAAAGCCAACCAAGAACTGTTCCTCCTGGCTGAAGGCAGCAAAAGGAACAACTTCCTGGAGACAGCTGTCCATGGAAACCAGGTTCAGAGAGTCCAGAATCCAAAGCAAAGATGGTAAGGAGGTAAAAACAACAGTCAGGGAAATGTTCTTCTTGGATGGGAATTTCCAGGATACCAAAATTAGGAATACCAAGAATAGAGAAGGACTAGAGACTTTAATGCAATTTGCCTTGGAGGCTCTTTAACACTGGGTCAGTTTAGGTAGATAGGAATTGTTCTGTGCATTTACAAGGGAGACATGTTCACTGCAGACTTTCTACACCAACCCCAGAAACAATAATACTTATTCTATATTGACTCTCTGTCGAGAACTATCCCATATATGCCACATATCCTATATATGCCTATATATCCTATATATGCCACAGAAAAATACTGCTATTAATAACTACTGTGGACATATTGGTATGTTGTGAGGGTAGGAAATACATCCCATCTGAAAGAAAAGTCCTGAAAAAGAATCCCACTTTGATGAAGCAAAAATTCAGAAGCCTTCCACTTGAGTGAAATTTCTAGGAGGCAGTAGTGTGTGGCATGTGGCAAAATCCTTTATAAGTGAGTATTCCTACAACTGAAGTGGCACAATGACCAGTGAGCCTTCTTGGAATTTGGGCCGGCATGCTCTCCCATTCCAACCCAGCAGCTTTTGGGTCACTCTGCAAATGGGTTGGACTATGGCCAAACACAAAGAGTCTCTACAGCAGGTCCAGGCTGCCGGACAAAACACTGCTCACAGGCTATGAGATCCAGCAGATTCAATCATGCTGAAAGTTCGGGGGGCCTCCAGAGGCGCTGTCTAGAGTCTCCTCCAGGCCCCACCAGGTAATCCAGACAGAGCACAGAGCCTTAGGATTTCCGAGCAAAGCCTTGGTGTCCTCCACAGATAACTTCCTTTCTGATTTTATTTTGGTTTGGTTTGGTTTTCAGTGATGCTGTATTACGTTGTTATTGTTTAAGACAGGGGCTCTTTCTAGTGCCTAGGCTGTTTGAACTTACAGAAATCCTCTTGCTTCAGCCTCCCAAGTGCGAGGGTTATAGTCATGAGCCAACACACCTGGTTTATTCTCTCCTTTTGAGAAATAGCTTTGCTTTACTACTGGGCCTTGATAGAGTTAATCATGGGCCACTAACTTACCATGTGCATAACTAAATAGATGTTATCTGACCTGCCAATCCATAAGGTTAGGTACACATATATGCACTGCATTTTGAGGTGGAAGTGTTACATAGAGGTTCAAAATGTCCTTGAAGGCCCAAGCAAGTCACATGAAGAAGTGCCCATGGCATTGACTCTTGCTATAACATCTCCCACTTCCTCTATGACCCCATGAAGTAAATGCAGACCAGCTTTACAGATGACTCTGTGCAATATGCAAACACCAGCTGAATGTGGACAGCTGCAGCCTGAAGTTCACGTCTGGAATTCTATGAAGGGCAATAGTCAAGGGAAATCCTCCCAGGGGCAAGGCTTCAAACAGTATATCTGGATGTCCATTCCTGGAGGGAGAAGTGGACAAAGGTCCAAGTCTATAGTAATTCAAGGGATGCAGTTAATTAATAGGTCATAGAATGAGGAAGTTAGAAGGACCATGATTGGAAAACTTTTTTTTTTTTAAAGTAAGTCTGAGGGAAAAAAATGTAGATCGAATTCTATGAATTGAGAAAAATACCTGACATTTATACCCACCTGAATGCTCATTAAAGGGTGATTTGGCAGAGGATAAGATTAAAGTGGACAGGATGACCTATTTAAAAAATACCTGCGACCTCCCTCTGCTTCCCTGGGCTGCACGAACCCCCAGCCTGTTTCCTGGATGCCTGGGCTGACCTCTCGTCCCAGAACAGCCACTGCTTCCTGATCTCTTGCATCCAGGGGAACCCAGTTCCTCCTCAAGGTCCCTCTGGGGCTGGTCCTGCCCTCACCTCCCTCTGCTTCCCTGGGCCTGCACAACCCTCTGGCCTCTCTCTGGCGATCTGCCCTCCATGCCTTGACTCCTCCAGCCTCATTCACCCTCCCATCTCCCCTGCCCTTCTCTCCTCCTAGCCTGGGTCCTGTCCCATTCCTTGTCCTGGCGCCCCAGACACCAGGGGACTCACCACTGCTTCCTGATGCTTTGCCTCCAGAACAACTCAGTTCCTTCACGTGGTCCCCAGGAGCCCTCTGGGCCTGGTCCCATGCTCACCTCCTTTTGCTTCCCTGGGCTGCAGTGCCCACCAGTCACTTTCCTGGATGCGAGGGCTGACCTCTCACCCTGGGCCACCACTACTTCCTGATCCCTTGCATCCAGACCAAACCAGTTCCTCAGTGCAGTCCCCAGGAGCCCCTGGGGCCACTTCCCACCCCCATCTCCCTTTGTATCTCTGGGTGGCATGGCCACCACCTGCCGGAGACCAGCATCTTTCCTGGGCCCTGCTCTCAGGCCAGTCCAACCTGCAAATTCCTGAGGCCGAAATCTTTCCTGGAGGGATCCAGACCTTAGGAGAAAAACTGAGAGCATCTGATACTCATCTGACTTGGGCCTCTGAGGGAATGCCTGAAGACAAAAGCAATCTGGCCACTCCAATATAAAATCAAAAGAGAGAACCGGAAGCTTAGAGGAACCAGCATTTCATGCCCAAAAAGTAAACCACAAAGGCACATAAAGTTTACAAAAAGAAGCAGACCTAAACTTGAAGGCTTGCGTCTCACACAAGAATCAGAAACTACAAAAGAAATTCACTTGTCAAAATAACAGAGAAAAATTAACAATATGAAAAACCAAAATAACATATCCCCACCAAATACCAATAGTCCTCTAGAGAAGTACAATGGGAACCCCCTAGAGATAATGCAGGACATGGAACTCAAAAGAACAATTATAAACATGATAAAAGAAATTTAGTGAATTTAAAGAACACACAAACAAAGAAAGCAAAGAACTGAAGGAAGATAGGGATAAAATTCTAAAAGAATTCAGAAAAGACCTAGAATATTGAAGAATAGTCAGGCTGAAATGAAGAAGGAAGTGAAACACTCAGTAAGCCAATTAGAAACGACAGGAGAAAGCTTCAAGAACAGGATGAACGAAATGGAAAACAGAGTATCAAGACTGGAAGACAAAGTGGACGAAGTAGACCGCTCAAGCAAAGATTATGAAAAATTTAAGAAAGCACAAGAATGGAATATGCAGGAATTGTGTGACACCATAAAAAGACCAAACTCATAATGGCATGGACCAGATCTTCAACAGAATTGTGGAAGAAAATTTCCCAAACTTAAAGAAAGACATGCCCATACAAATACAAGAAGCATACAGAACACCAAACAGACAGGATCAGAACAGAAACTCTCCACGGCACATCGTAGTAAAAACACTACACGCACAAAACAAAGAGAAAATTCTGAAAGCTGCAAAAGAGAAACAACAAGTCACATATAAAGGAAAACCCATTAGGAGCACAGCTGACTTTTCAACGCAAACTATGAAAGCCATAAGAGCCTGGTCCAAAGTATTCCCACTGTTAAAGGACCACAGATGCCAACTCAGATTACTATACCCAGACAAAATATCTATTAGAGTTGAAGGGAAAAGAAAAATCTTCCATGACATAAATAGGCTGAAGGAATTCATGTCCACAAAACCAGCCCTTCAAAGAGTTCTAGAAGCAATATAAAGAACTAAAAAAAGGAATGACTATACCCAAGGGGTTGCGAAAAGAAATTCAATGAAGGTATAACTGTGGAAAACTATAGCTATATCAAGAATGTAAAGAGAAATAAAAATGACAGGATTCAATACACATATTTCATTAATAACTTTAAATATCAATGGACAGAACTTCCCAGTCAAAAGATGCAGGCTAGTTGAATGGATTAAGAAGCACAATCCATCTAATTGTTTTCTGCAAGAAACCTATCTCACCTTCAAGGACAGGCACTTAAGGTGAAAGGATGGAAAAGAATATTCTAAGTAAACAGCACTAAGAAACAAGTAGGGGGTGTAATTCTAATATCTGACAAAATAGACTTCAAAGTAAAACTAATCAGAAGAGATAAGGTGGATCACGTCATTCTGATCAAAGGAACAATTAATCAAGAAGATATTACAATCCTTAACATATATGCACTGAACTCTGTTGCAGGCAAATTCATAAA
>NW_008356258.1:5213958-5215269 GCF_000622305.1 Nannospalax galili
ATAATTCCAAGTATTCTATCAGACCACAATGCAATAAAGTTTAAAATCAACACTGGAAGAAACCCTAGTAACCACATGAACACATGGACAGTCCAGTCCTGAATGATGAATGGGTCAAAGGAGAAGTTAAGAAAGAAATAAAATTATTCCTGGAACTATATGAAAAGGACAATACAACACAACAGAACCTATGGGACACACTGAAAGCAGTCCTTAGAGGGAAGTTTATAGCACTAAGTGCCTACATCAAAAAATTGGAAAGAACACAAATAAGTGACTTAATGTTGCAACTCAAGACACTTGAAAAGCAACAACAAATGAAACCCAAACCCAGCAGACAAAAAGAAATAACAACTATCAGATCAGAAATTAATGAAATCGAAATGAAGAAAACAATACAAAGAACCAATGAATCCAAGAGTTGGTTCTTTGAAAAGATAAACAAGATTGACAAACCACTAGCCCAGTTAACCAAAAGAAAGAAAGAGCACCTCCAAATCAACAAAATCAGATACGAAAGGGGAAACATCACAACAGACAAAAGAAAGATACAGAACATTGTAAGAGAATACTTCAAAAACCTATATGTTACTAAATTTGAAAACCTAAAAGAAATGGATGGATATCTAAAGGCATGGGAACCACCAAAACTAAACCAAGAAGAGAATAACAGCTTAAACAGACCTATAACACAAAAAGAAATTGAAACAATAATACAAAACCTCCTGACTAAAAAAGCTTAGGACCAGATTGAATTACAGCAGAATTCTATCAGACATTCAAAGAAGATCTACATCCAATACTACTTAATTTATTCAAAAAGATAAAAATGAAGGGAGAACTTCCAGATACCTTCTATGAAGCCAGCATCACTCTAATAACAAAGCCAGGTAAAGATACAACCAGAAAAGAAAACTACAGACCCATATCCTTAATGAACATAGATGCAAAAAATCTCAACAAAATACTTGCAAACCACATACAGACAAACATCAGAAAGATCATTCACCATGATCAAGCAGGCTTTATCCAGAGATGCAGGGATGGTTCAATACACACAAATCGATAAACATCATAAATCGTATAAATGGGCTCAAAGACAAAAACCATATGGTCATCTCAATAGAGACAGAGAGGCCTTTGACAAAATTCAACATGCATTTATTTTCAAAGTCCTAGAGGAATTGGGCTGGAGGGAACATACCTCAACATAATTAAAGCAATATATAACAAACCCACAGCCAACATCATTCTAAATGGAGAAAAACTGGAAGCATTAGTATTGAAATCAGGAACCAGACAAGGCTGTCT
>NW_008356258.1:5216783-5217961 GCF_000622305.1 Nannospalax galili
ACACAAATCTGGTATATTTACACAATGGAGTTCTATTCAGCAGTAAAGAAAGATGAAATAATGAAATTTGTAGGTAAATGGATGGATCTAGAAACTGTTATACTAATTGAAATAACATAGACTTAGAAAAATAAAAGGTGTATATTCTCCCTCATTTGTGGATCCTAGCACCAAATCCTGATAAGTGAGTATGTATGCAGACATAACTACATGATCTAGGATAATGGAAAGGAACCATGGAGGTAAAGGAAAAGAAATAACCTGAAAGAGAAGAACAGTAGGAAACAGGCATTAATAAGGGAGCTATGTATAAAAACTGGGTTAGTTTAAGGGAGGGGGAGGGAGGGGTATACAAGGAACCTTAGGGATAAAGGGAAAGAAGGAGCTCAAGAGAGGTAGGACCATAGGAGAAGGGTATTATTAAGGGAGAAAGGGGGGAAATGGGGACACCTCAAGTGGGAAAACCATGATGGAGTGGTTAGACAATGCAAGAGATTAATAATGCCTAGCAAGTTTTAAAAACCAGAGGGAACTATATTACTCCAACAATCTACTGACAAATTACACATATCAGATCAAGAAATATATGTCTAGGTAAGGTTTATCTCAGATTAGTCTTTGCCCAAGATTTATCTACATGACACACAGTAATTAAAAGTACCAGACTGGTGGAGCTAACTTACTTGGGTGTTTAACAGTCATACTTTGAGGCCTATAATAATTTGGTTAGAGGGACTTAAAGAACAGTTTTTGCTCCTTGCCCTCCTAGGTCGACTAGTTCCAGGGGACTATAAGCATCTCTCAAAATGTCCTGTAATTGTGGTGGGTCACCTGTCCTCTTGATCAAGGAGGCTGAGGAGACCCCACCAGATGGACCTGAACCAGTGTCCAGTCTACAAAGAGGAGGATCAACACAGAAGAATCATTTCCTCCATTCTTTCAAGCGAAGCCAGCCATGGTGAGCAGGACCTTTGACTTATCTTCACATAGATGGAACTGGTAAAAGAAAGGAGCCAAGGGCTCCTCCCAAGCCCATGTGATCCCTGAGGAACAGATCCTCAAACAACCTTAAGTGTAAAAATACATTGGTTTATTTGGGTCAATTGTATGGTCTTAAACATCCAAAAGGAAATTATAACCAAAGAGTAAAGTCACCAATATATTTCTTTAAAAGGGAT
>NW_008356258.1:5219540-5324767 GCF_000622305.1 Nannospalax galili
GAATAAAATGTTTATTGGATGAATGTAAAGTTATATAAAGATGCATCTTTTTTCCCTCTGCTTAGTAAAATGTCCTTTTAATAAATATACCCTTCATAGTACTTTTATTTATTTTTAAAAAATGCTTTGTTATTTTATGTGTGTTTGTGTATTGCCCGCTTGCATGTAGGTGCATTCATGTTCTACAATACCTGTGGAGGTTAGAACAGGGCTTTTAAATCCCCTGCAACTGGAGTTACGGACGATTGTTAGCTGCCATGTGGGTGCTGGGTATCAAAACGTGTCCTCTGCAAGAGCAGCCAGTGCTCTGGACCTCTGATCCAACTCTCCAGACCCAATAGATTCCAGCTGTCCTTTTCCCCACACAATCCTGTCGTTGTCCAAAGGCTTATTATCAGGGCCATATAGTACTTGTGACAGATTACAAAAGAAACCAAAAACCTGTTAGTCCAATGGTTATGCTCACGTTAATGCATATACCGTCTTGTGCAGATTAATAGTGCAGCTCAGAATAATTCCTACACAGCACAGAAAGAATGCTAACATTTGTGTTAACTTTTAATTGAAAGCAGCACTAAACTTCTAACCAAGAGTGGTTTGTCACGGACTTAGACGCAATTTGCTACCAAAGCTTGAAACACTGAAAGTTGAGTTTCATTTCATGTATCTTGAAAGTAAAAAGTCTAAATCCATCTATTAAACGTTCTAGGAAAAACCATTATGAGAAAAAGAAGCAGTGCTTGTTCCTTACTGGAAATACAAGTGTGACAGAGCCTGACTGCTGTGTCCTTTTATTTGCTGCTCACAAATAGCAACCTCGGGATAAAGGTTGAACACATGTCTGAAAGGGTGTGAATAAACAGCGCCACATCAAGAGATATGGGGGACTAGATATGACAAAAAGCCCACGGGCTATAGCTGAAACACAAGCTGGATTGGCTACAACAAGCAGTGTCTTGCTGAGCTCTCCCTGCGTAGCTGAAGACCAGTCTTGAGGCAAAAGGGGAAAGGAGCACGGAGCAGGAGACTGCTTTGTGTGTACAAAGGTGGGGAGCCAAACTGGAAAAGTCAGGCCAAAATTCCGGAAGGAACCCTGTTTTATACTCAACAGCAGCCTTGGGTAGGGTCTATATAACAACATAGCACTGATGGGGACAAGAGTGGGAGGGCAGGGTCTACTCCGCCTGCAAGGCTAGAATCTATTTAAAGAAGGGATGAGGGAGAGGTACAGATAGCTCTCAAGAGCTAAACTTAGGAAATCAAAAAGATTTCTCAGCATTTCTACCAACAGAAGGATTACAGACTGCTAAACATTCCCTTCAGCAGCAAGCCAGGAGCCTGAAGCAGGGGTGGAAATCTTCAGGCTGCAAGACCAGGCACCCAGTCTGGTCCAAGAAAGACCTGCACATGGAAAAGTGTCCCTACTATGATCTCCAAGGATTACTCTAACAGCAACAAGCTAGACAGTAAGGGGGACCAACAAATCCCTGTTTATGGCAAACAGAATTTGTATGGCTCCTTGTTCCAGCTGGAATTAATTTAGGCATGTGGTTTAATCTGAGATTCCAACTTTATTTTCTTCCAAGTACTTTACTGACTTTCTTCATCCAAGGATGGAAGATTTTAAAAGTCACAAAAGGAAACAAGAGATGGATCTGCTACATAAAAGCCTGAAATTTTGGTACATTGAAAAAAAATTACAAACGAAATAAAAAAGCAAAGAAAAATCTCTTCAAAAGAATAAATATAAAAGCTTGATACCTGTCATAAAGAGGACCCTTTCAATGAACAATGCCAATACTGTGGGAAAAATTGGCAGAAGACAAGATAGAAGCTCACACAAAATACATAGAGAAACACAGGGAAGATGCTCATCCTACCTATAAAACATTTAAATAATACAACATTTTTACACAGGAATGGGGAAAATGGTGGTTTTTTCCCTTCAAAGAGATGCAAAGTCAAAGTGGATCTCAAAAGGCAGAGAGTGTCATTACTGCTAACAGAACAAACTTCGTTTGAAAGCATAGATGGTGGATATCAAAAGATCTTAAAATGAACACAGCCTTTCATCTAGCAACCTCCATGGTGAAGTCTATATTTAAAATCATTTAAAATTTGGTAATTAAGCTGAGTGTGGTGGCACACACCTTTAATCTTGGGAGGCAGGGGCAGGTGGATCTCTGTGAGCTCCAGGTCAACCTGGTCTACATAGTGAGTTCTAGGCCAGCTACAGCTACAGGGAGACCCTGTCTCAAAAAGAGCAAAAAAAAATATATATATATATGGTAATTGATGTATGTACAAATATGTTCTCATATCTGAAAAATGGAAACATAAAACATAAAACCTAAGCATGTATAAGTAAAAGAATCAAATACATGACAGCATGCATATATATAATGAAATAGCCATATCCATGTTAAAATCATTGCTTTAAGGAAAATTGAATTACACATATAATTTTAAATGAAAAACAGGTAAAATGAAGAATTTTTTAATGACACTCATTAATAGCAAACCTCCCTTTTCTGTTTCTGTTTCTCGTTCTCTTTCTTGGTGTCTCTGTCTCTGTATCTCTCTCGGTCTCTGTCTCTGTGTCTCTCTGCTTCTCTCTCTTTCTCTCTCTCTCTCACACACACACATGCGCGCACGCACACACACACACACACACACACACACACAACAATATTCACAAAATAAGAGTAAAGAATCAAATAACAATGCTTGCCACAAGATAGGCACTTTACAAAAGTTGATTGTTCAGACTCATATAGTTTAAGTTTCTCATTTTTTTCCACTTAACAGACTGAGGTTCAGAGAGTCACAGAGTTAGCATGGCTTCTTCCTCGTTTGAGATCTAGCTTAACAATTGGTCAGGTGGAGAACTGAACTCAAAAGAGCCATCACAAGACCTAAAAGCTAGAGACTATATCTCAAATGATAGCGGGTAAACTGGGATTGGATCATTTTCCTCCCCACTGATGCATCTCAGCCATAAAGACCTTAATGTTCATGAACTTGTTACACAGCATTACCTGCCTTCAGGTCAGTAAAAAATAAAAATAAATGGTTACTAATACTCGCATATTACTAATTGTATCTCACACTGTATCATCATATTCAAAATGGATTTATTTTGTGTAGATCCTGTGCAGGTTCCTAAGACACATGGAGTTATACTATTAAAAGCCATCGCCCAAGGCTAAGGAAATCGCTCAGGAAGTAAGGTGCTTGCCACAGGAGCATAAAGACCTGAGTTGGAGCCCCAGTACCGACATATCAAAGTTAGATATGACAATGTGCACTTGCAATCCCAGCACTGGAGAGACAGAGACAAGCAGACCCCCTGGGGCTTGCCAGCCGCCAGTCAACCTAGTTTATTTGGTGAGCTCCAGGCCAGTGAGAGACCGTGTCCCTGAGAGAAGGGGTATAGAGCCTGAGGAATGACACTGAGATTGACCTCTGACCTCCATACAAGCACAGGCATCTGCACAGACATGTATACCCACATATACAAAACCATACATGCATGTACAGACAAAAGCCACAGTCCATCATCAAAAGCTCTGGGTCACCTCTCCATACAATACTGCAACCCTGCATTACTTCTGGGTATCACTAGCTAGCTGCTTAGGCGTTTCCAAAGTTGATCATTCTGTGACGTTCTGAGCATCCACAATGTACCCCCTCAGCTTGCTGAGAAACTTCCAATTGCTCCCATCTCTCTGGTACTGCACTGCTACCAAGTCGGTAAGTACAAAGGAGCCCATGAGGTGACCTAGGGAGACACATGAGAGACAGCAGCTCTCTGTCTCTAGATGTATATTCAATGTGACCTCAAAGCCCTGCTCTTTACTTGCAACATACATCTATACAAGGCAGCTACCGTGGGTTACCATGCTTCCAAAGTGACTGGGGCTTTCTTGGTACGTAGCCTTGTTTGATTGGACCTTCTTTTGTCATGACCTTTCATCTGGGCCTCACATCATGAGTCTTGACAGGCCACAGTCACCAGCCCACAGATGAGCGGCATATGGGCAGTGCTGGCAATGTCTTGCAGTAAACAGTCATTCCACCAGTTCTGTGGGTATCTGCAGACACCTTTTAACAATGCCTGTTATATGAGCACATTTCTTTAACAGCATTAAGGAGCTGCCATAAAAAGATAGCTGGATTCATTTCTGTTATGGGATTAGAATCATTTCTATTTCCTTTTGTAAAACTTCCTATATTTCACATTTATCTAAAATAAGTACATGGTATATTTAGAATTAAGGAAGCTATTAATATCATTTTTAAAGAAAGCTAGAACTGCTTTCAAGATCCTAGATAAGAATAACATAAATATTGAAATACGTGAATGGTTATAAGTCTTCAAGTTAAAAAGGATTAGGCACCAGGTTTACAGAGAAAATGTAATTTCAGTGTGGTTACTCTGTGATTTCATACAAAGCCAATGTTTCTGTAGCAATACCCAATGGCCTAGAACAAAGTTTATTCTTGTCAATATTCAGAATGTAAATTTTAAAACCCAGTAGTCTGTAGCACCATTCACAGCCTTGTACAATTTCGGTAGCCAGGAGCATGGGCTACTTGAATCTTCCTGTAAGAGACAACTTGCTGAGGAGGCAGTCAGCTTACAGCCTCCAACAGCTCCAGTTGCTGTACTTTGGGATCTGTGGATGCTAACCAATTACAGAGCCTGGTGGGTGTAAAGACTGAGCTCTCCCCACCCCGCGTTCCACTCATCAGTTGGGCAGGCCTTGTACTGGGACAACCTTGGTCTAGCCGAGACTTTATCAGAACCACTTCAGTCATCTTCTTCGCCACGCCTTCAGGGCCTTTTCCCATTAGATGTCTGCCCTACATGCTGATTTTAGTCTTTCTCACCTACTACCACTCACCCAAACCTGAGTCCTTCACAGACTCCTCTCCAAACAGATCTGCACACCTAATCCTGTCAAGGATCCCACACTTCAGAGCGCCTGCACTGGCATAATAACCCACAATGCAGTTTGGACTAATGTTTTGTGTTTTCAGGAGAGGAGACTATTGTTACCATTGATAACTTAGCACATTAAATTTCACAAATACTTATTTTTAAAAGCATTCTAGTGACAACTATAGCTCTTAACTTTCATAATCAAAAGCTAATAAATTATTTAACATTTACAACTGATGTGAATAAAATATTAAGTAGAAACTGTTGGTGCAAAAACACAGCTCTCCCCTCCAAGACAATAAGACATAGTTTATTCTAGAGTCAAATATGATTGATCATAATCCCTGAATACAGATAGATATGTTATCTCAAATATCACATTTCATGTTGTTTTTATAGGAACAGAACAAGCAAAGACATAAATCAACGCACTTTAAAAATGCATTGGGGGACCAGACAAGATATATCCACTGGTGTAATAGTGGCAAGACAATTATGGGGACAGCCAAGTGCTTTCAGATTGGATTTGGGGCCTGCTCCACCAGGAGAGAATCCGCATCTGTTACTAAAACCTGGCCAAATGCCCAGGGCTGGGGAGGTCATAAGCCCTAGTATGGAAGCTATTGCTGTTGTTTTGCCAAATGGACATAATGTGTCTGTCAAATTGCCTTCTAAATATTTATGTTGATGTTCATAGTTCAGGGCTGCTGTGTTAGTCAGAGAAACTTCTTTTTGCAGTGGGTGGTAGTTACTGAAGAAACTCACAAGTGGTCAGAGTACTGAGAATAACTGACTGTTGAATGTTCATCCCTAAGTGGGACATCTGTATCACCTTTTCCAAAGCTCAGGGTACATCCTGGAAGAGTGGGTGGAAGGAATTTATGAACTGGATTAAGGAGTGGAGTGCTATAGAACTCTGTCTTCCAGGCAGGACATGGCTAGTGTACTCTGGTAGTCTCAGCAGCTGTGATTAACTGCACAAGAGTCGTACAAGAAGGGCCCAGAAACACTCCATCGTGGAGGAGGACGCAGTCATGAGGTCCCAAGTCTCCCTGAGAATATAGGCAGTTAATAGTCGCTGTGAGTGGGAGAGGCATTTTCTTCAGCAGTGTAGCCAATGGTAAGCTGCCCATGTTCCTGCAAATAACCCCTCATTGTATGACACACCAAAAAATGAGATGATTGAGAAGAGGAAGGGAATCTATCCAAATCAGAGTAGGGGAGAGACAAGAGAGGGTATTGTGGGGTGCATAGGATCTAAATACATTATATTCATGGATGAAAATGTCCTAGTTAATCCCATTATTATACACAATATGTTAATAAAATAATAAAAGTATAAGGGTAAAAATATGGAAATACAGGTAGGTGGGTTAGAGCAAAGCAGAGGTCTCTGTTATAGGCCTCAGAGACTATCTAATGACATTGTTAACCTTTAGGTTGGTAGAAGTAAAGGGTTCAAAACGATTAACCTAATGGTTACAAGACAAGTGTTAGGTCAAACACAGAGGTGGGCAAGAATGGCTATTAAGAGAATAAAGACAGCCCAAGATAATTTGGCTCTGGACTTGTGATATTCTAGCCACCAATGATATAGAAGTTCTAGTCAATCAGCCTTGCTAAATCTTTAACGTGTAACTATTTTCTGGAGACTTTGGTTCCCAAAACTCTGTTACATGTAGTCTAATCATTATACACATTTATTCGAACACACACACACACACACACACACACACACACACACACACACACAGCTCTCCAGTCTACTGATGTGCTCAGTCCCCTTCCTCATGACCCCACCTCCTTCGCCCCTGGTAACGCATTGATTTTAAAACAGTGCTGGGTGAAAACAGAGAGAATATTACAGTTGTCCGTCCTTAGAATTTGAGATGCATGCCATGTGAAAGGAGGGAGAAAACACCACTGCTGTCCCTTCTTAAGATCTAAAATACCATATTCAAGAGAAGAAGATGATGGTGTAAGTCTTTGTTAGGCCCTTTGAGGGAAATCTGTTATGTCTTGGCAAAACGTAACTATTTTTATAGATTTGTTTTTCTGGTTTTTTCTTTCTTTAATTCTTTTAAATCTATTATTGCATGATTTCTGGTGACTGGTCATCTATGTGGTTCTGGGTGACAGTATGATCTTCTGAACTGGCAAGAAGATTCTAAGAATACCATCTGGCAGGAGGTGTTCTGGTAAAGGACATTGTCCCCTCCCTTAAGAGTTAATCCAAATGGGCCTGTCAGTTACCTAAACAAGAAAATGCCTCCAGAGAAGTGCACCAGTTTCAGTTTTAGAAAATAGTTTCTAGCCTACATAAACATGTAGGGCAGCACAATGGTCCCTTTGGTCACTGCCCACTATTACCACTGGAAAGCAGCTCCATACAATGGTTCCTTGGACCATTCCACTCTCATCAAAGTGGGTATCCCAATTCATAATAAACTGTCCTTTTCTACAGTAGGCTTTGGGTCTCCTTGGAATTCATTCCACCAAGGACACAAAGAACAGAGGGAGGCCACAGGGAGGCCCGGTAATGCTTCGCACTTTGGCCTTCCTCAGCATTTTTCTAGTCAATGTTCTTCTAGGCTTCACCTGCCTAAACAGCATTTCTAAGCTCCAGGCTTTCCCTCATCACCTGTCTCCAAATCCAAGTAACCTACACCCTTCTGAATGTTTTTCTTTGTGATACATAGGGGTAAAGGTAACATGCATCCTTTAAGATCTGAGCGGTGATACCAGTTCAAGGTAGTTGATTTGCAGTGCATCCAGCCCTGTGGTCTGACCTGATCTGGCAGGGATTAAAGGCCTCATTGATTTGATAAGTGGAATTCAGCTGACTCAGTTTGTATGATAAGCCACAACTTATTAACTCTTCCTTGTCAAAATGCACGTCACTGCAAGCTTTGTTTTCAGTGATGTTAATATGATGCAGCTGTGCACGAACTGAATGACAAAAATTCTAAATAACAGCAATTGCAAACACTCAATTTGCCTGTAGACACATTAGAAACCCAGCCACTGTTCAAGTCACTAGGGCTAGGTTTATCGTTGTGCTTTTTTCTTAACATCTGATTTCTTCTTTAGAATCTATAATTAATTTACCAATTCTTTAAGCCCAGTAACAAATGTACTTGAGAAAGATCCAGGCCAGCTCATGAGAACAATTGGATCTGGGCCATTTTATATAAACAAAGAATCATCTGCCTTTAGCAATGGTCAGGGGAATGTCACAGGAAGGAAGAGATGGGAATAGGAACACGAGATACTTTTGGCAATAGCTTGAATCCTGTCTTTGAACATATATTTTTCAGTACAAGTTTTCACTACTTCTAAGAAAGACCTTTATTCACTTAGTGTTTTTCACATCCGTTATTTCATTTTGTTACCAAAATAATCCTGTGGTAAGATTTTCTTAATTCCATTTTGCAGAAAAGGATGGGCAGTGGTAGAATTTTAGGAATTTAAAGGAGATTTATCAGGTGGCACACAGCTTTTTTTTTTTCAGTATGTCATACACCATTTTATTGCCAATTAACACAATATTGGAAAAATGTATTAGTGCCTGTTCAAGTGTTACTTACCCACAAAGCAACACTGCATGGTAATGAAAATGAGAAAAAAAATCATCAATTTTATGAACCTAAAACCTTATAAAAGGTACACTCTACTTGAACTGTAAGATGTGATATGAAGGTGCGTTTTCTCTGACTGAGCTATCAGATACAACATTTTCTCTTGGAAAAAATGCTATTAAATCGAAAGCAATAAAGATAATAATACTAGATAAAATTCATATTACTGATATCACTAGTTAGTGAAAACCATTAATTAATATCACCTTTGAAACCTGTAGTAAGTCCAAAAAAATCTGTTCTAAACTGAAGGTATAGTTAGGGTAGTACAGAGTATGTGCTTAACATGTGAGAAGCCCTGGATTCAAAACTCAGCAATCAAAACCCAAACAAAGCAATCACGTTCTAAATTTACAAGAGTGAGATGAGTTTTGTAACTCAAATCTTTCCTATGCAGGATGTGCTACGCTAAAGCTCCGATGATCAGAAAACGGCTAAGAGTCAAGCACCTAGAAAGTTACTGGTTTACACCAGTTTCTGCAAATTCTAAATACTTTCATATATATTAATATTTCCTTTAGAGTTAGATCTGAATTTTCTGTGCTACAGTGTTTCTTTGTTCTTCGGATTGCTACATATATGAATGTGTGTATGTGTGTGCACACATATGTATATGTAGGTGTGTGTTCTTTATTATAAAGTGGTTAGGTGCATCTTCTTGCTATTGTGTCTCCACAAGCAAACATTTTCTTCTTTATTTTCTGGCTGGTTTCTTAACTCTGAGACTTAAGCAATCCTACATCAGCCTTCCCCAAAATAACTGGGCTACAGGAGTACACTACAGCACCAGATTAAGCACTCTTTTATTCTGCTACATGTAAAATGTTATGGGGTTGGAAATCAGACTATTTTTTTATTTTAGTTTTTATTTTACTTGTTTATTTTATTTTTTTGGCAATGCATGGAACCAGGGCCTCACACATGCTACCACTGAACTATGCCCCCAGCTCTCTAATTTGAGACAGGGATCTCACTAAGAGGCCCAGGAAGACACTTTGTAACCCAGATAGGCCTTCAAATTGCAATCCTTCTGTCTTAATCTTCCAACAAACTGGGATTACAGGCCAGCACCATCAGACCATTCCTTATTTTCCAAGACAGGTTCTCATGTATCCTAGGCTGACCTCTAGTTTGGCATGTAGCTGAGAACAGCCTTGAGCTTCTGATCTTCTTGCCTCCCCAACATGTACCAACTCACTCAATTTATGCCTCACCAATGGGTGCCACCTTGCTCAGTTTATGCAGGGCTGGGAATGGAATCCAGGGATTTGTGCATACTAGGCAAGCATTCTACCAACTGAGCTACATCCTCAGTCCTTAAATTCGTTCTTAAATTTCTACATGTCCTCAACGGTGCAGAGCAGTGCATGCTGGTTATTTGAGTCTTCTGAGATGCAGTCTCTGTCCTCCATGAATTCACAGACCAACAGAGAATAGCAGCACACAGTGTGCTGATTCAACAATGACGCTAACAAACTGCTAGCTCTATAAAGACATCAGCTACCCACAAAAATACCATAGGAAACAGCCTTCAGAACATCTGGTGGGCTTATCCCAACAACCGTTATGGCAACTTTTCTCCTCCTAGAAGAACTTCTAAGGAAGCAAATAACAGCAGTGTTCATTATTTTGTGTGTATTTACATGGTGGTAGGAATTGAACTTTGAGCCTTGTACACATAGGCAAGGGCTCCACCACTTGCTACTGGCTCCACTGATTTTGAGTTTGAGTGTATCTATACAATCTATTACATCTCGCTTATAATAGAGTGAGCCAAATGGGCAAGTGATACCAAATTACAGTCATTATTTAAGGTCCTCAGAACCAAGTTGAAACAGACTTTCCTACTGAAATTTCTGCTCCAGCAGACCTGGGGTGATACCTGAGAATCTGTATTCTAGCAAGTTCTCAGCAATACCTATGCTACTGATGCAAAGACCACACTTTGAGAAATGCTGATCTGGAAAATCGTTTTACTGAATCTGGAATAAAAACAGTATAATATCACTAGCATAATTCCATTGTTATAATTGAATCAGTATGCCCTGTGCCTCTGTGTTTAACTTCTGAGGATCACTTTTCCTTACATCAGCCTTCAACTGGATGCATAAATCGATGTTCACATAGATAAGTTAAGAAAATTAAAGTTTCATTCATCCTCTTACTAACTAATTTAGTGAAAAGAAAAAAAAGACACAACACAAAAGAGTAGGTAACTGTAGAGAATTAAAGTAACACTATTTCAAAATTAAATATTTCAATTTAGAACATGTTTTCCCTATCTAAATATAAACAGTAATCTGCTAATGCTCTAAATAAAATTTCCTAACTGTTTAAATAGAAAATCAGCCCCATATTTTCAAAGAAATGGAATTTTCATTATAGAATCAAGTTACTTGGTTCATAACTTCCCATGGAGAAGCTGTATGCTTCGGAAGGACAAACTGGAAAACAGCTGTCAGGCTTTGTATCCTCTAAGTTTCAATTTCACAGATGAGAACTAGCATTTTATTATTTATGTGTTCCATAGTGTTCACAATTATAGGCTTTGCTTTGTTTGTTTTGAAGTTTAAAACACAATGCCTGGCTGACCAGGTCAGCCTTATGGAGCTTTAGAGTTCTAGTAACTCAGTTTTGCTATAAAGTATCATCTTCTGAACGTATCATATTAAATCTAGAAATTTGTATGTAAACAGTTGTTAAATGATCCTCCAATTTACAGCAAAAGATTTATATATACTATGTGAGTTTGTGCGTATATATGTTGAAGACTTAAAGAAAATAAAACAATCTTTTACCTTCAAGAATTGAGCAAATGTTCACTCATTCTAAAGCTTATTGGTGTGGTCATGCTACCTAGTCAAATCTTACTCTCTAGGGATGCAGTTTCTCAGGTGCACTCACAAATACTCCACAGATGCAAGTCCAATCCCTATGAAACAGCAAACACATTAATACAATAATTTGTTACTGAATCTTATCCCTCCTAAAAGTCAAATGGAGTCTCAAAATACTTCAAAGGCTAGAGGGATGACTCCATAATAAAAAGCATGTGCTGCTCTTGCAGAGGACCCATGCTGCGTTCCCAGCACCCATGTGGCAGTGAACAATCATGTGCAACACCAGTTCTGCAGGCCCTATACATACATGGTGTACATACATGGTGTAGATACATATACGCATGCTGGAAAAAACACTCACATACATAAGATTAATCGAAGCAAAGTATTTTTAAGAGAAAACACCAGTGCCCCCCCCCAGATTATGTGAAATATTTCTAAAGAAATATCTCTTCAGATACATAATAGAGGTAAGAATTTTGAAAACTTATGAAGAATCCCTATTCTCTCTGTGTGGAAAAAAGTCAGATGAGGAACTAGTTGCCCCCATCAATGAAACAAAATTTCAAAGCCCAATGTTCTCACCATAAAAAAAAAAACTGTTAAGCATTTGACATGATAGATATGTTAAATAGTTAACATGTGATAGCATGATTCTACTTAGAAGTCAGAACATCATTTTGTACAAAAGCCATACAACTCTGTTATCAATTTACAATTTAAAAAAAGAAAAGAAAAAACATTTCAATTTATTAGGATTTTTCTTCCTCTGATATATGTGCTTATCATAAAATGAGGAACTGAGTTCTAGAAAAGGAGTTAACACTATCTTCTCCCCTGGGAGAGAAGTCCTTGTCTAAAAACACTGAACAAAAGCAGATACCTAAGTAACAAAATTCCTGTCCTTCAAAGTCCTCACCAATTTCATGTTTCATTAAAAAAATACAAATCATAATTCAAAGAACCAAAAAATTTTGCCAAGCCAGAAACTTCTCTTTTTTTTTTTCGGTCTTTTTGAGACAGGGTCTCCCTGTAGCCCCAGCTGACCTGGAACTCGCTATGTAGACCAGGATGGCCTCGAACTCACAGAGATCCCTCTGCCTCTGCCTCCTGAGTGCTGGAATTAAAGGCGTGCACCACCATGCCCTGCCTTCTCTCTTTTCTTTTCTCTCAAAAAGGAGAATGGAGGCAAAGAGGGCCAGCCACTTTCCCACAAACCCTGAGCCGGTCACTCATCTCTGCTCTCCAATATGATGCCTCACTGCCTCCTGCCTGTTCTGTCCTGGGTCTTATCGGGCCGACTTTCAGTTCAGCTCACTCAGGAGATTTTACTGATGGATTTTTGTTAGACCTGTGCAATGTGCCGCTGTAGGAGACTTAGACCAAAGAAAGGGAAGTTCTGTGGAGTTTCAACCCCTCTCTGCGGTAAGTAGGCTCTTTGGCAGTGAGTGTGTCTCCCCCAGGGTCTGACCATTACCCACTCTCCACTTTTTCCAAACTTAAGAAACTCAGACATAAAAGATATAAATGTATCCCATTAACTCATCAGGGACTGTATTAATACTTAAGTAGGGTCTTCCCATCATTAAATCTGCCAGACCACCAATTATACATAGTGAAGCGGCAGCTGACCAGGACTTTCTCTATATAGCAACCAACACTACCATGAATATCTAGGCAATCTCAATGTTTTGTGGACAACAGTACATTTGTGCAGCTCATACAGATCAAACCACACCTAGAAATCTGATCTTTGGTTTGCCTGCCTTAATCACACTGACAGTCTGCAATGCCTGCAGGGGAGCAGAACAAAATCAGAACACATACTGCTATATAAATGATACATGTTATTTTTGTTTTGTTTTGTTTGAGACAGGATCTCACTACATAGCCCTGGCTGGCCTGGAACTCACTATGTAGACCAGGCTGGCCTGGAACTCACAGAGATCCATCGGCCTTTGCCTGGGATTAAAGGCTTATACCACCATGCCCAGTCTAATAAATGTTATTTTGATTATTCCAAATTCTTCCTTTTTAGATATACATTTGCTGAATGACTTGGTCAATGATTATGTAAAAAAGTTTTAATATGTGCAAAATGGAGCTTCTTCTTCTTAAGAACAATTGTCACAGAGAGTTGTAAGCCACCTGCTACCTAAATATCTCCAACACAGGCATTCTGACTCCACCATCCACCATCTATTTGACCTTAGGTACATTATTAGGTACATTATTTCACTGCTGTTTGAGCCTCAGTTTCCACATCTATATAATGGCTTAATCATAGGACCTACTTTGCAGGTTGTTGTAAAGATTAAATTAGATATTCTATATGCAGCAAATATCCACACAGGTACAAACCCTGTTTCCAGATTCAGCTTTCAACTAAAATGGTATAATATCACCTACATGGATTTCTACACCAAGAAAAACTAAAATTAATTAATACAGGAAAAATTACAAACTAAAATTAAAATTTAGACTAAAAACGAAATTAGAAAAACTAAAATTAGTTAATGCAGGGAAAGGAGAAGTGATTCAGCAAGCAGAGGAACCATGGATGCAGTACTGAGATAAGTCATATGTCAGGTCCTCAGAAAGCTGCATCTGGCAGCCTTACTAATCCTCACAGACCGGAGAGTCAGGAGCTCTTCTAGCCCAGTCCAGAGGTATCTTTTTCAGGAAAGATGGTGTGCTGGATAGCTTTAGTGTCAACTTGACACACCTGGATTGAAGGAGCCTCAATGGGGAATTGCCTCCATACTCCATAGGATTGGCCTGTGGCCATGTCCACGGGGCACCTTCTTGATTGTTGAGTGATGTGGGAGGGCCCAGCCCACTGTGGGTGGTGCCACCCCTGGGCAGGTGGGCCTGTGTTGCATAAGAAAGCAGGCTGAGCATGGGCCAGGGGAGCATGCCAGTAAGCAACATTCCTCCATGGCCTGTGCTCCAGCTCTTGCTTCCAGGTTCCTGCCCTGTGTTCCTACCTTGGGCTCCCTGATGAACTGTGACCGGGGAGACATAAGCCAAATAAAGCCTTTTCTCCCCAAGTTGGTTTTGGTCAGAGTGTTTTGTCACAACAATGGAGAAACATACTAGGACAGACAGTGAAATTCAAATAGGATTTCAGGCCCATAATAATCTGCAGTTGTTTCATTGTCCTTTGCATCTGTGAAATATCGTTTTCTGTTCTCCTTCGGTGCTGGTTTGTTATAGATGCAATGTGAATCTGTCTAAGGCTTGGTTTTATGAAAAACAGTTCATGAAAATGATTCTGCCTATCTTAGGATATAACCATATTTAATATGTCCCAATGGGTAATTTATTATCTTTTTAAAAGACTACATTGATTTTCCTAGTCTACTAGACATATTTTCTGAGAAAGACAGAGTGATCGTGATGATAGATGATTGATAGATGATAGATAGATAGATAGATGATAGATAGATAGATGATAGATAGATAGATAGATAGATAGATAGATGATAATGGAAAAGATGGGGATATGGTATCATTACACATCATAACTCAGAATAGAAGATATAAAGTTAATTACTGCCCTGGAACATACTTCAGTGGTAGAGCACTTGTCTAGCATGAAAGAGGCCCTGGTCTAAATCCCCAGTACCACACACACACAGAGAGGGAGAGAAGGAGATACATACAAAAAGTTGTATAAATAATAATTGAAATATATATTTTACAAAGCAAAATGAAATACATTGCAAGTATTCAAAGTTTAAATGCACATATAAGGCCAGCTAAGGAGGCTGCCTTTCCCTGTGCTTCAATATTGTTACCATCTGGTTATAGCAGATCTGCCTTAAGGAACTGCGTTTATCATTTAAAGAAATGCAATCGACCACGCGCACATTTTTAGTGAATTGTCCAAGCAATGAGTGAGGTGGGAAGTTCGTCGGAGGAAAGTTTTCCCATTCTTACTCACTTTCTATAGCTTTCCAGAAAGTTCTCCCTGAGGTCAAAAGCTGATGATAGTCAATGTACTGTCCTTGATGTTAAACTAATCAAAAGCATAAGAAGCAGGTCATGCTTTTTAAATTGAGAGACAGGAAAGGGACAGCAGCCACCTGGCAGGGACACTCTATCCCACCCCACCCCCAACAAAATGAGAAGCCTTCGTTTCCTTTTGTAAAACATAACCAACATGGTTTATTAGTCAGAGATGCTTCTTTGGTTGCTATTTTTCTTTTTTCTTGAGTTACAAATGATGTATCTATCTTTTTTCCTTTGATTTTTGGCTTCATAAATATTATCTGATTCCTTTCCTACTTCAAAATATGGAAAATTGGAAATCTCACTTTAGTTGTTTCTGCCTAACACATTATAAGTAGAGCTACAAATAATAACACTTCAAATTGTATAGCACAGAAAAGTTTTCATGAATATTTTCTCATCATCACTATCCTATAAATGAGAAAAAGAATGCTTTGTTACTCCTGTTCTCAGATTGACTGAGTTTTGTGTACACAGACAACTGCTCAAATCTGAACTGTGACTTAGGGTGATTTAGCAACTCCAACACATGTGACCAAAAGAGTATTAGTCATTGGACTGGAGAGGGGGAAAGGAAGCTAAGAGATTTAATATCTCTCCTATTCACAATTAAAGAGAAATAAATATATACAACTGATATCTAGTAAAGACCATGAGAAAGGGGTGTTCTGAAATGCAGCAATAAAGGAAATCATTTTATATTACTTTTACAACTAACAATACTATTAAACATGCACATCTCAATGTCTGAAGTAGTTGCCTAATTGGAAGAATGACACAGGAAATAACAAAGTAAAATAATTCAGAGACACACAAGCCAGAAGCAAGAGCTTTCCCACGACAAATCCTCAACCTTCTTCCTCAGTTTCATCTGTGAACTAAACAGTTCACACTGAATCTGACATACTTCAGCAGCACCATAAGGGAATCTGTAACACAAACTGCATTTGCCATGTGTGCCTCTCCAGAGGGCTGCTCACTGGAGGCTCCTTCCAAAGACTGAGATAACTACTCAGTCCAATACAGAGGCCATTATCCTTTTATAAGCTGATCTCAAAAGTGAGGATCAATTGCTTCTTCTATTTTCTAATGAAAGCAAGTTATAAAGCGAACTCCATGCACTCAATAAGGAGATGAAATGAAAACAGGGTCTTCAGGGGTGGATCTTAAAACTTTATGCCTCCTCATCCTCCCCCGCAAATTAATTGAAAAAAAAAATCATACACGTCACATATATAACCAAAGATCACCAAGAATACGGCTATTAAAGACAGAAAGGAAAACAAGATAGAAACAACAGGACCCATAAAGCTCCAAATATTGAATCTGAGCTTTAAAAGGTAGAGGCTTTAAAATCTGGGTTTTCATTCTATCCACTGAGGAAAAAAGAAAAAAAAAAGAATTTTATCGGATAACTCAAACAACAAAAAATAATTAGTTTAATTAAATAAAGTTCCAGATTTGCACTTCCAGGCATGATGGTGTGTCTGGAACTGGGCTTATCATTTTTTCACGAACACTAGAAAACTGGACAAACCACAGGAGCACAAGCCAGGGTAGGCAGTGCAAAACTATGATCCTAAAGCTGAAGGAAACAAGGCAATCTGATCGGCAAGCTACAGGGTCCCAGAGCAGAAATGAAAGACTTTGTTACTCAGAAACAGTAGGAACCTTGGGGTCAGTTTATCTGTGTTAGTTCCCCCAGCCTGGCCTTCAGGATGCAGGAGCGGGTCAATCAGTGTTGCATGAACCCAGTGCATGCTTGGAGAACTCAATCTATAAAAAGTGAGCAAACCTGCTCTTCATCCTGAATAGAGGGAGACCATTGCTTCATCCTACAAGGCTGCTTGCTGAAAATTCAATAATCCAGGTAGACAGTGGTCAAAACCTTGCATTCTTGGCAAACCTATGGGAAACTGATCTAGTTTAATACTAAGTAAATCATGTTAATGAGATCAGAATGACAACTCTGAAAACTGAGCTATTCCTTGCCAACTTAAGAAACTAGCCTGTTTATACTCAAAAAGGTTTATTAGTGAAGTAAGCGAATTAATGATAGAGCTATGGTTGTACAATAGATTCAAGACACTTTTTTAACTCTAGGATATAGGTAGGGAATGCTCTACTTCTTAACAAAAAGGAAATTTAATGTTTAAATAGATTTTTCTATAATTCCTTTTTTCTTACAGCTTTTCTTGCTTGTCACGTAAGGAATAATTCATCAACCAAATTCCAAAAGAATTCAAATGCCTCTCCCATATACACAGGCATTAAATGTGATCCACAAAGACCATGTCAATGTCTGACCCAGAAAGAAAAAGAGTGGACCGAGTATTTACCACAACACCTATTAGGGGTGTGTAAGATTGCTGGTTTAGAAGAGATGCTTCGGCACATAAAGGTGCCTACCACCAAACCTGATGGCCTGAGTTTGATCCCCGGAACCCACATGGTAGAAGGAGAGGACAAACTTCTGCAAGCTGTCCTCTAACTCCACATCCATGCTGTGGCACATGCACATCCACACACATAAGCACACATGCACACAAAGTAAAATAATTAAAATATATTTTAAACTTTTAATTTTTTGAGAATTTCCTACATTACTACTATATTTACATCATTTCCACTCCTTCCTTTTTCCCCCTCCAACTCTCACAACATCCCCTTACTCCCTCTCAGTTTCATGACCTCTTTTTGACTATTTTTGGATGAGTGAGTGAGTGAGTGAGTGAATGAGTGTGTGTGTGTGTGTGTGTGTGTGTGTGTGTGTGTGTATTTATTGGTGTTTTTGTGTATGTGTACATGTGTTTAGGGATGATCACTTAGGACTGAGTAACCTATCAGGAAACTCGTCCCTGGAGTCATTGGTTGCCTGTAGCTCTTCATCTAGAGGTGGACCTTGTGAAATTTTCCCCATCCACATTGACATGTCAACTGCTGTTCATGATGCAGGTCTTGTTTAGGCAACCGTACTGTTGAGGTTTCCTGGTGCAGCTTCCCTGTCGTACCTGGAAGACACTACCTAGAAGCAGGTGTCCTGATCCCCTAACTCTTGTAACCCTTCTGCTGCCTCTCCCTTGATGTTCCCCTGAGCCTGGGGTGTAGGGGTTGTGTTGTAGACGTAGCAACTGGGGCTGGGCACCTTCTCTACATTTTGATCAGTTGTGGAACTTTGTAAGTCTCCACCTGTTGCAAAAAGAGCATTCTTTGGGTAGTGTGAGCTACACTTACCTGTGGATATAAGGCTGAGTATCTAGAATATAGTTAGAAACTGTATTAGTTTAGGAAAGTGGTAGCAACATGTTATCCTCTAGGGACTACGGCTTAGCCTGCCATTTGTCTTCAGTTACAGTACCAGTCAAGAATTTTGAAAGAGTTCTGGTTTTTAAAAATGAGAAAAATCATCTGGGCATGGTGATGCACACCTTTAGTGCCAGCACTGGCAAGGTAGAGGCAGGAGGATCTTTACAAGATTGATGTCAGCCTGGTCTACATAGTGAGTTCCAGGCCAACTGGGGCTACATGCATACCATGTCTCAAAAAACAAAACAAACAAAAACAAAACCCATGAGGATAATCCTCAAGAGATAGCTTCAATTACATACAGAGATTATTCTTTCTATTTGGGAATGGTTTTCATAAAGAGACAAATTTGAAATGTGTGCATGAACATAAAATCCATTTATGAATACAAATAGGTACATCAGCATAGAAAAAGCACTTATTTATAAGCCTGATATCCACATATGTGATGGTTGTTGGGCTGTCCAATACTCTGGAGAGAGCTTATACTATTATACTATACATTCAACTTAACTCTGAAGTAAGGAATTTTTTTAGACATAAAATGATATCATGTCACATTTCTTATTAATAAAGCATGTCATATACTATTTTATTTTATTTATTTACATTTTACATGTATGAATGTATTGTCTACATGTATATAAGTGCACCCATGTTGTGCAGTGCTCATGGAGGTCAGAAGAGGGCATCAGATTTCCTTGGAAATGGAGTTACAGGTAGTTGTTAGCTGCCATGTAGGTGCTGGGAACCGAATATGGGTCCTCTGCGAGAGCAGTCAGTGCTCTTAACCTCTGAGCTGTCTCTCCAGCCTGCATACTAGTTTCTTTATTAAAAATAGGTTTGAATGACTTTAATTTGGAACATCAGTATTCCCTATAGCCAGGATAATGATTTCAACTAACAGACTGTCTCACAAAAATGATAAAATAATGAAACTATTCAAGAAAAGATTAGCCAATTCTTGCAAGGACTTTAGAAATATCAAAAATTAAAATGATATTTGTCATTTTACCATAGGCAAAGAGATAAAATGATTTCCAAGCATAATACGTCATATATTTACATGTATCTGGAAAAAGCTGAATGAAAACAGATACTTGTAGGTTGAATTATAATTCAAGTACATGATTAAAATACATACAGGCAATTTTTTAAAGATAATTTATAAAGCAAGTAATGTTTTTTGTAACAGATGTGTTTCTTTATAAATCAGTTGTTTAATGGTGATTACATCTTTAAATGCTTCCTAAGCATTTCAAGAATGATATTCAATATTACAGTCTCTGCCACCTGTTGAAATCATTCTGTCACATGTTCCTACCACGGTTACTGAAGAAGCACAGAAAAATGTTGAAGACACTTGCACATTCATTCGTTGTGATGTGTAATGACTGTTAGGTACATACTTAAATTGTCTGACTTGCTGGTTCGTTGCAATGTGTGGCCACCATCCCCGGAGGTGAAGCTTCCTCTCCCACTACCCTTCTTGATGTCCATGTGTTCTCTCATTAGTTGTCTCATACACAAAGAATTAGTAAATATAGGCAGTACTTTAGCTGGACATTCTTACACAATGACTAGAGAACTTTTTATTGTGTACATTTAGTGAATGATGATATGACATTTTAAATGTTTCAGAATGTTCTTGCAGCTCATCTAGATTCAGCTCATAGAATGATCAAGACATAGATGTGTAGCTCCATTACCAAATGCCTAAGGTATAATCATGTGATATTACACAGAGGAAAGTTCACTCATTTGATTTTAAAACTATTACAGAATTTTCTCGGAGCACCTGTGTCATCTAGAGCTCCCTAATGCAGAATTTCTCCTTCATATTATTCGTTTGCCTGGCCAATTCTTGCCATTAACCTTCAAATGTATTCATGGGACACTTTCCCTTATGAATGTTGTCATTGCATTTCTCATCTGATGCAGTACAGAACTCAGTTTGCGCTCCAGTAATGCACTATGGAATATCATTTTACTTTGTTATAATAGCATCCAGTTAAACAACACAAGCTTAGTCCATTCCATAATGATATTTTTATTGCTACTTAGACACAAGATTCATTAACACAGTCATTAAATTTATTCATTGATTCCAACTCTTCATACAAATTTGCTCTAAGACTTAGCTCTAAGTAGGTTTAGTAGTAATACCACTGTACATTAAGCTGTAAGTTAAAATACCAATTATTTATTAGATAGCAAATATGTACTGGATATTGATCTTCTACTACCAACAAAGTAAAGATCATGCTATTCAGAAGCAACTCATCATCTAATGGAAGAAGGGCTAAAAGTGTAAACTACTAATCATGACAGTGCATTAAATAAAATAATTTAAGCACATAAAATTTGCCAATTCATTCAATTCCTCCTTTACCAGCAAATGAAGTGGCCTTCAAGTACCTTATAAATGCACACAAAAAAGAAGGGATAAAAGGAAATAAAGTAGGGATCTGGGACTAAGATAAAATTGCAGATAAATGATAAGTAAACAGTGAAGTCAGTGAAATTCCAAGCACTGAACATATGCACAGTGCCACTGGAGGTGCAAAACAGCACAGGCTCTGCAGAGAAAAGTTGGCAGTTCTAGCAAAATACAAGCATTTCCGAAATTATGTGTTATGACCAGCACCTACCATCCCAGTCCTGAGAATTTCTTAGTTATATCTCACAAACATAAAGTGACATGTCAATAAAACCACTCACTCATGGCTTCTGAGAGCAGAAGAAATAACCCAGTGAAGTCTGGTTAAGCAGCATGTGCAACTGGGCAGAAACCTTCCAACTGAATACAGTGAAGACATTCTCCGTTAAGTCAATGGGAATCCCCAGGTAGGTGGGTAGGGAAGGGAAGGAGGAATAAGAAAGGAGGAGGGAGGGAGGCAAAAGGTAACACTGTGACAGGGAAAAGACATTAATTAGCTTGATTGTGGTAATCATTTCATAACGTATACACATACTGTACTGTAAGGTTGAATACCTTAAATACGTAACATTTTCTTTTGTCAGTTATACTTCAATGAAGCTGGAAAGGAAGAATACACATGTATTTGTGTCTGAATAAAGAAAGACTAGATGTTTGGCTCCCATCATGAAACATTTGCCTTGCAAAAACTGGGTTCAGACAGGCATGGGAACAAATCCAACAAGTAAATTTCTTTGTGCATGTATGCCCATGGGTGTGTTTGTGTGGATGGGGATGCATATTCATGCGTGTACAGCGCACCTGAATAGCTATGTGTGTGGAAGCCAGACATCAGCCTCAGACATCCTTCCTCAAGTACCATCCACCTTGTTTGATGAAGCAAAGTCTCTCACCTGGCCTGGTACTAGCTATTAAGTTAGGGTTATGGGCCGGCAGGCCCCAGGGATCTGCCTCCCCCAGTTCTGGGACTACAAGCCTGCTCTACCAATACTACCAATGCTACCAACCATGACCAGCTTTTCTACCTGGTTTCTAGGGATCAAACTCAGATCCTTATGCTTGTATGGCAAACACTTTACTGAATTTGCCATCTCCCTAGCCAAACCATTATGTAATTTTCTATATTGACTTTTCTTTGGGGCATCATAAGCATATTATCTATTTCAATAAAACCTTACAAATAAAAACCCATGCAATGCAAGAGTGGACAATGGTGTATAATTATTACGCAAGTGCTACAAATTAGCACTGAACTTCAGACATACCACATCAAATGGAGAAGTGCTTTGTTACAAGATTCAGAATAAAGATTTTTAAGTATTTCAAGCTTTGCCCTCAATGTGGAGACTGAAAGTAATTCCTCTACTGTGTCTTCCTTAACTGCATGTGTGGTGCTGTTAATGAGAACCTCAACAAGGTGTTTTGGACACAGCCTCATGAGGCTTCCTGTCATTCAGCTGCCTGTAACCATTCACTGCCCTCCAATGTAATCTGATAAATCCAGACTTCCGACCACAGACTGTGATGCCCACATTCCTCCCATTCTTCCCTTGATGCTGAAGCTCCAACAGCTATGGTCTTCCTTTATTCTTGGATATAACATGACAAGAGCCCTTACACACATTGCTCGTTTCTGGCTTCAGTGCCATTCTCCAAGGAGGAATCTGCACAGCCATCTCATCACTCCCTCCTCACTGTAGTTTCACCTTCCTGGAGAAGTCTTCTCTCCCTGTTGTTCATTGTCCATCAGAGCCTCCCTTAGCCACTCTCAAGCCCAACACACTGCTATTTAATCATTGTAGCACTTACTAAAGTCTGCTACTTTTTTATTTTTAGTTTTTATTTATTGTTTTTATTTTATGTGTATGAGTGTATTGCCTGCATGTATATAAGTGCACCTGTGTCATGAAATGTCTGCGGAGGACAGAAGAGGCTATCGGATCCCCTGGAACTGGAGTTACATTCGGACAGTTGTTAGCTGCCATGTGGGTGCTGGGATTCTAACCCGGGTCTTCTGCAAGAACAGCCAGTGCTCTTAACTGCTGAGCCGTCTCTCCAGCTCCTTTATTTTTATTTTTTATTTTTTGTCTTCTCTCATAAGATAAACACTCCTAAAGACTGTTCACTCCCGGATCATCAATGTTCACAACAAGGCCAGGAACCTAGAGATTATCTAACAGCAATAGTTGAATTAGTGAATGGATGGCTGTGAAGGTGGATGAATGGATGAATGACAATAAATGAGATTATGAGAGAGAAGGAAGGAAGGAAGGAGGGGAAGACAAAGGAAGAGAGAAGAGAAATAGAGGAATCTTTCCATATTCAGCAATAGCCAAACTATCTTGGGCTAATATTAAGAGAAATATGTCAGTTATGTCTGACATTTTTATATCATGTAATATTTTCAAACATGAGTGGCTTATACACAGTTTTTAATGTTTATTGAAAGCAGTTTTAATGCCACTGTATACACAGTTATTTATAAATATGTATCTCGAGAAAATTCCTATTGGAAAAGTCTTAGACATTTCATTATCACCTGTACGTAGGTCAGATTTATAATAAACCGAGGCTCTCAAAGCATCTCTGCCACCCACCCAAAGTTTAATGCAACAGGAATGAGAACACTGGAGATTCTCCCACCACACTTTGCATTGTCATATGCAAATCGGGCCAGTGCTGAGGGAGCTGAATGCAGAGTCTGGATTAAACAACCACACTTCAAAAAGAAGAAAGTGAAAACACGGCTCATCACCGCCTTCCCTGCAGCACAGCAGCTGTGACTTGATGGTAAAGCACACACTTAGCATGCATGGACTTAATCCCCACCAACCTCAGCCCCCCAAATAAAACCAAACTTGTGTTTTTCTAGCCACTTCACTTCAGTAATTTTAAGAAGCCCACAATGGGTTTCTATTTATTGGCCCAGTATCCAACACTATTTATTCATATATTAATGTGCTGGCTGGATCCCATAACCATTCCCACATGGCTTCAGGACACACTGACTTGCTTTAAAAAAAAAAAAATCACACATTTAAAATGATTCAAGTTCACAGCATCTGTGACAGTCCTGTTGTATAGCCACATGACTCCACAATTGACACAATTGCTTGTACAAAGAGTATCCCCCTATTATTTGTGTCTGTTAAGGTCTGTGAGTGTTATTTATTGCAGCATAGGTCTGAAATAAATTATACTTTAAAAAAAATGTGTTTGTGATGCTGCTCTTTCACATCATGAGGGTAACTGGTGTGAAAGGCTTCCCGCTGCTGATCAAACCAGGCTTCCTTTTATTTTCAAGGTCAGCTGGAAAAAGGGTTATGTTTCTAACTAAGTTAAAAATGACTTATATTAGTACCTTACTGGTTGTCCTCCGTCACAGTTAATTTCTACTTCTCAGTTAATAAATTCAGGGTCAAATGTAATATCCACCAGCCCTCCTAAGATAGCCCTCTGGGGAGCAAAGCTGCCTCCCCAGACCTGAAGGTTCATCACAGTCCTGAGTACTTTTCTTCTGTCTTTTCCATTGCCTGAACTTTCGAAAATGCTTTAGAGGCTGAGACAACTTTTCCCCGGAAGAATAGCTCTGATTAATGCAAATCTATACCAAATCTTCACAAAAAGTATAGCATGGGGTGGAGGGGACCACCAGCAGAGGCAGAGAACTAAAACACTCCCAAGCACGGACTTGCAAGGTGATGCACATGGAGGTATTGACTTGAATGTGGTTGACGCTTGCAGAATGAAGACGCAGTCTTATTTTAAGAGTGATATCATGACAAGAGTGTACTACAAATATCACAAGCCTTGTGCCCTGTTAGTCTCTAGCAAAAACAACTTGCTATTTAAAGCACAGCTTTGGGCAAAGAAGGTGGTTTGCATTGCAGGCAGTTATTAATTTACATGACAGTAAAGCTCCAGGACATGAAACCTCAGAGCAGCTCTTTGGCCAGTTGTCAACAGTGTCACACATATGTAAATAATCCACAGTTTAAAAGGCTCTTTGCCCCTCTAGACTTCATCCCCTTGACAATGGTTATAATTCTCTGAGATCTCGTCCAAGTCCCACATTTGTGATTACTGACCAGTCTGAAAGCAATGTTATTCCAATTGCCTTTTTCTAAATCTCAAAATAGCAAAAGCATCCTAGACATGATCGATGTTATTTTCTTCAATACAGATGACATAACCGTCACCTTATCAGTTATCTTAGTCACTCTGAAACTGGCATAACTGCTGAGCACCTGCCCAGATTCTAACACTGAAGGTATATTTCTAAGTCATTTGTAAAGACTATTTCTCTTTGGTGACACATTAGAAGGTTCCCATTTTTCTCCCTCAAATTTTGATATCGACAGAAACTTGTTTAACACCAACTACGAAAGAAAGGCTTTACTATTTCACTAAAAGATTGAACATTAAATCCACTTTATAATATTTATTTCAATGAGCAGCTAGCATTGACAGACACAAGGAAACTGTGTAATGGTCTCAGATATTAAAACTGATGGCAAACACAGTTATGCATCACTTTAAAAGGGAGCACAGTCAAAAGATGTAGTAAACACAAAGCAGATGAGGCTGGGGGACACGGTACATTGCTCTAAGTCAAATTTTTTTATATATAAACAAGAGCAAACTTTGATGTAATCATGAAAGTACGATATAATAAACTTATAAACCAGTAACAGAGTTATTTATTTTCATTGAGTGTTGAGTTGTACACAGTTGTGCACTGTAGTTTTACATGACAGTACAGTAGGTGTGCTTGCAGCACATCACCAACACAGTGAGAAATGTGAAGCTGGATGGTGTTACAATGGCCATGTCACTAAACAAGAGAAATCTTTCAGCTCTATTGTAATTCTACGGGACTGCCATTGAATCCATGGCATATCATTGACTGAAATGTTGTGTGTTGTGTAGTATAAGGGCTGTGTAGGCTTTAGAGATGATCCACCCTCTAAGCACACACACATGCACACACATACACTATACAACACATATACAACATACACAATATACACACCACACAACAAATACAACACATACACACACACACAAACACATACATACACACACACACACACACACACACACACACTACACATGTAGAATGAAGTCTCTCATGAGTTTACCTCATTACTGTGATAGCTTTTTAGGTAAAACTGGACTGTGGAAATCACTCTACAGAACTGTGTGTTTTTAATACCAGCTAATTCATTTTAACAATTGAGTAAAGTTAATGGGTGCGAGGAATAGGAAGCAGCCTGGTGCAACCTTGTAGGGAGAGCCATTAGGTCCAGCTCAAGTATTGTTTAATGTGTGATCCAGATAAGCTGCAGACCCTCTCAGAGTCTAGAGAATGAGGCAATCAGCCCACATCAGCCCTCTCAGTTCTCAGTCACTGTTCCAGAAATTCTAACTTCTTAAGTACTGAGAGTCATTTCTTCAGCGTGGCCAGTTCTGCAGATCATTCTAAGTACAAAACCACTGGCCACCACATTTTGGGGCTCTGTGCACCCCACGACAAAGGAACACTTCTCCATGGGACATGTTAAACTAACCTGAAGCTGCTGTCTTGTCGTTTCATTTTTCTTGTGTCAGGTCACCAGCAGTAAAGAGAGAAGCTCCCATGTTGTTGGAAGCATTTGACTATGGTCACTATAAAGAGTTGACAGTATCCCATGTGGATGGAAGACAGACCTGACACCCGGGAGATGTGCTGGGGCACTTTATAGTGTTAACTAGCCAGTTGATCGTAAATGGATGGATGCAGGTGCTCTAAGGGTGAAGGGCTCCAGAGCTGGTAGAAGAGAGATGATGAGTACCAGCTGTGGTCCTCCAACCATTTGTGGCAGCAGAGCAACCCATCTTCTCCTTATAAGTTTCCACAGGAAAAAAAATCAACCAGAATTTCAGGGGAACAGTTCCAAGTCAGTATAAATTTAGAAGAGTCTATGGCCCAAGAAACACAAGGAGTGTTGGATTAGTTTCCTTGGATGGCCGTAATAAAATACCCCAAACTATTTGGTCCAAACCAACATAAATGCATTACCTCAGTTCTTTTGTGTGTGCGTGTGTGTGTGTGTGTGTGTGTGTGTGTGTGTGTGTATGAGAGAGAGAGAGAGAGAGAGAGAGAGAGAGAGAGAGAGTTGTATGTGCACATACATGTGGGTGCATGTGCTTATGCCAGCGCAGAAGCCAAAGGAGGATGCCAGGTGCTCTATCATTCTCCATCTTGAGACTCACCATCCCTGGCAGCCAGCAACCCTGGTGATTCTGTCGCCATCCTATACAGCCTTGGAGTTACAGGCATGCTCATGACCACATCAGCTTTTTACCACCAGCTTTTTACACGGGTCTGGGTATTTAAACTCACATCCTCATGCTTGCCCAGAAAGTGCTCTTATCTGTTGAGCTATCTCTCCAGTCACCCCCTTCAGTCTTCACGTCAGAAATCTAAAATCAAATGCCAACAGAGGCAAGCATCCTCTGAAGGACTTGGGGGAACAACTGCTTTGCATTTCTTGGCTTGTGGCAATAGAGATCTCTGCCTGTATTTTCCCCTGGCCTTCTCCTCTGTCTCAAGCCTCCCTTTCCTTTGTTCCATGATACCAGTCAGTGGAAATACCCAAATCCAGTACATTCTCATCTCCAGACCCTTAACTTATTTGTATATACAAAGTCTCCATTCCCAAATAAAGAGTAGGGCTGCTGGGGGTGGGCTGCAGGGGATGGTAGGTTGCACTCCTGAACTCCCTTCAAGCACCACTTCCAGCTAGCTGCTGAGGTTTGCCTGGGAATTTTCCCTAAGAAAGGCAAGGGCGTGCCCCTCCCAAGGGGACAGCCCCATCAGCCAGCTGAGGACAGAGGCTTCCAGCCAGAGAGCTCCACACAGAAGAAGCAGAGGTCACTGCTATTTCTATATGGCAACTCACCTTCCCTGAGCCCAACCCTGATCAACACACTCTCTTCCAGCTACCATTCCCAGGAGCACCCCTGGGTATGCTTCTTCCTTGCAAGTCTTTATGTTTCCATGAAGCATGTTTCCAGGGAACCTGGGGACCTTGAGGTTCCAGACTCCAGTCCAAGGTACTCTTTCACTTACCAGCTGGGGAAATCTTAGACAGCTACTTAACCATTCTATTGCAAATTCTTCCCCTCCACAGAATGGGGATGATAGTAAGAGCTTCAACACACGATGCTGTGAGAGTGTAAAAATTATTCCAGATGTTGTGGAATAATGTGACACACAGTAAGCATTCCGTGAATGCCTACTGCACTTTATTATTGTAAGCGTGTTTTCCTCTAGAGAAAAAGTACACATTTACAGATGAATATTTATATCAATACTGCACCTTTTAGCTTTCTCTGTAAATCAGTAGAAGAATGCTGATAAAACATGTTACAACTTACATGATTTCTAATACTCCACTAATAATAAAATTAATATATTACTACTTTTTAAACTATTATCACCTTTTCATAATTTTCGCATTAGCTATTTTTTTCATCAAGGGAGTAAAATAAATGGTTTCTGTATTCCTTATATATATTAAAGAAACAAGTGAATTTAATGGTAACTCACATTTGCAGTCTAAACTGAACACATCACACCCCATCAAATGAGAAAGGAAAGGAGAGAGAAAAATTCTATCTCAGCTGAAAGCCTGGTATTTCAGAGTAGCTCTAGATCTTAAAATTGATCCATCACAGGAAGTATCTCGAGAATTCTAGAGAGTTTTTCTCATCAAAGCTAGAAATTAATCCTTGGAGAGCAATACAAAGAATAGATTCATTTAGCTGAAAAGCTTAAAGTGCTGGAACCTTAAAGGAATAAATTAACCACACACTTTGCATTAAATGCAGCCATATCTTAAATTAGTTTTCCTCAGGATTAGAATGTATCATTCAGGACCAAGTCTAATTCCATTACTTGCTGGGACAAAATGAGTAAATCAATGTAAATCAAGAAAATTAATCTAACACATAAAGGGTTCACATTCTATTTACCCTTATACAGTAAATGTTTCCCACACTGTTTCATGCAGCAATCGCCCCACTCCACAAAAGCCAGGCTAAGAGCACTGTCTGCTGGAGGCTCCAGATCTCTGTGTGTAAGCCAGGGCTGCGGTGTCCTAATTAGTTGCCTTCATGTGCTAATGCTTTAAAGATAGTGTGTTTTCCTTTTAAAATTACCCTTCCCTGTCCTTACTAGTATCCCATCCTCTAAATGAATAAAATGAGGTTCAGTGCCTATAGTTGAAACATTGCAGAGCCAAATTCTCATCAGGGAAATGCAAATTAAACATGAATGAGCTATCACTTGACACCAGTAAAAATAGCTATCATCAGAAGGACCAAAGGTTGTCCCGGTACTGGCCAGGATGTGGAAAAAAGTGAATTCTTGCAAAGTGAATTCTTGCACAGTGTTGACAAACTATATAAATTAATATAGTCATTATGGAAAGCAATATGGAGGTTCCTCAAAAAAATAAAATAAAATAAGACTTGGGGCTGGAGAGATGACTCAGTGGTTAAGAGCACTGGCTGTTCTTGCAGAGGATCTGGGTTCAACTCCCAGAACCCACATGACGGGTAACAATCATCCATAACTTCAGTACCAGGGGATCCAAACCCTCTTCTGACCTCCATAGGCATTGCACAACATGGGTGCACTTACATACCTGCAGGCAATGTATTCATACACATACAATTAAACTAATAAATAATTTTTTAAGTTTAAAAATAAAACTAGAACAATAGCAAGCGGTGGCTCCAAGAGTTCCGTGGTTCTTGACAAGAGTGCTGTTTGACAGAGTTCCAGCCGAGGGCCGATGGCCGCTGCTCTTTTGGTGGACATCCTTCCCCAGTTACTCCTGGTTTTTGTAATTTGTATAGCCTTCTCTAAGTATTCTGGTAACCAACTCTGATGATGGAATGGGAAACTAAACCGGGGAAATCTCTGCCTTTAGCAGAATTATCACGTTATTGAAACAATATGAAAGTAAAATACTTTAAATTCTGAATTCATAGTGGGAAAGCCTAGTGACACATATGATATGATCGCATTATAGGGGAAAAATGGGCTGAATTGATGAGAGATCCGGAAAAAGCAAATACAGACCCAACCAGAGTACAGGATGGCAGCACAGATTAAATTTGGGATTAATAAAAAGGCTTGGCTTCCCCCCAAAGGAAAAGATAGCATGCAATCTCTAGCTGCCCTGCTGCCTTTTACAGGAGTTTATGACTTTAACCCTGAACAAGGAACTACTGAGACTAAAGTTTGGCATAAGGAAAAGCTACTTGGCTTAGGGAAACTCCCTCTTGGATAGAAAGATTAGCTAGGTCAGTAAAAAGTCTGTGGTGCATGACCTCTGAAGAAAAATCGCCTCTTCTTTTACTGAGACTAAAAGCGATTCAAAAAAGCCCTTAAAGATAAATGGCAACAAAATAATAAAGGATATTGAAATAGAGAAAACAATCATATGACTCAAAGAATACAAAATGTTCAAAAAGAGATAGCAAAAGGGAGAGGGAAAAGATAAATTGGAATATTGGTTAGACAAATAAAACGAGTTGGTTGTTCCTGTTCCCATGAGAAAAATAATTTTCTCAAATATACATGCCTACCTGTAAATATTAAATTCAAAGAATTAAACAGCAAATGAGGCCAGGCTGTCTTACACTTCTATGGTAAAATAGAAACTGCAGGGCTATAAAGAAAACAAAGATATTGCTTGGCTATGTTAAGAAAAGGTTAATCATTGAACTTTGTGCTTTCCTTTTACTGTGATTACTGAAAAATATTGTGCACTGAGAAATACTGTGCAAACTCATGGTTTGATTTATGGTCTGATGCTTTACTGCTATTGTAAGCTTTCTAATTATAAATAAAGGTTGTAGAAGGCTGCTTTTTCAGAAGAGAAGGAAGAAAAAGATATTCGGGCTGACCTCTCCCGAGCAGGTCAGTCAACAGCCTCTACTACGGTCATTTCTGCCACCCCTGTTACTTTCACCCCTTCAGGCCCTGGACTCAGCTGGAGCTGGACTCCGGCAAGCAAGCCCCAGTCTCACTATTGGGCATGTGTGTATCCAAAAGAAGTTAATCAGCTGGTCAAAAATGATGTCTGCACTCAACATTTTTTTTTGGCACTATTAGTCACAATAGCCAAGAAATGGAAACAGAGACCTAAGAGATGACTGAGTGGTTAAGAGCATCAGCTGCTCTTGCAGAAGACCCAAGTTCAGTTCCCAGCACCCACATGGTAGTTAACAACCATCCCTAACACCAGTTTCAGGGGATCTAGCGTCCTCTTCTGGTCTCTGTGGGCATTGCACATGTGGTGCACTTATATACATGCAGGTAAAACTCTCATATAGACAAAATAAAAATAAATAAAATACTCATTAATATCAAAAATTAAATGGAAGCAACCTAAGTGTCCAAGAGCTTATTAGAATGAGTGGACTTTAACAAGTCCATACATACACAATGAAATACTATTCAGCCATAAAAAAAAAATGAAATCCTGTCATTTTCAAACTGGAGATCATTGTATTATGGGAACAGAGCCGGGTACAGGAAGACATGTGGTACCTGATCTCACTCTTAGTAGAACCTAATGTTGATCTTAAAGAAGCTTGGAGTAGAACAGTGGTTGGCAGAGGCTGAGGAGGATGTGGAGAAGACGGATGGAGAGAAATTTGTGGGTGGGTACTAAGTGAAAGTTACATAGCAGCAAGAGGTTTTGGGTGCTGGTGCACAGTACACTGACAATGAGAATAAAGAACTGCACATTTTAAATAGACAAAAAGATCTTAGGAATAAAATATTAGATAAAGGAATGATAAATGTTTGAGGAGACATATGTTTCACCTGGTTTATTTAAACTTTCACAATATATAAATGTATTAGAGCATCACATATTCCACCATTATCATGAACATTTCTTTTACTTTTTATGCTTCAGTCAAAAATACAAGCAAGTGAAATTTTTTAAAGATTCAGAGTGAGTTAGACTCCAGTGCACTCTTGCTATCTCCCACTGAGCACATAACTATTAATAAGTCAATTCATATTCAGCTTAAAAGGGTTTGGAAAAGTGCTTCACAATACTGGCATTCGTCCAAAACCAAGCGGAAATATATCTCCTGTAATTATTCCTTTGTTTTTAAAGCTTTGGATTGGTTTATTTTTCAAGCTAGAGAATAGACAGCATCAACTTGAAAGCCAAAATACCGCTGTCTTCTGAAAGCATCTAGCCAATTTTTGTAACAATGAGAGATATGAAGAGACAGGTTAGCAGACTAAATGCGTTTGTCAACTTGAGACATTTAAAAACTGAGAACACTTTAGTGAAGCTCTGCTAAGGTGCAACCTTTGTGGCTTCGTGCTCTGACAACAACGCAGAGGCCTGGAAAAGATCATGTTTTTACATGAAATGAAAAGATCTGTTGGTACTAAATTACAACAACAAAAATGAATATTAACTGTCACGCTGTATGAGGCTGACAGCAGACATCTCTGTGGCGGGTGACCTTTCAGAAAGCTACAGGGGCATGAAAGAGTTCGCAGACTTCACTGTCACCCTGTGGGACCTGTCCAGTTCCAGAAGCCTCCAATACTCGTTTGTAAGGATATCATGCAAATTGCTTCAGTCGTTGAACAAATTTTACAGTTATCGTGCGATAACCATTTTGGGAACCACTTAAGAGAAAGCAAGATGGATAGGAGTCTGCCAGCATCCCAGGAAGCCAATAATGAGCAAGGAAGCAGATGCTGAACCCTACCTGGGCCAGGAGTGCTGCCAAAGAGGGAAACAGCATAAAGTGCATAAAGTGCAGGTGTTTATAAGATGGAGCCTGACCCAGCAGTGGGCGGGGGGCAGGAGGCTACACAGTCAAGGAGCATTTCCTAAGGGATGTGTGTGCATGTGTTGGAGGGGGCTCTTGCATGGAACACAGGGCCTGTGTATGCTATGTAAGCTCTCTAAGCCCCTAAGGGAGAAATACTTTTAAAGAAGAGTAAGCTCAAGGAAGGGTGTCTGTTGGGTAAAAGGTCTGTGGCAGATGACAGAGACCTCACATTCTATAAGAAGGGAAGAACCAGAGCATCCTGGATTGCTTGGACCACCATAATAAAATGCCATAGCTTAGGCAGCTTAAACCACAGGCATTCAAGCTGGAATTCTGGGGTCAAGGTGCCGACATGATCAGGTTGTACTTTCCGGTTTGCAGACAGCTGCCTCCTTGACATTTCTTCAGAAGATGGAGAGATCCTGCTCTGCCCTCTTTGTCTTCTCACTTACACGGACACTAATCCCATTATGTAGTCCCCATTCTCTTGCCCTCATCTAGCCCCAATTACCTTCCAAATACCATCCGAATACCATCACACTGGGTACAAAGGAGCCCAACACGTGTGTGCATGTGTTGGAAAGGACACTTGGATAGACCACAGGGCTTTCTGTATGCCATACAAGCTTTCTAAGTCCCCAAGGGAGAAGTAAGTAGTTTAGTAGCAAATTTCAGCAGCAAATGACTTAGAGCAAAGGCCTGTGGGGAGAATGGGCAAGGTACCTTTGTGAGATACAGAGGTTTGGGGAAGGGGTCCTCAAAATAAGGAAAAAGAGGCATGTAGAAAGGATTTTGTGCTTAACTTTACAGGCAGTGTAAAGCCATGCAAGACTTAAACATGAAGAATGTAATTAAAGCTATATTACAGGTAGTTTTAAAAAACAGTAATTATCTGAGGGAACATCAGCTTTAGCTGGTGTGTGACAGGAGAGTAATATATTTAGACACAGTCATGAAATATTTGGGTTCCAAAACCCTGATTTAAAAAGGAGACAGAGCAAAGAACAAAATTTCCTTCTTTCCTTTTTTGTCTGATCTTGTTGGTTTTCTGAGACCGGGGCTTCTTACAGCACTCAGGTGGATCCAGAACTGCAGTGTAGCTTAGGGTAGCTTCACAGCACAGTGTCCTTCTGAAACGCGAGGGTTACAAGCATATGCCAATATACTGCACTTGAATTTCTACTCAGATGAAATCTTCCTTGGCATATTAGAACTTATTCTTCCTTATTTTTAACAACCTTTGGTGGTTCTTTGCTAATGGGGCTTGCTAAAGAATGAACTTCCTTGGTTTAACTTGTTTAACCAAGGAAAATCTTTCTAAACAAGATAGTCAGAGCCTTAGTCCAGTTAACCAAAAGAAAGAAAGAGCAAATCTAAATTAACAAAATCAGAGGTGAAAGGGGAAACATCACAACAGACATTTAAAAATTCCAGAACATTATAAGGGAATACATTTTAAAACCTATATGCTATTCAATTTGAGAATCTGAAAGAAATGGATGAATTTCTAAATTCATGGAAACCATCAAAGTTAAACCAAGAAGTGATCAACAGCTTAAACAAACCCATAACAAATAAGAAAACTGAAACAGTAATACAAAACCTCCTGATTAAAAAAAGCCCAGGCCCAGATGGATTCACAACAGAATTCTATCAGACAGTCAAAGAAGATCTACAACCAATACTTCTTAAATTATTCAAAAAGAGAGAAACAGAGGGAGAACTCCCAAACTCTATGGAGCCAGCATCACTCTAATACTAAAACCAGGTAAAGACACAACAACAACAAAAAAGAAAACTACAGGCCCATATCCTTAATGGACATAGATGCAAAGATTCTCAAAAAAATGCTCACCAACTGCATACAGATACACATCAAAAAGATCATCCACCATGATCAAGTCGGCTTTATTCCAGAAATGCAGAGATGGTTCAATATACAGAAGTCAATAAATGTAATAAATCATGTAAATGGACTTAAAGACAAAAATCATATGGTCATCTCAATAGATGCAGAAAAAGCCTTTGACAAGATCCAACATACATCTGTGTCAAAAGTCCTAGAGGGAATTGGCCTGGAGGGAACATACCTCAACATAATTAAAGCCATATATAACAAACTCATAGCCAATATCATTCTAAATGGAGAAAAATTGGAAGCATTCCCATTAAAGTCAGGAACCAGAAAGGACTTTCCACTGTCTCCACTCCTTTTCAATATAGTGCTTGAAACTCTTGCTAGAGCAATAAAACAAGAGAAGGAAAATTAAAGGAGTACTAATTGGAGGAGAGGTCGAATCATCACTATTTGTAGATGATATAATATTATACATAAGAGATCCCAAAAAATCCACCAGAAAACTGCTAGAATACTTTGAGTAAAGTGGCAGTTTATAAAAACAGCTTACAAAAATCAGTAGCCTTTATATATATCAATAACAAGCAATTGGGGAAAGCATTCATGGAAACTCTCCCATTCACAACAGCCTCAAAAAAAAAAATAAAATATTTAGGAATAAACCTAACCAAAGACATGAAAAGAGCTCTAAAGACACCAGGAGACGGAATAACCTACAGTGCTCATGGATTAGTAGAATTACTACTGTAAAAATGATGATATAACCAAAGCAACCTGTAGATTTAATGCAATGCCATGACAAAATCCTCATGACATTCTTCATAGAGATAGAAAAAAATCCTGAAATTCATATGGAATCACAAAAGAACCAAGATAACCAAAGCAATCTTGGGCAAAAAGAGCAATGCTGGGGTGATCACCATAAGGGATCTCAAACTATATTATAGAGTTATAGTCATAAAAACAGCATGGCACTGTCACAAAAACAGACATGTAGATCAATGCAATAAAATAGAAGACCCAAACATGAATGCATGCAATTTCAGCCATCTAATATTTGACAAAGATGCCAAGTACACATAATGGAAGAAAGACAGCATCTTTAACAATTGATGCTGGAAAAACTGGATATCTACCTGTAGAAGAATGAAATTGAACCCTTATCATTCAACCTGCACAAAAATCAACTCCAAACGGATCAAAGACTTCAATATGAAACCTGAAATGCTGACTCTGCTAGAGGAAAATATAAGCACTACCCTACAAAACAGAGGTGTAGGAAAGGACTTTCTAAATCGGATGTCAGTTGCTCAGGCATTGTATTAGTCAGGGTTCTCTAAAGAAACAGAACTGGCAAAAAAAATTATATATATAGATTAGATTAGCTAACAGGATAGAGTCTGAGTAGTCCAACAATGGCTGAACCACACTGGAGAGGCTGAGAATCCAATAGTTGCTCAGTCCACAAGGCTGGATGTCTCAGTAGTCCCAATCTGGCTCTGAAGGCCTGATGAATTCCAAGAGATCTGATAGTTTTCAGTCTACAGCAGCAAGATGAACTCACCAGTGAGAGAGAAGGCAAGCAGCAAAAAGCAAAAACTCCCTTCTGCCTTGGCCTTTTATATGGGCTGCCGTCAGAAGGTAATGCCCACATTTAGGGTGTGTCTTCCAGCTTCAGACGATCCAATCAAGAAGGTCTCTCTCATTTCAGTTAATCCAGATCCAGTTGAGTTAACACCCAGGATTAGCCATCACAGGCATTAAGGTCAACAATCAACAGGTGGGACCTCATTAAACTAAAAAAAAACTTCTGTACAGAAAAATAACCACAGAAGTGAAGAGGAAACCCATTGAGTGAGGGAAATCTTCACCTGCTACACATCTGACAGAGGATTAATATCCAGAATACACAAAGAACTCAAAAAACATAGAAACAAGAAAATAAATGACCCAATAAAAAGTTGGGCTGAGGACCTGAACAGAGTTCTTCAAAGAAAGAAATAAAAATGATGAAGAAGCATCTTTAAAAGTGCTCAGCATCCTTAGTAATTAGAGAAATGCAGATCAAAACCACTTTAAGCTTTAATCTACCCCAGTCAGACTGGGGTAGAACAAAAGACACCAAATGCTGGTGAGGATGTGGAGAAGGGAACTCTCATTCACTGCTGATGGGAATAGAAATTTGTGCAACCACTATGGAAAGCAGTGTGGAGAACTCTTAAAAAACTAAAAGTGAATTTACCAGATGATCCAGGTATATAACCAAAGGACTCATCCTACTATAGAGATACCTGTTCACCCATGTTTGTTGCTGCTCTTTTCACAATAGCAAAGAAATGGAAACAACTTAAATGTCCCTCAGCTGATGAATGGCTAATGAACGTGGTACATTTACACAATGGAGTTCTACTCAATGGTAAGGAAAGAAAAATTTGTGAAATTTGCAGCTAAATGGATGGAACTAGAAACTTTTACCTAAGCAAAGTAACACAGACACAGAAAAGCAAGCCATGTATATTCTCCCTTATTTGCAGATTGCAGCACCAATCTCTTATATGTGGGTATATATCCTGTAACAGGAGCCAGGAAAAATGGAGAGAAAGCACAGAGGGAATGAGAAAGAAGGGCCTAAGAGGGGGGATAGTAGGAGACAAATGTTACCTGGGGGAAATGGGGGAAATGGGGGCACTTAAATGAGGGAGGGAGGAGAGAGGTTAGACAGGGAGAGAGGAGAGATAAATAAAGCTTAGGTAGCATAAAAAGCCAGAGGGAAATGTATTAATTCAACTCTCCCCTGAAAAATACACATATAATATCTGAACATTAGTGCATGTGTGTACCTAAAGGCTGTGTATCAAGCAACACACTGCCAGACAGAAGAAACCTCCCAAGTTGTTGATCGGGGTAGTCCGAGAGACTCCCAAAATAAGTCTATTACAACAGCCCTTAATTACTTCCCAGAACTTGAAGGTAAGACCCTATTGCTGAAGACAGAACATAGTTTGGACACAGGACTTGGAGCGATGGAGCTGGAACTGACCTGGAAGTCTTCCTGAAGGCTTTCATAGTTCTAGAGACTCATAGTTCTAGAGGATACTATTGAAGCTGCTAAGGGGAAAAAAAAAATCAATCTAAGGTCCAACCCACCTGTAAAGCTTAATAAGCACAACAACTAGCACAGCAACCTATCTCTATTGGTACAATTGTGGCACTTTTATCTAGGGGGTATTCAACAACTATCTAATTGGACTTAAAGCCCTCTCAGTGGAAAGGAACTCATTGGTGACACTGTACATACAGCCAAATACACATGGTTGGAGATGTCATAGATCCTAGAGAAAACCCTATCTCTGCCATATCTCTAGACAAATGAAATTTCTCACTATATGTTAAATATGGATCCTTATATTTAAAAACATTGATACCATACATCACCCATCAGAGAAGTTCTTTTTGTAACAGAGGGAAGATATGACAGAGTTCTACAATTGGTTACATACAGAGAATATATGTCTGAGAGTAGCCCAGTCCAAAGGGACACACACAGTGGAACAGCTACACCTAAGGCTCGTGGAACACAGCAGAACAGGGGGTAGAGCGAATACTAATACATCCCTCAGCTCTCACCAGTGAAGCTTCCTCATACAACAGAGTGTGATGCACACAGAAAGCCACAATTGGCTAGGGTGTAGAGAATCAGAGACTGCAGTGTGTTTCCATAAATAGGACTCTTAAATTAAACCTCACCCATCCACAGCCCAGAGACCATTGTGGAAGAAGGGGCAGGAAGACTGTAAGAGCCGGGGTTGGTGTATGAACTTAAAGAAACAGAGGTTTTCAAGCCACTGGAAACGTGCTTATACGAACTTGCAACAATGGTAACAGCAAGTATAAGACCCGTGCCAACTCAGATCAAAACCCAGCACAGAATGAGGGAAATGGGCAGCAGGCCCCAACACTAGTGAGGAACTACTGGCAACTGATTACTGCTGGCTGAATGAGAGCTGATCTTCGCTAACGGAGTGACCCTAGACAGGCTGACTGGACTCCAGTGATGAACTTGCACCGAGGGACATCTGGGTACAAATGCTTGACTGGATGGAACTTAACATGTATGGCAGAGTGTATGAAATCTGGGGGGCATGGATGGCAGAACAGTGTCCAGAACTGTGCCAATTTACAGCACATATGTGATAGAATGCATGAAATCTGGTCGATGGGGGAGGTTCAAAATCTGATTAAGCTCTATTATATGAAATGCACAAAAACTCAATAAAAATTTTAAAAGACTGATTTTCCTCAAATAGTCACAATGAACGGAGTTTCCTACATGACCTAGCTAACCCCAAATATGGTGGGAAATACATCAGTTTGTTCATGGAGTTTGCATGTTTCTGTTTCTGCGTTTTCTTGAAGGATTACTTCAACCATAATTCTAGGATGATAAATACATGAAATTATCTGTTATTCCTGACTGAAACTGAAATATACCTGTCATTTTAAACTGCTTAGCATGTGTCCCTAGTAGCACTAGTTAGTCTAAGGAACACTGAACCTGTAAACTTTTGCTGCTCTATCTAATCTCTGCTATTCAGCAAGAACCTAATATAAATATAATAAAATCATACAGGTTTAATTCCAAGGGTCTTACTGTTAGGTCTTCCCCATCTGAACTCCCTGGAGTACCAATGGAACTGAAGGCCAAAGCGGGAGTTCTGCTTCTGTATAACTGAGCACACAGTTACCAAAACCTGAACTACCATTCTGTGTGCAGTTATAAACTTTGAATAAAACAGTGGGACGGGGAAATAAGGTTTCCAGGGGCTGACTGAAAGCACTCAGCTTTTCCTAGGGAACCAATAAATAATGAATGGACTGAGGTAAAGTAGCTCTCCCATGTTTCAAAGTTTCTAGGGTTTTTTTTTTTTTCTTTCTTTTTTCAGGTCATTAACTTATGGATAAACATCAGTCAAGGTTCCAAAGTGGACAGCTAAAGCTTCAGTGGAAACAGTCTTTTCTACTGCACTGAGGAACCTTAATGCAGGTTCAGGGCTGTTATAGTCACTGTAAGATGAGAGATGTCAGATTGGGAGGGAAAGCCCTCTGGTGTGTCCTGAATTCGATATATAGACAGTTAGATTTCTAATTGACCCCTGTGCTTAACACACAAGTAGGACTGCAAACAGTTGAGAAAAAATAGAACTGAAATGAAGTTTTCGCTGGTGCCCGAAAGCCAGTTTCCAGTTTGAGTCCAATTGAGTGAATTGTCTGTTAAAACAAAAATATCAAAACTATCCAGAAAAGTATAACAGAAGCCAGAGTCTGCAACATGACACAGCAGCAGGCCCAGAATATGATAGTGTGCGCCTAACTGGGAAACTAGGATAGCTGTATATTTACAAGAAGAAAAAAAAAGATGTTCATCCTAAAATGACCCAAATATTGGAATTCATAGAAAACATTCTTCTAAGTAGCTATTATAGCCACATGAGGTGAAGCAAGACATAATGAAACGAAAGGACTATCAACAAAGAAACAGAAATTACAAGTAGAATAAATTCTATAAATGACAGTAACAAATAATTTATCAGATGGGCTTAACAGCAGAATACTGGTGAGAAACATGACATTGAGCTGGAAAATAAAGCCGTATAAAAAGGAAAATAATGTTTAAAGTTTCTGTTTGTTCGGTTGTTTGGTTTGGTTTTTGGTTTTTCAGACAGGGTCTCCCTGTAGCCCCAACTGACCTATAACTCGCTATCTAGACCAGGCTGGCCTTGATCTCACAGAGATCCTCCTGCCTCTGCCTCCGAAGTGTTTGGATTAAAGTTGTGAGCCACCAATTCCAGCTTCAATTTATTTTTATTTTTAATAATGTATATTCTGGGAGTGCACATGAGTGCAGGTGCCCACAGAGGTCAGAAGACGGTGTCTGATCTCCTGGAGCTGGAGCTACAAAAGATTGTGAGTTGCCCAATTTTGGCACTGAGAACCCAACTCCAATCCTCTGAAGAAGAAGCAAGTGTTCTTGACTGTTGAGTCATCTCTCCAGTCCAGGAGAACTATTGAAAAGAAAAATTCATGGAGCCTTGAGGTCTAGGACCAAAAGGATATCTGTGTATTTGGAATCGGCAACAGAAAATAAAAAATGTGGAAGAATATAAATTAAAGAAAAAGCAGCCTCTACAAAGGCCCTTATTTCTATATGGAATAAGTTTACCTTTCTCATTTAAAGAATAAGAAAGAGCCAGGCATGGTGACACACACCTTTAATCTCAACACTCAGGGGGCAGAGGCAGGCGCATCTCTGTGAGTTCAAGGCCAATCTGGTCTACATAGTGAGTTCCAGACCAGCTGGGACTACAAGGAGACTCTGTCTCAAAAAAAGACAAAAGAGAGAGAGAGAGAGAGAGAGAGAGAGAGAGAGAGAGAAGAAAAAAAAAAGAAAAGAAAAGCAATCATCACAAATTATAAATGAATGTATAACTGGGGCCAGAAAGATGGTTCAGCAGGTAAAGCTGACTGCCACACAAGCCTGATGATCCGAGTTCAATCCCCAGACCCTACATGATGAAGAGAGAGAACCAACTCCTAAAAGTTGTCCTTTGGCCACTACATGTGTGCCATGACATGACATACAAATGCTGGCACTCATATACATACATAATACACACATAATAATAATAAATAAATTTTAAGTAGAACTGCTCTTCACATGCTAAAATGCATTTAGTGGTGTAATAATGTAGCCCTAAGGTAATTACTAAGGTATGGCATATGGCGAACCTGAATGCTATCATGTTCCAAACACTTACCTTTCTTTTAAAATAGAGAAAGATTCAAGACTCAAGGTAAACACACTGACTTCATTGTGGTATTAGGAGCGCACTGAAGTAAGTGTAGACTAGAAATGTTTAATGCATCCTTGGAGACTGTCAAACACTGACTGAGGAATTGCCCTTCCTGTCACCTCGCTCCTTTGTGCTGGACACTCAGAGAGGCAATGCAAGTAGCATAGACATAACCATGATCATGAGATCCTGAAGAATCTGAGTCCAGGAAATAGATCTGCCAGCACAGAAGTCTTGTGCTATTGTTTATTCCAAATGTAACAGAGCAGCCTTTGTATTATTTTTAACGGTTCATACTTAAAATAATCTATACTTCAAAGGAGAGTAAACAGTGCATGGGCTTAGACTGCGCCTTTACCGCCTAACTTGTTCCATGTACAATAGACACTCTAAGGAACCAGACAAGTCAATTTCAGTATAAACACTCACTTCCTCTGGGTTTCCAAATGCAGAAAGCTGAGCAACATACATCATGAGAAGTTTCCAACTAGGCAACTGTTAAAAATTAAGTCACTTCTAAGTCCATTTACAGTAAGGCTAAAAATAATGTTTAACCTCTTCAAAACAAATTCACAACAATGGCTAATTCTACATGGTGACTCAAAATCAAAAACAAAAGAAATTTCAGAATAGTCTAAATAAAAAGGTTTTAAAGGTGACGGACAGTGCTTTGTACAGAGTAAAGTTTTTGATTAACTAGTCATCAAAAATCCAGCTGTTCAAAAGTTGCCTGGAGTTGTGTTTTGATCTTTCCTCTTTGTTGCACTTTTGAGAACAAAACCACTTCACCGTTTCTCTTGTTCTGCCTCAGCATATTTCCCCAAAGCACCACACAGAAGGCATTCTCTTGTCTGAGGATTTTGTGTGAAATTAGTCCATGTCATGAAAGCAAGTACTGGACCACTAAAAAAGTACTAGACTCATTTAAAACAGAAAGCACAGGTTTTAAGTTCTATAAGGTAAACACAAGCAATTTCTTTAATTACAAGAGGGATGTCAAGATATCATGTATAATATACAGCATAGAAAAATACAACTAAAAAGTCCACATTAATACTTAATTATAATAGTATTTTTAAAGCTCCCCTATTTTAAGCCCAAAATGACTTGTAAGGAATAAACGTGCTATTCAGCTTCGTTAAGGAGTTATTCAAATCAATCTTAACTGATTTCTTTTTAGGTATTCATTTTCTCAGAGTAAAGCAATTAATTATCCCATGACTTTAACTCCATGTTCAAAGTAATGTGTATCAATAAATGTTTGTTGACAGTACTATTGATGATGCTGTCATTCTTCAAAGAGAAACCCAAAGTTCTTCTTCCTTACACACCATTTTGACCCCTGAATGGGAAGGAGACACTCTCAGAATAACCAGTAAAAGGATGATGGCGCAAGTCAGCAATAACCCTATGATATCAGCGGTTTTCTCCCTCTGAAGCCTCACTTTTGTCTCGGTAGAGGAAAAGCGGTCCGATTAAGCCTGTGGTTCCTCTTTCTTAGGAAATGCCCTTGACCTTGGAAGAGCAAAGCAGCACTCAGGGTGACAGACGCCATGTGACAGGCAAACATAACCAGAGCCACAACCGGGGAATCAGGCTGCCTAGTCTTTAAACCAAGAAAACCAAGATACCCCTGAGGCTCACACGGTTTCTGTCTAACTGCTCTAGGTAAGAGCCTAACCACATTTGGGACTGAATCTTTGAGCAATGAAGACCAGGCATTTTACCAGAGTATCAAGGTCAAGATCATGTGTCTACCTACATGACCTACATGGCTAACCATTGGGTTTTGTTTTTTTTTTAAGGGACTGACTAATTTCCTTTACTCTCTTTTAGAAACTTGGTTTCACTAAATCTCAAGTGAAAACATATACAATGATGCTCTTTCCTGGTCTCCTCCATGTGTCAGGCTCTATGCTCACACATTGTCTTGGTCACACACAATCCTACAAGGTAGCTCCTATGATCATTCTCTAGTCTATGGATGAGAAAACCGAGGCCTGCAGTGCTTATAAACTTGCTCCAGGTCACACTACTAAGTGGCAGAGGTGAAATTTAAACTCACATCCCTCTCGATCCACAGGCCAAGCTCTTGTTGTCTAGAATGCTCTCCTCTCTTCAAAGCAAGGACACCTGGAAGTAACGAGAACCAGCAAACTCTTCTATCCTCCACCAAAGAGCTTTCACACACTTCATTAGAGCCCAGCTGAGATACATGTTTATGAGAAAATGGTAAAACCTAAAATGAATTTAACAACCTGGCCTTTTAAGAAGGAAATTAAAAGCAGAATTGTTAAGAAAAACAGTGTCCTAGTGCATAGACAGGATAGGGCTGTGTGCTCAAAAGCCACATAGTTAATACGTATTGTATGAAATGCAATGAAAATCCAATGAAAATATATGTTGTAGAAAAATTTAAAGTAACAAGATCACTTAAACAATAATCAAGACTAAGGTATTTTCTTTTGCTAAATAGAACATCCTGTTTTAATTAGTTCAAACTATATTATATGAAAGATATAAGCTGAAGGGCTTCTATTAACTCTGGGTGTAACATTAATAAATGAGCAATAATAACTCCTACATATTATTTCTTTAATATGTTTGTTTTTGTTTTAGAGACAAAGTCTCATGCAGTCCAGGCTGTCCTCGAACTCTTGATCCTACCTCCATCTTCCAAGGCTTGGGACTTCAGGCCTGTGCTACAACGGCTCTTCCTATATCTCACTTCTCATGCTTTAGAAGCTACATTTTCCTCTCAGCTTCAACACACCGGTAGATATGAATGAAGACCACTTCAAGAGCTGACACAGGTGCTTAATCTATTTCAAGAGGCACTAGGCACTGAACAAAACAGAGCACAGGTTTCCATAATTCTTCTTCCAATAGGAAGGGTTGTACCAGAGCTGGAGGTTTCCAGAAGTCTTCTTATGTGAGAAGGGTCTTAATGTATGACCAGAGCTGGGTAAAATCAAAAAGACTAACAAGGGGCAGACGGGTTGTTACAGGGCCTTGAGGAAAGGAGCTGAGCAAACAGGGACAAGATGCTCACAGGCTTCATTTGTAAATACTGCCAAACCCTAGAGAATCATATTACATGCTAAAAGTAAGAAACAAGTATAAGGGTAGAGGTCAAAGACAGAGGTGAAAAGTGTAACTAAGAAGCCATGTCAGAGGAGATGGGACAGGTGAGATGTAGAGTCTGGATAAGTTGGTTTGATTTGGATGGAGAAAAACCACCTGGTCCTCGGGGACTGGATGGTGCAGCAATAAACACAAGCAAGTTTTCATTAACAGAGACAGGAGACATGATTAGCTGTAAAGAGCAAGATTTAATGCTGAAAGAGAGAAGTTGGGGGAAAGATGTTGGGGAAAAACAACAAAATGACTCAGCAGCTTGAAGTCCAGCCTGACACAGTTACAGTAGAACTAACAGGTTGCTTGGAATTACTCCAACAGCCTCCACAGCATCAATGTTTGTACAGGAGGGCCGTTACACAACATCGCAGCATATCTACCATGTAACTAGATCGGTCCAGTGTCAGTGACATGCATACAGACGTCAAAGAGCAAGAGTTAATTTTGTGAACTGAGGTGGTCCCAGTTAGAGAAGGAGCAAAAGTAACTCCAAAACTTATACAGAGAAGAAAAAGGGGAGTATGGAGCAGAGACAGTCTAGGTTCTCAGGGTCAGTGAGATGACTCCTTGGGTAAAAGTCCTTGTCACACACACCTGGCAACCTGAGTTAAATCCCTAGATCCCACATGGAAGGAGAGCACCAACTCCAGAGAATTGTCCTCTGACCTCCAAATGTTCACTGTGGCACATGCATGCCCACGCTTCACACACACAGATACACAGACACACACACACAGACACACACACACACACACACACACACACACACACACACAAATCATATACACAAGATGATATTCTAATATTTTCTTTGAAAAAAAAATGCAAACCCAGTTGGGTCTGGGGACACATACTTGAGATGCTGAGAAAAGAGGACAGTGGCAAGGTAGAGGCCAGCCTGGTCTACATAGCAAGTTCCAGGCCAGCCAGGGCTACACAGTAAGATCCTGTTTTGCAGAAAAACAAGAACAATAAACCCAACAAAGACAAGAAAGCTGAAAGGTTGGGAGGCTGTGATCAGAGACTGGAATGAATTGAGATTCAAGAGATGAAGAAGTTCTAGATAATTCCAGGTTAAGAAAAAACTCGTGATCATAGGGGACAGAGTTCTTGGATAAAAGATATCAAAACTGAATCAATTAAGGGAGTAGGACATCCTATTGCCTGCATGACAAGAGGTATTAGAGAGGCCAAAGTTGACTAAAGATTGTCAGTGTCTTCAGTGCTTACGGGGGACTGACCAGGTCTACAGGAACAGGGAGGAGGAAAGAACACAGCAGAGCCAGATAACATGCTCTGTGCCAGAGAGGGTGGAGGGGCTTGTCCAGTATCTGGACTATGATCCGTGGAGCTGAGGAAAGCAAGCAAATGGCCTTAGCATCACAGAGGCCTGCCTTCAACAGCGTGAGTGGCAAGGCTCTGCTCCCAGGCAGGACCCTTCACCCCATCTCTTCTCCCATTGTCCTACTTTCATATTCACAGCTTTAAGGGTCACCTCCACATGCATGACTTCTGAGTTCATATTGTTGGCCAGCTGTGGTCTAGCTGCTGTGCTGGCGTCTGAATCTCTGAGAAGCCTTGGAGATATCTTTTCCTGGGCTACTGACCACTGATCATAACTGAATGATCACTCTTCCTCCTGACTATCACTAACCTTTCCTTTCATCCCACTAACAGTCACTGAAAACAGGGCATCTTCTATTCTTCCACCATTTCCTCACTCCCATTTTTTAAATTTTATTTATTATTTTTATGTATATGCATGTGTTGCCTGCATGTAGATCAGTGCACCCATGTCGTGCAATGCCTGTGGAGGTCAGAAGAGGCTGTCAGATCCCCTGGGACTGGAGCTACAGAAAGTTGTTAGCTGCCATGCGGGTGCTGGGATTTGAACCCGGGTCTTCTGCAAGAACAACCAGTGCTCTTAACTGCTGAGTCATCTCTCCAGCCCCTCTCGCTCCCATTTTATTCAAGTTGGGCCAATCCTCTCTGGAGAGTGCCTCTAGGACTTCCTCTGTATTACACTGCACCACCACCCCTACCTTAAGGGCTGAGTACATTAATACAGTAAGTCTCAGGGCTCTCTTACTCTATTTGCCTGCTGGCTTCTTCTTTACTCTTCAACAAAAATCCTTCCAAACTTTGCTTTATATATGTCAGCCTAAACTTGCCATGTCTTCTAATTGCTTCCGGACGGATACAAGACAAACTCTGGGCCAATACAGCACCTCTTCATGGGCTGTTTTCTTCCATGTGTTCAAAACTACTTCTGGAATTCAGACTTCCAGGTAAGATGGTGGGTTGCAGGATGCCTCCATGGGAAGGTGGTGATGAACAGTAGGAGGTTAGAAGGAAAAGACTCTATTGCAAAAGAGAACGTGATAAAAGGGATGGAGAGTTTGCAAAGGGAGGGATTGGACAACTAAAAAGGGGAAGAAAGGTGGCTCAGTGCAAAATCACCCACAATTCCTGCCACACAGTACCTTAGTAGGTGGGGAGAGAGAGTGCAGAAGACTCATCCCCAAAGCAAGGCAGGCATCTCTGTGAGCAAGACTGGCAGTCCTACCCACAGGATCAGTTGTAGGTATTGGTATGACAGTGACTCCTTCAGTGGGAGGAGTCAGCAGTGGGGAGGAATAGAGTTGTCAGTCTATATGATGCCTGCCATTTTGAGTGGGAAGCTGTTGTTTAAAACTGAGTGGCCTTAGCTGGTCAGTTACTCATATGAACTCACAGCAATGGTGACAGTGTACACAGATCCCATGTAAGCTCAAGTCACAAAATTCTAGCATAGATGTGGGGAAGGGGCTAAGAAACTCCAACCGTACCTGAGGAAATATTGGCAACTGAAGACTGCCAGGAGGTGGGGAGACAGTCTCCTTTAAGGGTATGATTCTTGGTCGGTTGACCAAGCTCTTATGGATGGACCCAACAGAAGAATGTTTGGGGGCACAAATTTGACTCTATAGGCATATATATATATATATATATATATATATATATATATATATATGTGTGTGTGTATTAAAGATATGGGAGAGGATCTAAATATGATCAAAATATATTGTATGAAATTCACAAAAATTCAATTAAAAAGGAGAGAATGAAACTGAACTTGTTACTTTGTATGTATTAAACTATATGCCTTTAATTTTATATAAACCTATGCACAATGTATAAAGTTCAGGTATATAGCACATCTAGCTCTCAAATATATGTACATTTTAAGTCCCATATATAGTTAGACATGCCTATACACACATGTAATTAATTATACTAATTAGTAAAAGAATAATTTACTAACTAGTAAAATGATAGTTGTCTATTTAACTGGAGTTATAGAGTAGTAATTTTAGAAGACATTAAATAGATATTTAAATGAACTTATTCTGTTTAGAATCACTTTCCAAAGTGTCAAACATCTGAGAAAATTAGCAGAGACAGAAGCAACAAACTTAATAAAATGCTAAAACAAAAACAACTGAGCTGCCTTGAGGACCTGAGAACGGGGAAAAATCACACATCAGGGAGCTTGAAGTTACCCTGCCAAAGCCCAGGGACAGACACAGCCACAACAGGCAGACATGGTAAGGATGAAGGCCGGACATTAGCAAGCCAAAAAGTGCAAGTTAAGGAGGCTCATCCCAGGCAGGGAAGTGCACAGGCAAAGGTCAGCCATGCTCCATGGTCAGGAGCTGACCTTATCTCACCTGAAACTAGCCTTGGAATCTTATAGCAATGAGTGTGAGGTCAGCCAGTGGTCAACCTCTGTATCAACTGTGGGAGACAGGCTTGAGCCTAGGGTGAAAGTCTTATTGACAGCCATACAGCAGACCCGAGGCAACAGCCCAACTGCAGAAGGGCTGCCTCAGCAACAGGCGAGCAGAAGAGCAGCCTCAGCCCAGGGCGAGCAGAGGAGCAGCCTCGACACCCATGAGAATGAAGGAGAGGCACCCATGAGAACGGAGGAGTGGCCGCTGCTGGCAGTGACCACAATCAACCACTAAAGAACTTGAGAACTCAAGAGCTCCAGCACACTACTTGACGTCCACAGCCACACCCTCTTGCAGAGTGTTTGATGCTTAGCAGAGTTTGCAAATAAGGTGAGAGGTCCTCCTTGGCACTGGGTTTGCCTCCCCAACTCCCAATGCACTTGGCAGACACCTCTCTCCCAATTAGAACATTAGTATCCAGGGTGAAAACACTGGGGAGTCTCAGGAAGGTGGAAGGGCCTAACTAATTCACACACTGCAAAGCTAAGTGTGGCCAGCAGAGGCTCCTGGTACACAAACAACCAGAGCCACTAAAATGAAGGCAGCTGAGTAGCTGGCTTTTGTTCACTATAGCCTCAGCACCAGCATGGGTCATGGGAAAGGTGGGAGTCTGTGGTCCAACTGAACCCCAACCCTGCATCGGCCTGCCAGACTCCAACTTCGGGGGAATCAAAAGAAAGTCACACCACTGTTTCTTCGGTTTTCGCCCTTTCTGCCTCCCTTTTTCTTTCCTTTTTACGATACTTTCAGTTCTGTTTTCACATCATCTTTTTTAAAAAGGCTTTTAGTGATGCCCTGGAAACCCTATGAGAAATGCGCATAGAGTGTCTGAACATTAATGTATATGTATACCTAGGAGCTGCTTGGTAGGGAACACAGTCCCAGATAGAAGAGATTTCCCTTAGAGTGACAAGTATGCCGTACAGCACTCCTCAAAGAAGCTTCTTTTTCCAACAGATGGAGGCTACTGCAGAGTTGCACATCTGGTTAAGCACAGAGAACATATACCTGGGCGATGCTTAGTACTAGGTGATACATTTGCAGTCGAATCTCTACAACTAAGGCCTACCAGGCCACTGGCGGCTTGCTCATGTGAGCCTGTGGCAGTGGTGGTATCAAGCAAAGGACCCATGTCCGCTCAACTAAACAAGGGCCCAAAGGGGAGGTGAGAAATAGGTGGCGGGACAGCACTAGATTGAGAACTATTTGAGACTGGTTGCTGTTGGGTGAGGGAGAGTATGACTTACACACAACAACTGCATGGGCTGACTAGACTCCAGTGGGTACATTCACACTGAAGAATGTTTGGGTACAAACACCTGAATGACTAGGACTCCGCATGTATGGCAGAGTGCACAGGGTTCGGTGAGGGGATAGGGAACATATGGATGGGGGAGGGGGTCTGGATTTGAGTGGGAAATGCATAAAATTTTAAAAGCTCAATAAAAAATAAAAATAAATTTTAAAAATTAAAAAAAAAGGCTTTTCTATTTTTCTTTTTCATTTCCCTTTTTATAGCTATCTAGCTTTGCTTATGAGGGTTTTTTTTCACTATTTTTCTTTTTTCCTCTTTGATCTAATAAATGCTTTCAGCAAAGTAGAAAGACAGAAAATCAAAATACAAAAATCAATAGCTTTCCTATATACCAATAATGAACTTGCAAAAAATAGTCAAAAAATTTCCATTCATAGTAGATTAAAATTTTAAAAATACCTGTCTAAGCCTAATCAAACAGGTAAAGACCTCTACAATGAAAACTTTAAAACACTGAAGAAAGAGATTAAGGAAGGCACTGTAATGTGGAAAGATTTGCTCATGGAGTGGAAGAATGGATGTTATGAAAAAGACTACACTGCCCAAATCTCACAAGTCAGTATACAGTGCAATGGCACAAATAGGAAGATCTTGCCTCCAAACTAGGTAGAAGGAGAGAACCAGCTCCCGAGAAGTTGTCCTCTGACATCTATACATGTGTTCTGTGTTTACTCACAAGTACTATCAACACACACATACACACACCATGTATAGATAGAGATGTAGGTTATACACTGAGCGCTCTCTATAAGTCAACCATTGCTCTAAATGTATAATATTAATTCATCATCATCCATAAAACAAGGAGCTTAATGCTGTAGTTGCTGTCCAGAATTTATAGATGAGGAAATGGAGGCCCAGTGCCCAAAACTACATGCCTAGTAAGAGGTAGAGCAGAGATTCAGACCCAGGCACCCTCAACCCATGACCCAGATCTTCAATCACTGTGTAGTTCTTACCTGCAGTCTTCACAGCTATGAACACTCCATCATGTCCTACTATTCACCTTGCAGTCCAGAGCCAAGAATTAGACAAAGTCATAGCCAGAGATACATCCCACAGATTCTAGGTTACACCTCTCCTTTTATTCCATACTCAAATACATCTGATCACATTCCACCAGCAGGAACAGCCAAGCCACCTGATTGATTGATCAGAGATAGCAATTGATTGAGAAAGGGAAGAAAAAGAATATCAAGTTCATCTAGAGTGCCTAAAACAAGTTCTTAAACAAAGCCAAGGATACCCAGGACACATACTGGTAACTAAGGTACTATCCATACAGGCCAAATAACCAGAGAGGATGACAGTCAGTAGGTGATCTAGACATATTTTGAATACAAGCACAAATAACTCTAATGGAAATGTTGCCTACTCTCCGTGCAGGTATACAAGTAAGCTGGGTCCACTCAAGCTGAAATAATACAAATCCATGCAAGTAATAGAAATATAAACAGCTGATATACACCATGTAATACATATGTACACGACACAATAAGAATATGTTAGCATTAATCTAGGGAAGACAGAAAATACAGGACAAACAGTGTAATCCAGATCATAAAATTCCAAAAAATCAATGATAAAATATATTGCAGGGATAAACTTTACAGAGAATTGACTATACATGCAAATTAAATCCAAAAATTAAAAAATAAGATCCTTAACTAGTTATAATCCTTACTACAGCCTTTGTTCGCGTTGTAGCCTTTCAGTACAAGTCAACAAAGTTATTGATCTTCTAGTTAAAGAGATTAAGAACACTAGAAATTGCAGAAGACCCATACAGTAAATTGCTCAAGGTTCTCACAATCCTTCGTTTTTACTAATACAAGAGAGCAACCACACACACACACACACACACACACACACACACACACACACTAAACAAATAAACAAACAAAAACATGAATGAGCCAAACAGAATAAGCTGCAAGCTCACTAACAGGAAAGAAGTGATAAGAGTCAGAGCCAGGATGATGGCTATACGTATCAAGGAAAGGATGCATATAAGAAATTCTGGGGCCTCGAGAGATGGCTCAGCAGTTAAGAGCACTGACTGTTCTTGCAGAAGACCCAGGTTCGATTCCCAGCACCCACATAGCAGCTAAGAACTGTCCTTAACTCCAGCTCCAGGGGAATTCAACACCCTCTACTGACCTCCGTGGCATCTCACAACACAGGTGCACTTACATACATGCGGGCAATACACTCATACACATAAAATAAAAATAACAAAATTAAAAACAAAAAAATAAATTATGAAGGCCTTGCCAACTGATGTAGTCAGACCTGGAGAAAATCAAAGCAGCATTGAGATTGTAGGAAACATCGTCTTCCTTGATAAAGCCTCCTACTTAGAAAGCAGAAGGCCCCCCACATCATTCCTCAGAGCCACCTTTGCTCAGTCACTTGTTGATCCCAGTCACTATCACTACTGCTTAGCCCTGGGCACTTTTTTTATCTTAAGTCAATGAACATCCTTCCCTTTAATCATACCAGTCCCTAAGGTAGGTGTTCACCGCCAGAATGCAGCTGAACCAAAGCTAACACACACAGAAACTTTACAAAAGACTAAGGGACTATTAAAAAAGGGAACTAGCCCACAAAGACGAGATAAATCAGAAACAAGGTAACAGCTTTGTCTTTTTCAGCTCAGGAGCACAGCAGCAATCCAAACTTTCCACATTTCCTATCTCCTCAGATAGGAGAAACAATCTTTAATTGAGCACCCCTCCTAGACAGACTCCTTCAGGGATACTGTGAGATACACACAGACCCAATTTGTAATCTCAAAACTAGCTTTTTCCCAACAGATTGGCACAGGACATGATCTCGCTTTTTATTCTTTTAATTTTCAACAATGCAAAACACAATCACTCCCAATTCCCTGGATGTGTAGACATACTGTCATATATCAAATGCATGAACACTTCTTTGGAAAGGATGCATTAATAAAAGCCAGAATTTCAAAACGGAGCTGATTGACAGGATTAATGAGATAATTGTGTATTATTCCTTTGTAGGATATTGAGGAAAGAATTTGTTCCTGTTGTTTCTCGTTTTGTCTTTGTTTAGTTTTTGACAAAAGTGGTTTGGGTAGGCATGAGGGCTAAAGGAAGAAAAGGAAATAAATGAGGGAGAGAAAAAGAAGTAGGAGGGAAATGCATTCAAATTGGGAAACGTTGGATCTGAGATGCTAAAACATAGCAGGCAGAGATGGTCTCTCACCACATAGAGAAATGTTAACCTGAGGCTTCTAAGAAAGGTTGACCCTGGAGGTGGGAGAAGGGGAATTCTGAGAATATGTAAGAAGATGGTGTGCTGATTATTTTTTGTTAACTTGACACAAATGAGAGTTGTATGGGAGGAAGGAACCTAAACTGAGGAATTTCCTCCATCAGATTGGCCTGTGGCTATGCCTGTGGGCATTTTCTTGCTTGCTAATTGATGCAGGAGGGCTCAGCCCACTGGGAGCTGTGTCATCCCCGGCAGGTGGGCCTGGCCTGTATAAGAAAGGTAGCTGAGCAAGCCAGGAGAAGCAAGCTAGTAAGCAGCATTCCTCCATGGTCTTTACTTCAGTTCCTGCCTCCAGGTTCCCACCTTGAGTTCCTGTCCTGATTTCCCTCAGTAATGAACTATTATATGGAAGTATGGGGGAAATAAACCCTTTCCTGTCCAGTTGGTTTTGGCCAGCGTTTTGTCTTTGCAACAGAAAGCAACTAGAACAGAGAATACAGGGAAAAAAAGAGAGTTTGTAAAAGGAAGACAGAACCAATAGAACCTTCAGGAATGTCTCCTCCACACTGAGTGTGAGGTGGAAGAAAAAGAAAGGAAGATTAGGCAAGAGAGAGACAACAGAAAAGACACTTAGAGAAGAAACGGTACAGAAAAGAAGAGTCCAAAACGCTCCAGGGATCCCAGAGGTCGTGCCCGTGAACAGCCCACAGGATTTAAACAGAACAGAGAGATGCCGTTTGGGAGGCAGAATTTAGTGCTGTGTGGAGAAAGGTCAGAAAAGAGACACAGGAACAATCAAGCAGAGGCCAGGAACATACCATTCACTCTTGAAGGCTGATAGTGAAGGGATACAGAACACAAGGTCTGATGACATGGAGACATACTCCTGCTGCATCCTGAGCCTCCAAACCATTCTTCCACGTAACTGTCATTCAGTAAATATTTGTTCACCAGTTGTAGTTTATTCAACAAATATGGCTATTTGATTACATAAATGAGTTAGTGAATGAATTTCCATGGTCCTTGAAGGGTTATGAAAACCTAATCTTGTCCCTATGCCTATATTGTTCAGGCATGAATGCTATACTTAATACTGGTTTAGGATCTGGTTGTCAGTAGAGGCTGTAAACACAGCTCAGACCCCTGGAAAGTGGAGTCTTTTGGAGACTGAGGCTGGCCTTTTGAGCAATAACTTGAGGAAAAGGGAATCCTTTCAGGTTAGACTCAAACTTGGTGAGGACAGCAGCTGAGTGTCTGAAAATAGGAATCTCCTCTCTCGACTTTGTAAACTGTGGGCCGTAACTCCATGTGGTCACATAATTCAATAAGGGGGTCATAGAACATTTGACAAAAGTAGAAGCTTTCTAAATGCACAATGATCAAAAAAGAATCCAAAATCCAGCACTTACTGAATCTGGGGGTCTTTCAGTGCTCACCCATGTTGCGTGGTGGGGCATCACTGCAGCCTTGGTCCTAAACATCCAGCACACACATTTTGCACTGGACCCGCCAGCATACCGGGCAACACCCATAAACACTACCTGAACCACCTCAGCTCAGATTCCAGATTATTGTATCTTACGAATTGCAATATTTTTACTGTATATGTAAAGTTTCTGCTTTTACATAATGATTTAATTATAGAAAACAAAGACTCTTAATATGTTCCTTCCATCATTCCTCAGCATGAACAAATTAGTGTATCTTGTGCTGTACTGTGTTAGAAACTGCCATCTGAGTTGCTGTCTTAACTTTTATTTTTAATTTTATTTATTATTTTTATTTTATGTATATGCATGTATTACCTGCATGTAGGTGAGTGCACCCATGTCGCGCAATGCCCGTGGAGGTCAGAAGAGGCTGTCAGACCCCCTGGAACTGGAGTTATGGACAGTTGTTAGCTGCCATGTGCGTGCTGGGATTTGAACCGGGGTCGTCTACAAGAACAACCAGTGTTCTTAACCACTGAGCCATCTCTCCAGCCTCTTAACTTTCATTGAAAAAAAGAAAAAAAACTTTCAATGAATTTTGGTTTGGGGTTAGGACAGAATTTCCAACAAATTATGACATGGTCCTAAACATACTTCTGCCATTTTGTACTATAGTCAAGAGTTAATTCTTCATGTAAAATTAAACAAGTACATCCATTTCAGTAGCATGCAAATTTGCTTCTACCTTTACTAAATGGTAAAACCACATGTATACCAAACAATCTTATTATTCTTACGATTTTTTATCAACAAGTGTTTAATTTGTATACCTATATGCCTGGGATCCGATAACAATTTCTCAGAACCAAAGAGGTCTTGAGTGGAGAAGGTTTAAGGAGACTTAGACCAAGAGACTAAGAGGCACTCTGGCAAAATATATTGTTAAGAAGGGGCTTTCCACAGAGGGTATGTGGGGAGAAAGGAATCAAGACCTTCAGACAAGTGTCCACAAAGATAACAGCTTTCCTTTAATACTTGACATAAGCAACTTATAGAGAGTAAGGGTTATTCAGGGTCAGTTTCAGAGGTCTATGATCAATCTCAATTGGCCTAGTGGCTTTGGGCCTGTATATCATGACAGGAGTACACAGTAGAACGGAGTCCTCACCTTGAGTGTGAGGAACAGAAAGAAGAGATAAGAGCCCCACAGCTCCCTTCAGTTCCCTTCAAGGACACACGCCAATCGCCCAAAGACCCTCTCCAAGTCTTACCTCCTGATGGTTCTACTTCCCAATTAGACCCAGCTGGGGACTAAGTATTAACACATGGACCTTTGGGGACATTTATCAGAACCATAGCAAAAGTTATATATTGATTATGATTTTAGAAGCAGCTCTAAAGATAAGTTCTAATCAAAACAGCCACAATTAACCCATCTTTTCTCCTTCAACTGAAGCAATGTTTTATTAGTTTCATGCCAAGATCCTCAAGTTTCCCAGGTAGAAGAAATCTTGGAAATTACCCAGTCCAACCTCTCAGCTTTCATGACATCATTGTTAAAAATCAGTCACACCACTGGCTCACAATGACGGCAAGCTATAGTCACATCTCCTTCTCATGCTCATCAAGGAGTAGAGGGTGGAGTCAGTTACCCCTCCCACCCGATCAGTCCACCTTAGCTGCATGGGGAGAAGGGGCAAAGGATATACAAGCCAAGAATACCAAGAGGCACCTCTCTCACCACTTTGTGCAGCTGTCAGGAGGTCACAGGATCTGTATTTGAGTGTGGACTTTATGACACAGCCGTAAATGTGGGACGCTCACTCTTCTGCAAATAAATCCCTACCCTATGCTCTGTTAAAAAATGAATAAATATTTTTTTAAAAAAGGAAAGGACACTGGGCATCCATGGGCTCCTCTCCATGTCTCAGCCCTACTTCAGTACTCTTAAATGTACATGGCTGAGCTCTGGCTACTTGGTAAAACTAGTAAAAGTCATTCCCAGGTCTGTCTCCATCTTAAACAGATAATGATCTCTAACCTATATAACATCAGACTATGCTTAAGAGGTAAATACATTCTGATAGCATTAGCCACTGATATTTGTGGATTTTTCTGCTTCGGCAGCAGGCATTAATTGCTTTTCAAGCCACCTTTGAATAACTTAGAAACTCAGTTGCTGATCAGCTACAGCAAAGCTTCTTAAACATTGTTCACTTGTGACACCTTTTCATCCAACAAACTTTCATGTTACCATGGGCATATAGGTATATAAGATAAGTACACAAATTAAACATCTACTAATGACAAATCACAAAGTTTATTTTAAGAAAATACATGTTAAGGAATGACACTGAAAAAATATTAAAAGTTTGTTTTCTGTGATTAAAGAATTATGTTTCTATAAGAGCAAAAATTGGGGGGGGAAGGCTTAGCAGTTAAGAGCACTGGCTGCTCTTGCAGAGGACCCAAGTTCAATTCTCAGCACCCACATGATGGCTAACAACCATCTGTCACTCCAGTTCCAGAGGATCCAGCACTCTCTTCTGACCTCCTCAGGCACTATAAGGCACAGATGCACCTACCTTCCTGCAGGCAATACACTCATACATATAAAATAAAAATAATAAATTTACATTTACAAAAAGAGCAGAAAATGTAGGTGGCACATGCCTATAGTCCCAGAACTTGGGATGTGGAAGTAATCCGGGACTGCATAGTAAGTACAAAGCCACCTGGGACTCCATAAGATTCTATACAAACTTTCTTTAAAAAGAAGAAATTTTGTGTGTACATTAAAAAGAAAAGCAACACTATAACTTATAACATAAAAGAGTCTCAGTCTGAGCACAGGGAGTTTTAGAGGGTGCTGTCTGGCATGTAGGTGTGGACAATGCCAAGCACACATGTTATATGTTCAGAATCATAGCTGCAGTGAAGACCCATAATGCAACACTGGGGAGGGCTCCCAGGAATACCTCTGACTCATTTTTCACTGGATTTTACATTATCATTTTTTCCTTTGTCATTGGAAGGTCTGAAACCTGTAAATGTTGCCAGACTTTTCCAGATCCTCACATTCAGTTTCAGGGCCCCACAAGGTCATGACTCACAGTTTAAGAAGATAATGAAAAGGGGTGGAGATTAGTGTTAGAGGGCTAAAAAGATACAAGCAGTCATGGAGTTTAATGTTTTACAATACAGTAGTACCTCACTTGTCTAAAAGTTATTAGGAGTATAATTTATAAAGGCTAAAACCTCAGCCTCCTAACTGAGCAGTTAGTAGACAGCAGAGGTCTGAATCCAACCCACACTCAGCACTAAAGAAAGCTGAATTCAGCAGTCAGCTAGCCTCTATTTATTTCCTCATTATCTTGAAGTAAATAAATCAGTCTTGGAAATTTGCTTATCTCACATCAGATAAGAAATAAACAGCTGGAAGCAATAAGAAGGGAAAGGTGGAGGGCACAAAGCACAGCATTCTGAGAGTGCAAGCAAGAACCTAAGAACTCTGAAGTGCTCAACAGCAAAACACAGAGCCACATATAAATGATGGTGGAGTCTCTGCTCCTCCCGGTTTGAAGGTCTCAATGGAGGATTTCAGCCACAAAAGATCACAGCTAAGAGGACTTGGTGTCCTCAACATCTTTCATAAGCTTCCAAAGATGAGAAAGTGTGTAAGGAGTCTCTGGAGTTAATAATTTCAATGTCTAAAAGCATCTGCTTGGTCATTTGAAATATTCCATCTACGAAGACTGCCTTCTGCCCTGGGATGCCACAAAAAGGTCTCAAAAATGTGTGCCGTTATATACAGCCCACCATCTGGTTTGGCAAAATTGGTGGTTCCTCCCAAATCCATTTGGGAGCACATGTTCAACATTAAGGAAACGGGCTTTCAGAAGAAAAATCAAGATCCAAATGTCCCATGACTATGACTAGAGAGGACCTTAGGGATCACAGAGCCAAGATCCTGAAGTAAAGCTCTGGAGATCCAAGGGCATGCATTAGCCTTACTTGAGAGGGGGCTCTATACCAGGACCCCTTTTGCTTCCCCAGCCAGGACATAACTACTCTATCACACTTTCTGGGACAGACTCACACCCTCACCATCCTTTCCTAGGTCTTGAGCTCCACCCAGATACCTGGTGTACTCACCTGCAGAAAGCAGTGTCCAACTGGGGTGTGCTCTGCAAGGGTGACATTGTACACCTGCTTCCTGAAGACAGGCTCGTTGTCATTCACATCTTCCACAGTAATGCTCACCAGGCAGGTGGCAGAGAGCCGTGGCTCTCCTTGGTCCTGGGCCACCACTCTCAGCTCCACTCTCTCCTGGACCTCTCTGTCTAAAGATCTGGTAGTGCTGATCGCACCACTGTCCGGGTTGATGCTGAAAGATGGCGCACACTCTGCCTTGGGTGACAAAGCCTCAGAGTTGCAAGCAGCAGAGAGGTGGATTAGCGCATAGTTTAGCCGGGTGTGATTGGTACCCGCCTCATCAGCATCTGTCGCGCTGACCCACACCACCGCGGTGCCTGGGCCTGCGGCCTCAGACACTGAGGCCCAGTAATGCTCCTGGCTGAAGACAGGCCGCTGGTCGTTGAGATCAGCGACCCTAAGCAGCAATGTCTCTTCGGTGCTCAATGGAGGGGACCCAGCATCTGTGGCCACTAGTCTCAACTCATACAGATCTCGGCTTTCCCTGTCTAAGGGGCCCTCCACGCAAAGGAAAAACACTCCAGGAGGCCCACCCGGCTTCAGCGCAAAGGCCCCCTCTCCACCGTCCAAGAACAACGAGATGCTGCCGGTCCCAAGACCTGCACCAAGCGTCCCAGCCGCCTCTTCTTTCTCTGGGTCACCGTCTGCATCAGACACGGAGACTCGAGCCACATAGTCGCCAGGGCGGGCGCCCTCAGAGACGCTGGCCGTGCCTCCCTCCGTGAGAAAAATCAGGTGGATGGCGGGCTGGTTATCATTCACGTCCAGCACGGCGATGGACACGCGCACGGTGGCAACCTCTGGCTCGGCACCTCCATCTGTGGCTTGGACCACCAGCTGGTGCCAGGCCTGGGCCTCGCGATCTAGAGGTCTCCGCACCCTCACCACGCCGCTCAGCTCCTCCACCGAGAAGTAGGCTGAGTCCCCCGAGGGCACGCCACCTGCACTGGCCCCGACCGCTAACCGCTCACGGATGCTGTAGCGCACCAGGCCATTGGGCCCCAGGTCGCGGTCGGTGGCGTGCACGCGGCACACCTCGGTGCCCGGCGGGGCGTCCTCACGTACCGTGGTGGGGTACTCATCCTGCTCAAAAACCGGCGGGTTGTCGTTTTCATCCAGCACACGCAGGTGCACTTGCAGGCTGCCAGTGCGCCGAGGGCTGCCACCGTCCCAAGCTTCAATCTGCAGTTCGTGCTGCGCCATCACCTCTCGGTCCAAGCGCCGCAACAGCACCAAGTCCAGTGGTTCCAGGGATGGTGAGGACTCCGGCAGGGGCTGCGAGGGCGGTGGCCCAGACGTCCCGTAGCGCAGTCGGAAGAACGGTCCTGCGGGATCCTCCAGCAGGCCGTATGCCTGCCTCAAGGTGTAGCCCTGGATGCTGAACCTCCCCGAGTCCGGGTCTTGGGCATCTGGCAGGCGGAACGCAGTCCCAGGTGGGCTGAGCTCCGATACGTCGAGCAGCAGGGAGTCTCGGGGAAAGCTGGGTGAGTGGTCGTTCACGTCATTGACGTGGATCTCCACCTGCACCACCTCGCCCAGCAGCGTGGCCGCCACGAAGCTGTAGTGGTCCCGCCTCTCGCGGTCCAGGCGCCGAGCGGTGCGGATAATGCCGGTGTCCGGGTGCACGTGGAAGTCGTCCAGCAGCGGGGAGTCATCCGAATCCTCGGACAGAAAGAATCCGCCTCCCTCCTGTTGCTGCGCGGCTGGCAATCCGGCGCGAATGTCACCTACCAGCGTGTCCGGGGGGAGACCCTCGTCCACGGAAAGCCTGAGGTTGAATACCTGGGCGGACGAGCCCGAGGATGCCCACAGCCACGCATGCACGAAGAACCGGATCAGGGAGCGCTGCGCACTGGCGCCTAGGGGCTGCCCACCGGGTGACCCCGGCCGCTGACGCCCTTTGCCCATCCTCCTCCCAGAAGGGTTCGTTTGTCCGCCAGCTCCTTGGGAAGGCTCCGGATAGCTGCCAGCTTGCGGTGGGATCGCAGAACAATCCTGGAGCCTCTTCAGTGTCTGAGCAAGAGAAGAAAAGACTTTGCTTGGCAAACAAACCAACAGACCCAGGAGTTCCCGGGTTGACATCCGCAACTGCTGCGGACGTCCCCCGCCCGCAGCTCCCGCCCGCGGGGGAGCTCCAGCCAGCGCTGCCGCTGCGGCCACCTCTCCAGCCCCTGGATGTCTTTAAACGAGTCCCATCTCTTTTTCTCCCTCCTATCCCTTTTACATCTGTTCCTTGTTCTGCTTGGCTGGTTGTTTCCCCCTGGTAAAGTCAGGTGCATTATTTCTTTTGCCAAAAAGGAGGAAATTATTTAAAGCACGCACACGCGGAGGATGGGGATCAGGCGGGGAAGGGCGGGGAGGCCTCGGAGAGAGGGCGCGGGGCGGGAGGGATGGTGGGAGGAGTGGTTCCGGCTGCGGTGGAGGCGACAGCTTCGGGGGCGGTCGCTCCCCGCGGCGCCTCCCTGCACGAAGGGCCACGCAGCGCCCTCTCCGACCCGGCCAGCGACTCTCCAGTCCCCTCCCCGCGCGTGACGCGGCACTCACCACCGCAAACTCCAACCCACAGGACTGAAGAGCTATCGGGAAAGGACCGAGTTCCCGACACTGGGGTGGGTAGGGGAAGAGCAGGCCGAGTGTCTGGTCCTGCTTTGCGTGCCACGAGTGGCTGGTGGGGATGCCAGGCCAGCAGCGGGTCTGCGCGCTCCCCCTCCACCTTCAGATCGGCCCCTCCAGCAGGCCTACCCTAGGCTCCAGCCGAAGAAGGTGGAGGTTACTATGAACACACTTTGGGGAGCCAAACTTGTGTTCTCCATTTAGCCAGAGAGCTTAGTCCCCAGCGGAACGACAGACGGAGTTAAAGGCCGATGTACAGCTGGGGCCAGGATGACTGCAAAGGGCCGGGAGGGGGACTATGGGGAGGCGCGGAACTTGGAGAAACCTTCCAGAAAACCCGGGAAATCTGTGCCACACATGGTGCAAAGCACGCTTTATTGTGCCGCGCTACCATTCAGCAACGTGTGAGCGTCTTGTTACTCCCCTCTGCCACCGGGGATGACGACAGTGGATAGGGCTTGCAAACCTTTTTAGGCGGTCAGCGCCATCATAACTCCCAGCGTATTTTATGATGCTGATTTATGGCCTGGAGGCCGGATCGCAGAAGCCCTAGCGCCTCTGCTCCACCTCCCGCCCCTAAGTGAAGAAGTTTGCAGGCAGGGCGGTTGCTAATACCTCTTCCAAAGAAGCATGTGGCTGAACCCAGAGAAAATTCCAGTCAGCCTGCATAGTCGCAGGTTTCCCTCCAGTTATTCATAATAATCTGTAGAAAGTGATAAATGGCCTCTAATAAAGTATGTTCCGTGGAAGGAGTCTCTGCCCTCAGGAAAATGGCCAGCCATGTGTAGCGAAAGGTTTCTGCAATTTTGCATTTCGGCCAGAAAGAATTAATTTCCTAGATACTGTTTTGTCGTTTAGGAGGGGGCTAAAATCTCTGCACAGTGGTTCCTTGTAGCTCCAGTAATTTTTTTTTCTTATCCAAAGACAGACAGACAGACAGATAGATGATAGCAATGATAAAACAATTTACTTTGTAGTAGTTGTGTTGCATGCAAATGGAGGCATTATTTAAATGACTTTAGCCTCCTTTTTTTAGTCACTGAGGCACCCTTGAGCATTTGGAGATTGGATATGTCTTTGGAGTCTTTCTTCGAAGCCTTCTGCGATGTCACCTGGTGTAGTCTAACCTCTATTCCAATCTCTTTGTAATTCTCAACCAAGCATTCAGATTGAGTTTTTCAAGCTAACTGGAGCTGTTTTAACTCCTGTTCAGAACCTGCAAGGTAACTGCATCACACCACTGTGGAGCCAGCCATTCTGCCCACCATCTCAGAACCTTTCAGTTGTTAGAGCTTTCCTGTCTAGGTCTCCTTCTGCCTTGCAGAGCTGACTTTTTCATTCAGGTCTCAACCCAGATGTCAATTGTTGAGGTCCCTCCCCGCCCCCCACACACACACACACACACACACACACACACACACACACACACACCCCTCTAGCAGCCTTCCCCCAGGAACCCTACAGCAGCACTTGTATTTCCTTCAGGGCACCTGTTGGTGCCTGAGATCAGCTTGCTTTGTTCATCTGTTTATTCGGCCATTACAATCTCAGCCCTCTTTACAAACTTAAAGCACTGCCTTATCCTGCTGCCTAGGAGAGTATCTAACACATGGTTGGTCACTCTTCACTAAATGTACCCTGTGACTAGATTATGGGTAGGTAAAAGGATGGGCTCTTTAAAATAGAACTTTGAAACCACAACTAAGAATTAATTGACCAGGAAATGCTTCACTGCAGTGAATTTTATCTTCACATTACTGACTTTAATCATCCCAAGAAGCTTCCTGAACTTAATTTGGAACTTCTTCAACTTATCTATAAACTATATTGTCATCAAATATTTACGCAAATCTAAAAAAATGGGGTCTTTTTTTGTATATGCTAGTGACACATTCTTTACAAACAGAGGTTTAGTTTAGAAACAAGGGGGAAGTTGAGAATTTCAAAAGTCTATTTTCCTGTTGTAACATTAATTGCCTGGTGAAGATGCTGATTGATAAGGGACTGAGTGTGAAAAATAGAGGAGGTTTTGGACATGGCCTCGTTGAGTGTCTCCACAGTAGTGAAGGATTGGGTGATAGCCACTGCCTCGGTGCAAGGATGTGGCTGAGATGAGAGTGGCAGTGACCCCGAAATCCCATTTTAAGTGGGGGGCTTTTTGAGTGTCTCCACAGTAGTGGAGGATTGAGTGATAGCTACTGCAGCGGTGGCAGCCAACCCTAATGCAAGGATGATGGCTGAATGTAAGTGGGTTGCACTGGTGACTGGAACCCAAAGGGCCGCAGTTCATGCATAAAGAGAACTATGTGAGCTGGATGGTTCTAGCAGGCTGCCAGTACACAGGTGGTGTTGATATCGGAGCAGTTGCATCATCCCTGAGGGTCAGAGGTAACATTGGCTAGCAATAAGGCAAATGGGGGCTGCACACAAATGGGGGTAGGGGGCCAGGATGTCATGTGATCAACAGATGTAAGGATTTTGTTTTTGGCACAAGTAGAGGGATTGGTGTTAGTGTAAGATATCGGAGCAGTTGCATCATCCCTGAGGGTCAGAGGTAACATTGGCTAGCAATAAGGCAAACGGGGGCCGCATGCAAATGGGGGTAGGGGGCCAGGATATTGTTTGATCAATGGATGGAAGGATTTTGTTTTCAGCACAAGTATAGGGATTGGTGTTAGTGTAAGTGCCGTTGGAAAGCTGAAGGCCCTGCTGTGCCAGTAACCACCTCATGTCCATGCAGGCATGCGGACCACAGAGGTCCCAGTTATGCAAGGGAGTGTGTGCATGGGCAGTTGGGGAGCAGTCGGCGTAGAATGGCAGGGCAAAATGGGGGCAGAGGTGTGGCAGTCCCCTCTGCCTCCCCTGTTAATTTTGTCCCCAGTGCAGTGACGACTGAGGTTACATCAGTGTTGTTGAAGGTAGGGGAAAGACCCTGGAGTTTAAGCATGTAACCCGAGGAGGCACTGCCAGCATAATCTTGGATGGTCAGGTTGAACAACCCAATGCTTGAGGATGCGTTGAGCACAAAGAGTTATTTAGGGGCCAGGAGCCATTGAGTGATTCCCAGGAAGTAACTGGCAAGAGATCATGGGCTGTGGCAGGGACATGGAAGAGCAAACCAATTATCCAGATAGCAGTGAGGTCTCTGGGTCCTAGGGGTCCCGTTGGTCGGTTGCTGGTCTCACATCTCTCGCTGGAACCCATAGTGGCTTTGTTTCTGTCTGAGGAAACACACAAGCATAGCCTCTCCCTCTTGTTAACAAGGGGGCGGGCGGTTGCCATTGACATGTATGGGGTCCTTCCATCTGACTACAAGGGCAAGAGTATAGGCAGGGAGGGGACGAAGGCCCAGAGATCATGGGCCGTGGCAGGGGTGGGGAAGAGCAAATCAATTATCCAGATAGCGGAGAGGTCTCTGGGTCCTGGGGGTCCTGTTGGTCAGTTGCTGGCCTCACATCTCTCACTGGAACCCATACTGGCTTTGTTTCTGTCTGAGGAAACACACAAGCATAGCCTCGCCCTCTTGTTAAAAAGGGGGCGGGTGGTTGCCGTTGACATGTTATGGGGTCCTTCCATCTCACTACTGGTAGGGGTAGGCCTAGGTATGGTAGCCCAGTGTTTGTAGGCTGGGCTCAACCCATTCCCAGTGTTTGTAGGCTGGGCTAAACCCATTTTCATCAAAGGACAGGAAATTAATGCTGAATAGAACTTCAATTAGAACCAGGTGTGTGTCCCTTTTAGACTTGGGTAGCAAATGTTTGTAAAGTTTCTTCGAGGGTCCTATTTGCCCGCTCCACAATGGTTTGTCCCTGTGGATTATAAGGGATGCCAAGGGAGTGGCTAATTTTCCATGTTGACAGGAATGATTGGCATTGTAGAGAGGTGTAATCTGGCCCATTATCAGTTTTTAGGTTCCATGGCACTTCCATTACCAGCATTGCTGATTTGACCGCCTTAATGGCATGTGAGGCCTTTTCAATGGTTTGAGCGATGGCAAAAAGAAAGGAGGAGTAGGTGTCAACAATGGCATGGACATACTTAAGGTTACCAAAGGAGTTATAATGGGTGACATCCATTTGCCAGAGGGCATTGGGTAGGAGGCCACGCGGGTTAACTCCATATCGATTGAGAGGGCCTAAGGGAGCAAGGGGTGCACACGGAACGCAAGATTGGTCCATCACTTTTATAATTCAAGCATGTGCAATTCAAGGTTTTCGTCCTCTGTACAATATCCTTCGCTGAACATCCTGAGCAGCATTCTAGACTGATAGTTCCATTTATAGTTCCATTTTCTAAAGTTAAGACAATTTCTGAAAGATAGGAAAATTGTTGTTTTATAATGCAGGTCCCAACTATCTGCAAGGAACAGCTCAATGTTTGAGCCCTTTGAGGGAAGCATCTCAGTGTAACTGGCAGGAGCTCTGGCTTTGAAGCTTGCTAACCCTCATTCTGCTCTATAAAGTGGGGCAAGTTGCTAAAAACTTAAGTTTCTGATCCTTTTCTAAACTGGGGTTGCTGTGTGTACTTAACAAGGATATGAGGCTATGTGTGTGGATTGCAGGTAGGAAGCATTCAGTAAATATTGTTTCTCTTGCAGTCTTGTTTTTGTTTTTTGTTTTTTTAAATGTGTGGATATTTCTTTTTTATTATTTCTTCATTTTATGTGTACGAGTGTAAGTGCACCCTTGTGCAGTGCTGCAGAGGACAGAAGAGAGTGCCCCCTGGAACTGGAGCTATGGACAGTTGTTGGGCACCATGTGGGTGCTGGGATTCAAAACCAGGTCTTCTGCAAGAGCACTCAGTGCTCTTAACCACTGAGCCATCTCTCCAGCCCCACAGTCTTGTTTTTGTGAAACATTTTAAGGGCGACTTGTGATCTCTGAACTCTGACGTCTTAGCCCCCAAAGTATATGAAGAAGGAAGATGTACAATTCCCACAGTCATGAACAGAAACTATAATAGAGTGGCTAGAGAAAGGTCTTCACCTGGTGCTGCCTGGTATTAGTGGTATAGGTCTACTGTCTTGAAAATCACTTTCTCCCTGACTGTAGACAGTTCTTGTCATTGTAGTAGTTAAATAGAACATATAGATATTAAGTATTCAAAGCAGGGTTGAAAGCACTTCATGCCAGTCTTTAGAAAAAGAATTATGATGATGGTCCCTGTTAGTTCAGGGGCACTGTGAGTTGCATGACCAAAGTCACATAGGTGATAAGTTGTGCCATGGCCCTTGAATCTGGGTCGCTTTACTCTAGGCCTCACCATCTGCACGGCTCATCTATTGAGCCCTCTGCTGATCATTTATCTCTATAGTTTTCTTTGAATACATTGTCTTGTGAATTCTCATGGAAATCAGTACTGTGATATAATGAGTGTAAGAACAACCTGGGCAGAGTGCAAAGAGTTTCTGGGATGAATAGCAAGTTTGTGGTAATGAATAGTGCAGGAAGTGGTTGCTTACAACTACATCCAAATGAAAATTGCAGGCAAGAGATGGGGAGGTGATCTATTATTGTGAAGTTGTTCTGTCTGTCACCTCTCAATGGCACCACCTCTGGGAGGAAGATTTCACCACCTGGACCTTTGGGAATATTCCAAATCCTAACCACAGTGCTGATATAGAGATGTTGGACTCGCCAAGCTCCACAGTCAAGACAGTCAATTACTTAAAACAAACAGTGTATAAGATAGATTAGAGAGATTGATAGATAATTGATAGATGATAGATATAGATAATAGATAGATAGATAGATAGATAGATAGATAGATATAGATATAGATAGATAGATGATAGGTCAGTCAGTTGAAAGAAAGAAGGAAGGAAGGAAGGAAGGAAGGAAGGAAGGAAGGAAGGAAAAAAGGAAGGAAGAAAGAGGCAGAGGAAGGAGTTCTGGAGAACCCTGACTAAGAACTTTTTCAAAGTAAAGATGATTTAGTGTTTAATATTATAGCCTGAATTTAATAGCCACATATATTTTGTATTCTTATATTCTGGGGCTAGGGAGATAGCTCAGACTACAAAGTGCTTGCTATAGAAGCATGAAGACTTGAGTTCAAATCCCCAGCACCCATGTAAAAAGCCAGGGTTTGTTGATACTCATGATCCCACTGCTAAGGAGGTAAAGACAGGAGGATCCTGGGGCTTGCTGACCAGCCAGGCTAGCCAAAGATCTAGCTCCAGATTCAGTGAGAGAGCCTGTTTCAAAACAATAAGATTGGAACTGGACACACTGGCACATACCTTTAATCCCAGCACTCAGGAGGCAGATGCAGGTGAATCTCTCTGAGATCAAGGTCAGCCTGGTCTACATATAGAGTTCCAGACCAGCTGAGGCTATAGGGAGACCCTATCTCAAAAAGATCAAAAAAATTTTTAATTAAAAAAGATGGGCTCATTGTATTCCCCAAAGCTTCAGGGATCATCATGGAGAGGGAGTGGGAAGCTTTTAAGAGCCAGATGTTGCAGAAGACTGCTGCAAAGCAGTGTTTTCCAGACATGACAGGCTTATTGCACACATGAACTCACGGTGACTGTGGCTGTATGCACAAGACCTATAGAAGATCAAACAGCCAAAATTCCAGCATAGATGGGGAGAGGCTCAGAAAGCACCACCCCAGGCTGAGGTGCTATTAGCAGCTGATGGTTGCTGGAGGAGGGAAGCACCTGTTTTCTTCAAGGATGTGGCTCCAGATAGGTTGCCTGTGCTCCAGTGGATGGCCCTACATTCATGTACAAACTGGCAGTATCAGTTGGACTTGGTGTTTTTTTTTAGAGTACCTGAAGTTGGCAAGGAGACATGGTAGAAAGTTTGAGAGGGGCTGAAGGAGAACAAGCAGGAGATAGATTCAATCAAAACACATTGTATGGAATTCTCAAAGAAGAAAGAAAATATGGTTTTAACTTGATTCTAATTAAAAATGTTGTACAAAGAGAAAAACTTTAAGATGGAGAGTGACTGATGAAAACAATGTTGACTTCTAGCCTCTACCCATACATATGTGTACACATCCCCACATGTACGTGTATGTAAACACACATGTACATGAACACATACACACACATTCAAATTTTTTAAGAGAGAGAGAGAAAAATCAGAGTCCTATCAGCCATGATAGAAATCTTAGGACAATCAAGTTCCCCCTTCCTCCTTAGACACAAAGCTATCCAAAAGACATGGCAATTTTTTTTCTCCCTCCTTTTATTTTCCACATATCCACTCTAATCTTCAACCCGAAAGAATATGACTAATTTTATTAGGCACCAGTGTTTCAGGTTTCAGCTCACAGCTTTTCCTCTGATTCTCTGGGACTATAGAGAAAAACTGCTCAATAACTTTGAAAGCAACAGTCCATTGTGTGGTTGGATGGAACTATGACATGTCTTATCATGTACCTAGTGCACAGAATCATGCTTTTAAATTTACTAGCAGCTACAATGTAAGCTAAACATCGAGCTGCCCCGCCCCCCACAACTACTGATGGCTTGAATTATTATTTAAACTTTATGATAGTGCAAAGTGATAGTGTACTTCTAGTTTGAAATTTCGATCTTTCCTAGGCTAGTGGCATACAGTGAGCCACACAATCAAGACAGCAAACAGCCTCTACTCTACAACACATGTGTTGCCAGTATATTTTGGATGCATGAATTCATAAACTGTGTGATGTATTCAGCCTTTCAGAATACTTCACTAACTTGAAAGTCAGATATTCCCATCAATTAAATAAGTACAAGCAATCAAAAAACACTGTGAAAACGATTTTTTGATAATTTTACCCAACTACAGGCTAAGTGTTCCAAACGCATTTAAGATCTACTAGGCTAAGCTGCTATTTGGTTGGATAGATTGTACTAAATGCATTTTCATTTGACAACATGTTCAATTTATGATGGGCTTATCGTGATGTAACCCTATCACAAATCAAGAAGCATTTCTACTGAAGTTATCCCTGCTTTTGCAGACTTCAGTGTGAGCGTGAGATAAAATCCCTGGCTAAAGAAATACCTGCCTGCCTCCCTCTGCATCCTCCTCTCTTGTAACTTGCACATTCTCCTTCCCAGTAACTGGTCAGATGAACCAACTTTTCTCTACTCCTTCTACAAAAGTCAATCAAATGTGCTCAACTATATAGCCTCTAAGATTTGGCTTCCTAACTCCATTGTTGGCACATGCCCTGTCCCGATTTCCCTGCAAGCTTTTCTCTAGATGTAATAATCCCACCTCCTTACTTCCTGAACCCTTTAATCACTTGGTTTCTGTTCTCTGAACTCTTTCCAATTTTCCTACAAGCTGTTAAAGATGTGGAAACCAAAACCACATACCATTTTCTAACATTGTCAAACCCCAGAAGACTGACTTCTTCAAGTAGAAGTCAAAGCCAAGTCCAACAGGTTCTTAATAAGTGGATGTCAGAACAGGTGTGACACAGCACTTTCCAGTCTGATAAAGCTACATTTTCTCTGCAGATAATTATTCTATGTAGAAAGATAGTCTAGTTTCTTTCACACAAAGGAATTTTTTAGAATATTCATGTATTTCTGCAAAACTGAATGAAAGACATAGTTATCAAATGAAAAAAAATATCACTTAATACTCATGTTTTTCTAAGTGTTATTGTTTGCATGAAGTTACAGTAGCTGGTCTATTTCCTAAGACAGCAAAATTCCTCAAAGTATATGTACATAATATACATTATAATAATTCCAGACAAGAGAAAGCAAAGGAAATACAAGGACCTGCCAATCCCACAAATACTCAGTGAGAAAAACACCTGGATTCTTCCCAAGCCACAGCTGTTCAGTTGGAAAATGCCTGGATCCCATTGAATCAAGGCAGTCAGGGAAAAACGCCACATCCTGCCCAGTGTGTCTGCTCTACGACACGCACACATGAATCCTATTTGATCAAGGCACAGTTCTTTGAGAAATAAATGGATCCTGCTGGATTCAAGCACCATTCTCAATTAACAAACACAGATGGGGATGTATTGGGTATAGATACTATCTAAGAGAAACCCTTCAATACACAGGCATTTGATAGGGAAACTTCTGTGAGAGTTTTTTGGCTAGGTCAGTAACGCAGTTCTTTTCCTTGTGGAATACATATATATAGATTCGTCAGAGCTGCTCCTTGATTCCGTTTTCCCAGATCGCAGAGGATCTGAATGTTATCATGATGATTCTCTAGATCCAGTGTAAAGAGAGGCAAAGCTGAGTGAGTCAATTCTGTTTTCCTTTAGTAAGGTCAACAACACAGTAGTGTAATCACAGTAGGGACACACCAAGCCTCTCTGAACACACGCGATGGCATCTGTCATCACAGTCTATACTCTCCACAGTGTCTTCTTTTTATCTTTGTTTTTTTTTTTCATAAACTGTTTGAAATCAAATGGAACATTTTCACTATATTTTACAAATACAATTTTTTAGCAGTCCATGATTTAAAAATATCACTACTGGCCCTGAAACTAATAAGAAAACTAAGCAAATATTTCCATGAGTTACATAATTATTATACTTAAGGTTTACCTACTTTAATGAATAAATGTATCAGTATTTAATCCTCAAAATAAACTTTTAAGATTAAAGTGGTGCACATGCTTGTAATCTTAGCATTTGGAAGATGGAGGGCCTAAGGAGCAAAGATTCAAGGCCATTCTCGTCTACATAACTAAGACGAGTCCAGCCTGGGCTATAGGAGATCCTGTCCAAAAAGTAAAGATGTTTTGAGATGACAGTCAGTATAATCCTAAGGAAAGAACTTGTGCTCTGAGAAGTCACAAACTTCAAGTCAGAGGACTCTGGGACCCAGTGGCTTCTACCTAAGGACTCCTGCAGAAGACAAGATCTCCATCCATGAAGGTGTGATGGCAGAAACTGCTCCATGCATTCAGTGCCCTCCTCTGTTGACTGCCAACTCGTTATTTCTCATAACTGTTTGTATCTTGGTGCAAGAGAAAAAGAGGTAGAAGAATGGAATTCCAGAATCCCTTGACAAGACACATTCAATTAATATACCACAGTTTTCCAGGAAGCAGGCCCAGGTCCCACGATCTGTGAGCACCACACTGACCACCATGTACCGAGTGTTTTAATCATCAGGCTGAGTTCCAGGGGATGGGCAGGAACTCCATTTGCAGGAACTTCAGACACAACTTCCTGTGTCTGCAAAGGTACGCATTTCCCCCTTTTCATCATGGGCTTTAATTCCTGACCCTTTATGTGTAAGTGCAGTTGTCACATTTTTGCTGTGTGCTTTATCTTCAAGATCCTCTGTGACGATTTCTGATCCATTTTCTCATGCATTCTTATCCCAGTTCACCCCATTTCACCTGTGGGCTTTACTCACTATTCTTTCTTTTAAACTCTGGTCTGTAACCCAGGCATAACAGAGAAGCTTCAAATAACAGCCATAAAAATGTAGTGTAGAAGAAAGACCTTAAAGACTCAAACGTTAAAAACCTTCAGGGGCACAGATGAATGTAAAATGCTGGGAAGTGACCATCAGCGACTAGAGATGCAATTGTACATTTCTGAGCAAGTGTGTTGAGCAGCCCAAGAAGGAAAAACAAAGCAGACAGGTATGTGACTTCGGAGAGTGGCCACAGCTGCAAATGGCCAGAATGACGGGTTTCAGTAACTAGGCCCTTCTGCAAGAGTGGCAGCGAGAGCCTGTGGACCATTCAGGGGAAATGATGGATTATTCTCAGCCTCACTTTGCGCATCTTCATGGTCCCCCATGGTAGGAAGAATATGCCCTTCTTCCCAAGGATGTCCATCCTAATCTCTGGAATTTGAGAACAAGTTCATCACCTTATCCAAAAGAGAAATTGCACATGTAATTCAGGAAATTGACACAGGGAGACTAGCTGGGCCCAGGGTAATGACACAAGTGAAACAAGGAAGCAGGAGAGCGAGATCAGAGGAGACAGGACAAAGACGCAGAAGCTGAAATGGAGCCATGCCCCATGGAGGGTGCAGCAGGTTCAAGCTAGCACAGAGAGGAACTAGGTGCCCCCACAGAAACTCCGAAGGAACACAGCAGTCCAACGCCTTGACTATAGTCTGCTGAGGACTGACTTGGACTTAACTACAGAACAGACAGTAAATTTGTGTCGTTTGAAGCCACTAAGTGTGTGATAATTTGTTATAGCAGCCACGGGAACTGAATGGCTGTGCCAGGCCTCTTAGTCCTCTCCCCACAGTGTGTGGACTGAGTATCATTTTCCCAGCACAGTATTCTGTCACAAACATGTAGAAGGTGGAGTTTATCCCAGTACTGGGGGATAGAAAATGTGTTTCTTATGATGTGAAGATGAAGTTCTTCTTTGACTTAAATGCACTATCCAAAGTTTTATATTTGTAAAAATGCTTCTAGATATATAATCTAAAGAGTCCATATGTATAGCTAAAGGCTACATAACAAGCAACAATGCCAGACAGGCGATACCTTCTTTTGAGTTGTTGGCCAGGGTGGCCAAAGGGATTCCCAGATAGTAACCCAGGACAGAACTGGGAAAATGAACATCAGATCCCAATCTTATCCAAAGGGATATTGACAACTGATTACTGCTAGATGAGGAACAGCTGACCCTCCTAAAACAAAACCCTCTAGATAGGCTGACTAGATTCACCAGAAGGGCAAGTAGTGGGGAATGGCTGGGGTGCCGACAACACAGCGACAGTAGCAGGGATATCAGAGTATAAGGGCTCTAGTGGGAGGATGGAGGCTATGGGAGGGTGCCATCTGGGAAGTGGGTGTAAAAAAATATTAAAAAATAATAATAAAAAAATGCTTCTGGAAAAAAATGTGGGCAACAAAACTAGCACTCCTGTTTAAGGAACAAAACAAATCCTGTGCAAATAAAATGCAATCACAACTGTTAAAACTGTAGATGTGAATTTAGGTAAAATGGAGAAGAAGCCACAGTTGGTCTATGGGAGGAGAAAAACTAAAGCGTAAAGAATGCAAAGGTGACTTCTAAAGTGAAGTGCGTGACCCAACAGCCAGAAGATGGGTTTCTAGTTGTGTCGTAGAGAGAAATAAATCCCAACCATGGAAACAAATCTAAACGCTATATTATGTTCCATGAAATCCACTCAATAAGAGGTGGGGAACCTGCTAATGAGTGCACAGAGGATCCTTTGGTGTTCGCCTCCCAATATGCAAACAGAAATGCAGTGGTTTCGAAATTTTGAGCCACTGTAAGATAGATATCATCCTCTCTCCTCCTCCCTCACCCTTTCCCATCCTCTCTTACACACACACACACACACACACACACACATACACACACACACACAAAACTGAGACAAAGGTTTCATAACACTAGTGCAATATGAGATGTTCCTATATTTCCTAATTTTTGTTATTTTTCATCATATTTTGTTTTGTTTTGTTTTGATGTGTTGCTGGGGAGGATGAAAATCATAGCTTCACACATGCTAAGCAAACATTGTACTGCTGAGCTCCAACTGCAGCTCTTTCATTGGTATTGTTTTAAGCACTTACTCAAACACAAGAGGCATTCATACATGGAGTTTAAACAGTTGAGCTATATCTTTCTCACTGAAGTTGGGATTTTCTTCCTACTTTCACGGTAACAGCTTATTCATTCTTATCTTGTAACTTTAAATGAAATGATAATTTGGAGATGAATATCTTTAAGATCTTTTCCAATTCTATGATCTAGTTTTTCCTCGAGAGGAATGTTTTCGCCAAAGTTTCTTTTTTAATATCGAACAATGACTAATAGCTTGGAATCTTTACTCTGACCAGTTCATTAAAAAAAAAAGGTCTCCTAAATCATTCTGATTCCTTCTTGTTCTTCATTAATTCTAAACTCCAAACATGTCTTTCTAATCAAAATCAGAAATTACCAAAAGTGCTGCCATATACTAGCGCTGATGTCTGTGGACTTTGACTTCTGGAATTTGAGAACAACAAATATTCTCAAAGGATGAAACGTTTTGAGTCGGTTTCAGAAGATATTTTACCTTATGTTCCCAGCAAATGTGACTTGAAAAATCACCTTTCCATCCCCATTGTTAAACTCTCTCAAGGTAGGTAAAGCCAGCATCCTAAGAACCATGGGAAAAGGGCTCTCACTTTGTTTTCAACCACTACGCACACTTCTCCAGAGTCCTGCCTGTAAAACAGGGATGACAGTAAACTCTCAGGGCTGAGGACTCGCTAATAAATGGTGCTAACCCTACAGAGACACAAAACAATAGCAATCACTCATCAGTTCACTGAGAGGTGACAGCTTCCGATTGCCCATTTTCCAGAGACACCCTCTTCATTACCAGGCAAAAGCAAGCCAGTTAACTTGGCTAAGATCTATAGCTTGCCGCAGTGATCTCACCGCTCTTTGTCCCTGATGAGGACTCAAGCCGGTAGTGCAGAGAACAGCGAACTGACATATGGAGACATATTGCCTGAGCACGCTGATCTACCAGGCTGGCTAATTTCCCTTCCATTTTGAGAAGAGCAATTATTTTAAATTGCCATAAATCGAAATGACTTTGCTCTTGCCACTAAAAATATAACAAGTCTATAAACTATAATATAAATGAATGTCTCCTGATGCTTTGATTTAAAAAAAAAAAAAACAATTGGGAGAAGTACCCATCCTGACTCAGAATTAAAACAGCATTACAATGCAAGGCTTTATGTTATCAGGCTGATGTGGAGCCCTCTCACCATTCTGGAAGCTTTTTGACTGTATTGCAAATTATTTTCTGTAACTTTGAGTCCCACCAAATTTTGTTGAAACGTTCTGCTTTGTGTGAAAGGAATATGATCTCTTATGGAAAATGGTGGGTACCGAAAGAAGGGTGCTGGAAAACAGATGTGGGACATAAGGAGGTAACTTGGAGGAAACTAAGAAATTCTTCCCTTTTGTCAAATGTTTGTGTGAAGCCAGAAATTGAAGAAGAGAGGGCTAGTTTGAAGCCATAGAAAACCGACCTGCCCCACCTCTCCCCAACCAGAATGCAAGCCAGTTCAATCAAATACTCTTCATAACTGAAATGCATCCAGAATTCCAAAAAAGATTTTCTAAGGAAAAAATTAGTATTCTGTTTAGATTTAGCAGCCCTGAAGGGAAATAGGACATTGATTTATGAAGCTGAGAGAAATTATGACCAGCAGGACCATTAAGAATACATTGTCAGAGTAAGCTTTGGCTGCCAATTTAGACTGCAGTTCTGGAACATTTCAGGCCATGATTTGTTCACTCATAAGGTTTGAGAGACTACATTCTAGTTAATTTCAGAAAATTTGATCTTGGATTATTAAATTGACAGAGCAATTAAAGACAAAATATCATTACTCTTCTTTTGAGCAGACAAGCAAGTTGGCTAGCCTTTGGGGATCCAGCTATCTTCCAATATAAGCAGATCCTGTGGGGTACACAGGGGGTGCAGACACATTTTTTTTTCCGGTTGAAATTTCAGGAAAAAAAACCAAAAAACAAAAAACCAGACCCTTTAACTATATGTGTTAGGAAATTCACAAAAGAACCTGGGAGGAAGAGTCTCCGTGAAGGAATTCACAGTCTAGTCAGGAAGCAGATAGCCAACAATAGTTATGTTGTAAGATAAATGATGCTACAAGAAGGTGCATGGGGGTTGGCTATTGGAGCTCTGAAGATGCTTCATTTTCATTCAGCTCCCATCTCACTAGGGGAGCCATTGCTTTGGTCATCTCTTAGCAACAGACCTTAACATCCTTGGCCCTTGGTCCTTCAGAGGCACCATGAACGCAAGCACTGCTTTCTTTACGGCTCTCCTCTTGCATTGCTCCTGTCCCCACTCTGTGCCACATGCCCACTGCTGTTTTCTTTTATAGCACTGGCCATCTTCAAAACTCAGCATCCTTCTGGAGTTACTGTTTGCTTTCTGTCTTCCTCTAAAACAGCAGGGCCTTGTGAATTTTATTCACTTCTCTATGGCTGGTGCCCCTATGGCACTGTTGATAAATTTGTGAATTACTGCAGATTAACATCATCTCTGAATCTGGTTGAAACCACTGTTCAATATACTCTTTAGTACACAAAACCTTTCATCAGCACATCCCTTTCCTTGACTGATAAGAACCTCCCCACTGCTATGTCATTCACTTCAGCAAACAATCTGCCCACCTCCCCATTGCAATGCTCGTAAAAAGGGCTTCAGTGAGTTCCAGGAGCCATATGTAGGGTCTAGGGCACAGTTGAGTCTGCACCTTATCTGGACTCTCAGCTGTGCTAGACAAGAGTGCAGGTTCCTCATTTAATTATTTCTCTCATACTATTATTTGTGAGATCAACTGTCTGCACTGTTGACACCTTCTTTGGGTGCCAACTTACAGGTTTAGTTTTCTATCTAGTTTCTTCTAATAACCAAGTCTGACTGTAAAATCATACACTCATTTTTCCTTCAAGTGTTCTCATTATTAACAGCTAGTCTTCGGTGAACAATATAGGTATTAGGCAATTCAAATCCAAATACCATTTTCTTCCCCAACTTCCTTTATTCATCTGGTAGAGTTCACTGAGTTAAAATAGTGTGACTGTCTGCCTAGTGAGCTCCTCCTCCTCCTCTTCCTCTTCGTCCTTCTCCTCCTCTTCATCCTTCTCCTCCTCCTCCTCCTCCTCATCCTTCTCCTCCTCCTCCTCCTTCTCCTCCTCCTCCTTCTCCTCCTCCTCCTCCTGGCCCTTCTCCTCCTCCTCCTCTCCCTCCCTCTCCTCCTCCTCCCCCTCCCCCCCTCCTCCTTTCCCTCCTCCTCCTCCCATTCTGCCTTCTTCCTCCTCCTCCTTCTCCTCTTTTGTCTCCTCCTCCTCCTCCTCCTCCTCCTCCTCTTTCTCCTCTTCTGTCTCCTCCTTCTCCTCATTCTCACCCTCTTGTGTGTCTCTCCCCCAAGCTCAAAACAATCAGCGAATCCCATGTTTAATATTTTTAAATACAATGCAAGTCCTTCCTCAATTTCTACCATTTCTTTAATCTTGACATTAAAGAAATTGAAGCTATTCGCTCTGTGTCTTGGCAAGCCAGCTTGCCTATGAGAGCTAAACATGCTCCTTCCCCATACTGTTAGTCTACAAAACACTGCTATAGTTAGCTATACTTCCAGATCATTCCCAGTACCACCATCACCACTCCATATTTAGAAACCCTCAGTGGCCCCACTGAAAATCAAAATCAAATCTCTTAGTCCAATATGCAGTTCCTTTGCTTAAATCCAGCTTACTTTCCGGCCTCCTGGCATCTCCTTCATTTTCTCCCTAAAGTCTTTAACAACTCTCATCTTTACAGACTTCTAGAAAATGTCACTAAACTATATAACCTTTCAAATAATTCAGGACCCTGGAACAAGCTCCCCCTCCAGATATGCAAAATGATGCTGAAGAAACCTTAAGCAGCTGCTTGGTTTGTACCTGCTGGTTGGTTTCAATAAGGCTCTTGCGCAGCATGCGTTCTGGCTCTCCTGCATCAAATTTGCACAAGTCCATCTGAAGCCATTCACAAGGCTCAGAAACACTGCCATCTTGTGGTCACAAGAGAAGGTGGCAAAGCAAGCCATTCTCTATCCTAAGAGGAAAAATGAAAACTGGAGTTTCTTGTTCCCTTTGCCTTAATTTAAAAAGTTGTAAAACTCTTCCTTTTTTATTCCTCTCTGTTGTAAGCTCTATTGATCTCCCTTAACCAGATTATTCAACGATGTTGAAGGACTCATTTGTTTAAACCTGTTTCTAGGTGTAGGTCTCTCACTAGTCCAGAGAAGTTCTTTAAGTCTGTGATGTTAAAGAGCTCTATGTGCTCCAGAACATGACTGTCAGTTCCATGAGAGTAGCAATGGATTTACACTGTTTGTCAATATGAACCCAGAGCAGGGCATGTGGAGGCCCTCTGGACCATGTCTTGGAGGAATGATGAATATATGAACACTAAGCCTGGTGACAAGTTTAGAACTGGAAGAAGATCAGTATTTTAGAAAGCAGCCATTGAACTTTGAAATGTCAAATATATCTTGAAATGTTGATGCACAGATGCTCCTCAGTTTGCAATGAGGTTGTGTTCATAAGGATATCAAAGACTGGAGATACAATGAATCAGAAGGCTGTCCCAGGAGGCCTGGGAGCCAACTCTTTGAGCTGCTGGCATGGACATGGTTGGCCATAGTGTTGACACTGATGCACAGTAGACAAACAGACACAGGCCTCTTCCCTAGAGAGGCTGCTTAGCACACTTGCCTCCACCACTGAAGACTCAGGTCTTGCCATGGGGGTTCCCCAGGCAGGAACTGAAAGAGCCTCTGGTTGCTTCCTGGATGTTTGTCTGGTGGACATGATTTGGTCCAGACTAAATCATACCCTCAGAAATGGAGTAGATAAGCCAGGCCTTGATAAGGGTAGACTCAGTGGACTCTGGGAACCTAGCTAAAATGACCAGAATTAAGTGAAGAACATTCCTTTCAGCCTCGTATCATGCTACAAAGAATACCGTGTCCAGTGCGCTAAGGAGATGAAACAACTTGAGAGGTTCTTGAAGTTCTTCTGCTCCTGACTGGACTTCCAGAATCCTGTTTAAGAGCATAGTTGTCAGGAACACTCTGAAGACAGCCTTGTTTCTGCTACTAAGGTTCAAGAGAAACATCTATTCTTAATCTCTGCATTCTTTTTTACCCTGTACTTTCATGGACAGTGATTTTCTTTAGCAAATATTAGCTTGCAGAACTATTTTATTTCTAATCAGAAATGAGGTTTTTTTTGATGGTATAAAGATTTTTGCTCACATAAAATAAAGAAAATTTATAGAAACATTGAAACACAGCACATCCACAGTGCATCAATACTCAGTCTTTGAACATCATAGCTTAACCTAGGCTTCCATAAATATGCTGAGAGTGCTTGTATTATACTGCAATTAGGCAAAACTCATTGAACTCAAAGTCTATTTTACAAAAAAGTATTTAATATCTCATGAGGTTTATTGAATTTCTGTATCCAAAAAAGGCAAAACAGAACAATACACTACAGGCTTTTTAAATTTCCCCTTACAGTCCTATAGTTGACTGGGGGGTACAGCTCACTGCCACTGCCCAGCACTAGGAAAGAGGATCATATGGCTCATGACTAGCTAGGGAAACAATCAAAATCCAAAATTCAAAGAATGTTTCCACTTAATGAATATTGCTTCAACGCTATTTGAAAGTCAAAAGAATAATGCATTAGGAACCATCTGTGTTCTAGAATGTTTGTTCCTGCTAGTTTTGAGATGGTATCTACAATGTAGCATACGCTGGTCTTGAGCTCACCATCCTGCTTCTACCTCCTGATTGCTGGAATTCTAGGGTGCATCTTTACACCCAGCTTTAGAATAGTGAGTATCCAAGAAAGAGTAACAATTGAAAACACCTGCCACTTAACCTTAGGGAACAGGCTGTGTGAACTCATTAGGCAACTTTGTCATTGTACAGGCATCACACAAACCAAGATAGCTACCAGTGTCACTATGGGTATCATATTCCATGACACTACTGTTGTAGATGCAGTTTATATTTACCAAAGCATTGCAGTGCAGTGCCTGAATGTATTTTTCAAGTGGGTTTGGAAAAAAATAAGATGTACAGAGAGGTGGTATGATCAGTCCAGTGGTGTGCCAACAATAGGATGAGGTCCATCCCCAAAGAGGACAAGCATGTGCTAAAGCACATGGAAAACTCATGATTCACCCTTTTATATACTACCTTGCAAAAAAGAAGAACTTTGTGGATTTTTCATAAGTAGCACTGTAGCACTGGAGACTTTTAGACCCAAGTATAGACTAAGCTGCTTTGAAAACTCATCGGTCGTTCTAAAGCTCATTTGTATCATGCAACATCATAGACCATTTGCTTTATAAATAATTTGGTTTTCACATAGTCGATACCTAATTACCAGTTGATGCTCTATAAATAGATCAGTATTGGAAAACAAGTCTAAGTGGATTCATCATGGAAACGATTAGTTGACAGCAAAGTTCAAGATTAGCACTTTGTTTGGTGGGTCTCTGGGCATTTCCTTCCATTTCAGGACAAAGGGACTGGCATTGGCTGCAGTGGGGACTGTGATCCGGTGAATGGAAAATCAGGTCCTTCTTTTGCCTCTCATTCTCTCCATGTATCCATTTAGCTAAGTTGCCTGTGCTACTTATCACTTGCTTTTACAATGCAGTGCATTTCTGGAAGACCCAGGAAGTCTAGAACTATCTGTCCTTAATGATGCACCCCCACTGGGATACAGTCAAACTGGGAGTCTCATGATGACCAAGCTCTCTATGAAATCAAATTTTGTTGCCTAGTAGAGCTGAAGGCCCAATAAGCAAACCAGCAGGAGACTTTGAAGACAAAAATGTGAAGATGGCCTGGCTCCCAGAGCCAGGGGTGGATGACTTGTACAGATGACAGCTCTGGGGACCAAGAACATTCGCCAGAGAGTCCTCCCAAATCCTACATATCTTGATTAGTCTTCATCTGGAACCCCAAAATATTCTTCTGAAATGCTGATTTTCTACAATTGATCATTGACCATCCAGAAAAATCTCAGCACAAGCCTGAGGTAAAGTGGCAAACCCTCATGTCCCCAGAAAGTAATTTGCAGTAACAAAACCCTTTTTAAAAATAGAGGCTGGAGAGATGGCTCAGTGGTTAAGAGCACTGGGACTACTCTTGCAGAGGACCCAGGTACAGATCCTGGCACTTACATGGAGGCTAACAACCACCCATAACTCCAGTTCTAGGGGACCCAATGCCCCTTCTGACCTCTGAGGGCATTGCATGACATGGGTGCAATTACATAAAGGCAGGCAATACACTCATATACATAAGATAAAAATAATAAAAAACAAAATATTAAAAAATACACAAATAGTCTTTCTAATGTTAGCTTCAGCATTAATATTGAAACTTACATGGTATAGGTTTGCTTTTCAAACTTCCAAATAGTCTTTAAGTGTCAATAGAAATGGAGGCTCCCACGATGACCCAGAAATACTGTGGGCTCAAATGAAGAATCAACTTGTCCTCCTTCTCCCACTCCCATGCTTCTCCTTTGTGCAGATAACCAGCCATCTTTCATCTCAAAAGGCAAATAGCAAAGCAGATAAGGTAGGAGTGGCCCTCCCCAGATACATGGCCAACAGCCAATTAACATCATTCAGGCAGAAGACTTTTCATCCCCTCACTACAGATGGAGAAGGGTTCTCTGGAAGAATTTCTTTACATGGACATATAGGCCATATTGACTGGAGTCTGGAAAACTGATTGACAGACCCAACTGTCTTATTTTAACAATGGTAATCACATGATAGGACTATATTCCTTGTTCTCACCATACACACACATCAGAGTCTAGCATCACCTTAGTGTGGTGCCCAGGTTTTTCTAGTTTACCTGCATAAACCCAGCATTTTTGCTTGGGAAATGCTGTAGGTTACACACAATACTTCTGTCATGCACAAAGCCCTCACAAGGGTTGTTTGGTGAGGGGAGATGGGGGGCTTCCATTTGGGTGGCATTGTCTCTGTAAACCTGCAGCAAAGGCACTTCAGCCTCGTGCACTGGATTCTTCCAGTGTATTCCTTTGCACACTTACCAATCTCCCACAGGAAGACACTTTGCAAAAACCATATGGATGAAAAGATATCTTATTTTTAAATTGTTTTTTTGCAAAACTGATGGGTAAATTAGTGATTAGTGATGTATCCAAGTAACTATTATCAAAAGATGTGGTTAATTTTCCAGATAATTATGTTGTCCCCATTTCACATGTTTTTACTATTTTGAATACATTTTGCTTGTCTGCTTATCTGGTGGGTCCAGGAGATCAAACCCTGGGTCTTGCACTTATTAGACAACTATTCTACCACTGAGTTAAATACCCAACCCCTGTGCATGTGTGTGTGTGTGTGTGTGTGTGTGTGTGTGTTACTTGCTCTCTGCTTTTTTATGCATGTGTGTTCACGCTTGTGTGTAGAGTCCAGAGGACAAATCTCAGGTGTCATTCTCAAGAATACCATTTACTGCATTGAGACAGGGTCTCTAATGAGCCTGCAGCTCATCAGTTAGGCTACACTGACTGGGTAGTGAGCTCCAGGGATCCTCCTGCCTCTTCCTCCCCAGAGCTGGGACTACAAGCAGGCACCACACCTGACATTTTTACATGTGTTCTAGAAATCTGACTCAGGTTCTATGCTTGTGAAAGAAGCACTTTACCAACTGAACCATTTCCTCAGTCTCTCATTCTTCCTTTTAAATAAAATATCCTGAATTTATTCCAAGTCTGTGATGTCATCTACTCCCTAATGCCTTAAGGGCCTGCTTAGGTATATGAGGCTATATCTTGCCATAAAAACATCTTAGAGTCAATTTCCTAGGCTATCCTGTCGATTTTAATGTACTTACTTGCTTGTTTCTCGGGACCACTTTGTTACTTGCCGTATGTTTATTCCTAGCACATTCTGAGTAAGTCTCACTTGGCTAAAATAAAGTAGGATTGCTAGCACATGCCAAGATGTTTATGAATCTCCTCGTTTATCACTTCTCTGGTAATTCATAATTTCACCCTTAAGATGTAGAAAAGTTTACTTTCATGGTTAGGCAACAAACCTTGGAAATACGGATTCTTGTGGTGTAAAGGCCAGCTAACTTATATGCAGCCCAATGTGGCACCTCAGTGAGCAAGATTCAAAGTATTTGCTTAACAAAACTGTAAAGAAATACATGGCACATACTTCCTAAGTTTATCTTCAAATCATAAGGATCTAATGTTTCTTATTAAGATTATATATTTGTAATCATGATAAAGTGAATGGCAACATTTCAGGAGCCAGCAACTCCTGAGAATAAAATGAATGAATTTAGTTTGAGACAGCAAGAATAAATAGAACTGGTAGTCTCTGGCCCTCCTAATGAAGTAGATGTCTGTAATGGTTAGCCTTCGTTGTCAGCTTGACAGGATTTAGAACTGCCATGGAAACACACCTCCAAATGTGTCGATAAAGGTATTTCCGGAAAGGTTTAACATGGAGAGAAACCCAACCCTGAATATGACCAGCACCATCCTATGGGCTGGGGTCCCAGACTGAATAAACAGGAGGAAGCAAGCTGAACATCAGCATTCATCTCTTGCTTCCTGAATGCAGACACAATGTGATCAGCTGCCTCCAGCTCCTGTCACCATGTCTTCTGTCCCACAATGAACTGTATCCCCTTGAACTATGAGCCAAAATAAACTCTTCCTTCTCTAAGTTGTTTCTGTCAGGCATTTGATCACAGCAATGAGAAAACCACCTCAAATAATGTCTTTAGAAATCTTGTGGCTCAGGCAAAACCATCTACAACTCAAATATGTATTTGATCACTGGGGCAGGGACAGCTCTATCAGATTTTGTCTCACGTTAGAATAATGCAACTTTTGAAAATAAGTTGAGTAGTGTTTTTCTTTTTTAATGTTCTGGTGCAGCTCTGTTGTAGCCATATCTTTCTTTGGAAAGTGTGAAAGAGTTCATAGTTAACACCATATGGTGAAAACGCTTTGATGATTTTGTTGTTCTTCTTCTGTAGTTTGGGGATATTCAAGATGTCCCAGGAGGAAGGCATTTGTGGTTTTAATCAAGGACCCCAGAGCCAGATCACAGAAGTCACAGTCCATGTCCTCAAGTTCCCAGCTGGACAATCGTACTCACATTGCCCCCTAAGAGTTGACTTTCTCATCAGTCAAAGATGAGAACAGGGGTTACTTTGCTGGGTCCACCTGAGCTTATTATAAGAGGCAGGCAAAGAAAAGTCTCAGAACATGGCCAGGAAATACAAAAAGCTCAACATCTGATGATTGTCTTCATCATCATCATCATCATCATCATCATCATGTCTGTATTTTTATCTGTAAACTGATGTATTTTCTGTATTACCAATGCAGTTTCAAGTTGCTTCTGGGTTTTCTACCCAGTCAATGAAGGACAAAAAATGTCATTAAAGTGCTGAATTAATTTCGTAAATCTGTAACGGAAATAAACTACAAAGCAAGTGTTCATTTGCAAGAATCTGACTTTGTTGAAGAAGGCAAAGATTTGTGTTAAGCACAGGCACTGGTGTTATGAGATAGATCATAGAGATCCATGTTCAATATGGGCTGTGGGTTTATGTGACAGATCATGGGAGAAAGATTACCCAGGAGTGTACATACAATTTCTATCCGGACAAGGAGAGAAAGCAGGGTAGAAAAGACACCACTATAGTAGCTACTTCTTGTCCCACTCTATTCCCTATCACATCACCAGCATCTTAATCTCAGAAACAAGCAGTATTGAACTCCTGATAGTTCACATATCCAAAAGCACAAGATGTCTGTGCCCATTTCCCTAAGGACTAGGAAAAGACAGCTTCATAGTGTACCCCATAACATGTCCTACCCATGTGATAATAGCCACTTCTTGGTGTTCACACATAGGACATGAGAGTGTCTAAGTGTGTGTGAAAGTAGAAGGTCCCAGAAATAATCTACTGAAATAAGTTTACATCCTGACCGGACTGCACTTCAAGTCAGAAGTGATTAAGCTTTGTTGACTTTCAATGGGCTGTTTTAAATCTCCACTGGAGCTATGAATCAACTCTAGCTTTATCCTAATTTAAAATCCATTCCCCTTGGGCAGAATTATGGGTCCCTGTTCCTTCCTGACCACAGCAGCACACATCCTCCCTGCGGCTTTGCTGGTCTGTGGCATGATGACAGAGACTCTTGAGCACCTGTGATTCCCAGAGTCCTCTCCTTTAGCCATTTCCTAAGAATCTGCACTTTCACATACTACAACGAACTTTCTGAAACCTTTTGGTTTTATGTCTACTATTAACAGATCTCAAAACATCTACTTTTTCACATTCAAAGATTTCTGGAGTATTGTATGTGGAAGGCTTTTAACTTTTTATTGAATTTTTGCTAATTTCATATGATGAAAGTATCTTTTGAAGAAAATTTTTTCAGTTTCATGGGAGAGGAATTATTAATTTAGAACTGGTTTTCTTTTTACATCTGTTTATTTTGTGTGTATGTGGGGGTGGTATAGCACACATGTGGAGGTCAGATGACAATTGCAGGAGTCAGTTGGTTCTCTCCTTCCACCATGTGAGTTCTCAGGATCAAATTCAGTTTGTCAGCCTTAGCAGCAATCACCCTTAGCTACTAAGCCATCTTGTCAACCCTAGAGTTCATTTTTGATGGTATAGGGTAAATTTTATAAATATGGGCTTCTGTGCTGGAGAGATGGTTTAGTGGTTAAAAACACTGACTGCTCTAGCAGAGGACCCAGGTTCAATTCCCAGCACCACATGGAAACTAACAACAGTCTGTAACTCCAGTTCCATGGGATCCAATGTCATCTTCCAGCTCCTGTGGGCATTGCATACATATGGTGCACTTCCATAGGTGTGTAGGCAAAATACTCATACACATAAAATAAAAATAAATAGACAAATAAAAATTCTTTGGACTGGAGAGATGGCTCAGTGGTTCAGAGAACTGGCTGCTGTTGCAGAGGACCCAAGTTCAGTTCCCAGCACCCACACAGCGGCTAACAAACGTCCAGAGGAATCCAAAGCTCTCTTCTGACCTCTGTGGACATTGCATACCACGGGTACACTTATATACATGCAGGCAATACACTCATACACATAAAATAAAATAAAATAATAAATAAAATATTAAACATGGGTTTGACTGTGAAAGGCCTGGAATTAAAATGAGAAACTGTAGGCTGCGAAGCTTCATTAATCAGTGATGTATGAACTTTACCGAGCTGCCACTACAGCACCCATGGTCCAATGAGCAATGATGCCAAGAATGAGTGTTCACAGTAGCCAGGTTATGGAGTCAGCCTGAGTGCCTATCAACAGATGGAAAGATAAAGAAAACTTGTATACAATTTGGAGTGCTATTTAGCCACAAAGAAGAATGAAATTATGTCTCAAAGCAAATGGGTGGAACTAGAGATCATTGTGTAGAATAAGCTAGTTTTAGAAACACAAGTATTGCATGTTTTCTCTCATATGTGGAACCAAAGAGGTAAGGGCAAAGACACGAATGGAAAGGGGAAACTGTTAGGGATGTGGAAGAGGGAGTGAGCCTGAGAAAGGGCGGTTCAGGGAATGACCAGAGTACACCACACAAGTGCGTTGGAAATGTGATGAAACCCCTCGTTTGTATAAGGAATATACTAATAAAAACAAAAGGGTGAGTGGCAATTTTGGACAGGAACATACTGGTCCTGCTGGGACCCTGGAGACACTGAGAGCTCGGGCTAGCACTGTTAGCCTAAAGGGACCCTTACACAGCTCCATGGTAGAGCACTTGCCAAATGTGTAGAAGATCCTGGGTTTAACCGCCAGTAACACACACACACACACACACACACACACACACACACACACACACGGTCTGGTACCAGGCATTCCCAGAAGAGCTGGACAGGAAACTTTACCTTCCTTACCCACTTCATGGCACCTGGATAGTTTGGGTGTCTTTCCATCCTATAACCTCTGAGTCCCCTACTAGGATCAATCTAGCACAGGGGAGAGAGACCACAGGATGATGGCCTGCATTATATGTTTCTCTGATTAGCCCCGATGTCCAATATCCTGGTCCTTTCAGTGTTTGTTCTGTGACACTATTCCTGAAGAGATGTGAACAAAAGTTGACTTATCCCAGATAGGGAAGTGATGACAAACCAAAGTAATGAGACCACCAAAGTCAGTTCCTTGGTGGTACTTACAGGAGGATGGGCGAGGGGCTACTTACAGGAGCACAGAGAACTCAAAGGCAACTGCATCACCAAAGTCCATCCCGGCATGGGTGACAACTCATGGAAGCCGCAACCCTGGATTTCTCTGCACCACTTGCAGGCAGCTGGCCAGGTAGGAAAATCTCCTCTCTTCAGCAGTCCTTACTGTGTATATAGCTCTGGAGAGGGAGGAGGTCTATGCCCTGGTCAGTTTCAGGGCCTTCTAGGTTGTCTACTTCCTGATTTTTAAAAATATTTTATTATTTTTATTTTCTGAGGTGTGTAAGTGTATTGCCTGCATGTATGTAAGTGCACCCCTGTCCTGCAATGCCTGATGAGGTCCGAAGAGGGCATCTGAGTCCCTGGAACTGGAGTTAAGAACCACCATGTGGGTGCTGGGAACTGAACCTGTGTCTTCTGCAAGAGCAACCAGGGTTCTTAACCTCTGAGTCAACTCTCCAGCTCCTACTTTCTGATTCTTAAGGAGCTTCCCTTAAGAACTTCCTGAGTTTTAGGGAGCTTTGGAAGTTTCAACTCAGAGGAAATTGCTACAAAACAGGGGTTCAGAAGGATTCAGAGTGCTGGTAAAGAATTCGCCTAACACATGCGAAGTTCTGGGTCCCATCCCCAGCACTGCCGGGCAAACGCACAAACTTCCGAATGCATCATGATTAGTTCTTTCCAGTTTCTTCTCATCCAAGGTCCCGAGTTATTTCCTGTTGGATGAGACACCCAAACAGTTGATGAAATCAAGGCATAAGAAAAAAGAGTAGATGAAGAAACCTGGAAGAAGGATCCCAATCTGCCTTGTAAAATGCCTGTTAATTTCCAGGCGACCAGGATTCCTCATGTGCTGACAAAACATAGGGGATCAAAACTAGATAATCACTTCTAAGACCGCCCCATCTGATGTTATCTGGAGTGGAATTTGTTGTTTGTGACCTGCTGTGCTGACTACTGCTGTAAATTCTTAAATTCATCTGCAGAAAGCATCAGCTTCACGATTCCGCCAAGTGCTGTCCTTCCCCATTGCTTTTCTTCTGCAGCCCTTAGGTGATCATAGCGTATCTTCAAAATCGCTTTTCCAATTAAAGAGGACTGCAGGAGAGGTCTCAGAAATACCGCCCCCTCCCGCCCCAATCTGAAGATGGAACTCCAGCTTTGAGAGACAATATCAAGAGTCCTCCTGAAGCTGACCTTCCCCAGTTCAGGTTCTCCATCCAGTTCTTTTTTGTGGTGCCCTCCAGAGCAGCACTGAGGAGCACTGTTGAACTTCCTGCCATGACAGGTCGTCATTAGCTGGAGATAGCTGTGGAGCGCTCAGAAGTTGGCTTATTTGACTGAGGAACAGATTTTTACATTTAATTTTAATTTGCTCATGTGTGACATCGTGATATATTAAGAAATGTATGTTTTACCCTTATTCTTCTAGTTTCCTGACATATAACTCCTAAAACCCTTGGAATTTCTGAAGTGCTGATGTGTGCCAATGTGTTAACTACACTGATGGCTTCTGGGTAGCCTCAAGATGGAGGTTCGTTGCCAGGGAAGCGAATATGATTTGAGGATCTGAACATCTTGCTCCGTACTAATGCCCCACCCCAGAGAGTAAGAGGTGCCTAAGTTTGGCTTTTATTTCATTGACTGTGTTGTCATAATGAAACCACCATAAAAACCCTGAAGGCGATTCAAAGAATTTCCTGTTGGTGAGCTGTGGAGGTGCTGGGAGGCACAGGACTAGCCTGGAGAGGTCCTGGAAGCTCCCTTGTCTCTAGCTTTCTCGTGCATCACTCCCTGGGTTTTCATCCCTTGTAATAAACTGGCAATCTTGTCAGTAAACTATTTTCCAGAGTTCTGGGGGACACTGCAAAATGATCAAATTTGAGAGGTCAGACAAGGAGTTTGCATCTGAAGTGGGAAGAAGTTAGTAGACTGTGGGATCTGAGCTCCTTTCCATGCAAATATGGCAGGATTGACTTGAGCTGCAGGAGCCTCTGCCAGTGTCTGCACAGGATTGCTTGGTGCTTTCTGGTAATGGGTGAGAATACATGCTCATTGAAGAAAAAAGAATGTTGGGGATTTTTGTCCTTGTTCTATTTTTTCCTGACAACCATTTTGGGCATGGTGGCTCCAGAGGATTTTCAGGCCTTGCTTATGTGATTATTGGGTTTTCACAAAGGGATAGTTCCAAAGGCATGAACATGAAGGAGCAGAAGCCCAGCACCAGCAGGCTGAGATAGAGCTTTGTTTGCCCTAGCTGGTGACCCTGTTTGGCACCTCTGAGGGCCCAGAGGCCAGCACTGGGAGAGTAGAAATGGCTACAACACCTTTTCTTATTCCCTTCCAGGCCCGTGAGAAATCTATTCATTGTGTAACTGGAGTTTCTCCCTTCCTCCAGACAGCTTTCTGATTTGGAGAAGTGCTGGTTGCTAGGAGACTGAATTGCCTTTTCAAGTAGAGTACTTTAGACAGAAACAATTCACATCATTTTCTTCCTTAAGAAAATGAAAATTTGTAAAGCTTTTGCAGCGCGGGGTAAAAAAGTCACGCTTTTCTATTCCTTTGTGTATTTGTTTTAGCAATCATAGAACCTTTCATTTGGTTTTCCCACTGCTCCACATAGCAAGAAAGAAAACAAAAACTGACTGCTCTTTCAGTAGTCTTTCTTAAGAGAGGAAAACATTCCCAGGCTTGTTCCCAAGGATGGTGAGGTTTGAACTAGTCTGCTTTACTCCCAAGGCAGCTGAGAGTGAGAATCAAAAATAACAGTTTCAATAGAATCAAAATTGCAATGTGCCACCCACCAACAACATATCAGTTTTGCCCAGGATGGCTTGTTGTTTTATCTAGTTATTTCTTATGGTGATCTTAAATTTATAAAATCTTGTAGTCTGAATACATCATTTAATAAGCAAAGAAACCAAAACTTGGACAAAGATTAAGTTCTTTCAGTTTGCTGACTTCCAAACACAGGTTCCATTACACCGCATTGACCTCTGGCAGTGTAGATACTTCCCCTTTAAATGTTTGGGCAGACTCTTCTAATCACAGTCCAGTGCAAATGCTGAAAAGGAAGCTGTAAGTGAAATGAGATTGCCTTTCTATTCTTTAAGTGCTGTGTCTTGCACATAGTAAATACTCACTAAAAAACTCACTAAAGCAAGACGTGCTGGTGAACACCTTTAATTCTAGCACTCAGAAGGCAAAGGCAGGCAGAGGTCTGTGAGTTTAAGGCCAGCCTGCTCTACATAGTGAGTTCCAGGCTAGCCCAGGCTACATAGTAAGACTGTCTCAAAAAAAAAAAAATGAAAGCAATATGCTAATAAAGATCTTTTCTTCAAATCTCTTAACCCATGTTTTAAAGTTGGACCTTTTTTTTCTAGAATGCTGTATCATTTTTGAGAATTGATGGTGTTGATAGTCTAAAGCTGAAGGACTTACTTCCTTTGAATGTTTGACCAGTAGAAAAGCCTCCCAAAGGGGACTGGGAACATTTATCTTATAAAGGAAGGGTTTATAATGTAAGCATGCCATGGCTGAAGGAGCCCATGTGATAGGTACCTGGGATAGCCCATTTCTCCAGGTGATCTTTGGCTTTTGTGAAAATCAGACCCCTTAGGAAGTATCAGCACAGGACAGTCCCCAAGGGTCTCCTTCTTTAAAGGCTCTAGGGCAGAGCAAGTGCTTAGATATAGGCTGCTCCTTAGAGTGACAGCAAGCTTCCCAACAGCACCCCAAAACACACAGCCAGGTGCCCCCAGCCCTGCCTGCAGCTGAGGTTCACAGGCTGGCTGCACTTGATCAATATAGCATGCAAGGGGTGAAAGAGAACACTGGTCCTCGTGCATATGTTAAGCAAAACTAAAATCAAATATTGAATATTCAAATAACGTTAAAAAAAAAAAAACCAATACCCAGCTACATCCCGTCCATTTCTTCTCCCTACTGTGGTCCTCTCTTTCTCACGTCTCTCTCCTATATTTCCTCAAATTCTTTCCCCTCCATATCTTTGATTCTTTTCTTTTTCTTTCTCTTCCCACTTCCTGACCAACTATCTTAGAAATCTGTCTCCTTTCCCCCCAACTTCTCATAACATCTTTGTTTCATCTGTGAGCTAAACTAAATGCTTGGGGGACAGGGAGGAGGCACCGGCCCAGACTTGTATGGAAACAATGAAAGGGAATGGTTCAAAGGCATCGATGCCACCAGCCTTCAGAGCACTTGAAAGTAGCCACAAGTCCCATTTAGAATCTCTCATCCTCCTCTAATTAGACTTGCTTTTCCTTAAGCTCCAGCATTCAAAAGAACACGCTGTTTTGTTTTTAGTGTAGTTTAATGCTCTTCTCTTTTAATTAACGTAAGAATTCAATTCTCCAGCTCAGTGGCAGGATGCCAGTGACCCCACCACAGTAGAGCTACAGAACCAGAAATGTAAGACTGAAGAAAAAAATTTGTTTTGAGGTCATCAAGATGGAGAATAAAAACAGTTGAAAGAATCAGTTCAGTACTCTTGGGTCCCTGGGACATTGCTTACTCTCTACAATCTCTTTAAAAAAAAAAGTTGTGTGGGGCTGGAGAGATGGTTCAGTGGTTAAGAGCACTGGCTGCTCTTGCAGAGGACCTGGGTTCAATTCTCAGCACCCACATGGTGGCTACAAAACCATCCTTAACTCCAGTTCCAGGGGAATCCGAAGCCCTCTTCTGACCTCCACGGCATTGCACCACCCCGGCGCACTCACATACATGCAGGCAATACACTCATACATATAAAATAAAAATAATAAATTAAATATTAAAAAATTGATATGTATGTATGTATAAGTGCTTATGAGTGAAGGTACCCTCGGAGGCCAGAGGCATCAGACCCCTGGAGCTGGAGTTACAGGTGGCTATCAGCCGCCTGGCATGGCTGCTAGGAATCTTACTCAGCTCCTCTGCAAGAACAGTATGGGCTCTTAACCATTGAGCCATCTCTGCAGCTCCCCTGCAATCTCTTGAGGCGTTCCCATTTAAGGCAGTTAAGTAAGATGTTCACAACTGTGCTTAGCCTTGTTGGAGATAGACAAATAACACCCTAACAAGCCATGGTCTCTGTTTGCCCAGATGAAGAGATTGACCTATTTCCTTTTCTTAATATTTTATTATTTTATTTTATGTGTGTGAGTGTATTGCCTGCATGTTAAGTGCCCCTGTGTTGTTAGAAGTGGGTGCTGCATTCCCCCAGAACTGGAGTTATGGAAAGTTAGCCACCATGTGGGTGCTGGGACTCCAACCTGGGTCCTCTGGAAGAGCAGCCAGTGCTCTAAACTGCTGAGTCATCTCTCCAACCGGCCTGTTTCTGATCTTCTGGCTCAGGAGGTATTATACTCATCATCTCTGCCTCTCCTGTCCTCTCCCTATCATGCAAGAACTCACAGTTGTCTACACTTTCTCAGGAGGTATGCTCTGAAGTGGAGACCTGCCCTGATCATTGCCGCCCCTGCCTGTTTCTCCCTTTACTTATCTCCTGTAATTGGAAGAAATGACTTAAAGCTAAGAACTCAATTCTGTAGGATTGTCATGGATATATACAAAAGGGAATTCCATGTACTAGGAGGGTTGTGTGTTCTGTTTTTATTTTTCATAAAAGGAAGGAAAGGACGGATGGATTAAATAGTAGTTCAGCTGGCCCAGGTTGTCTGGGCTTTTTCTGACTGACCTAGGACCCTAATACAAATGTGGAAATGCGTTTTAGAAACTGCTTGTTTCCTGGGTTCCAAATAGTTTAGAGAAAGCATGCCTGGATTCACCGTGGCCAGTTGATGAATAACTGCTGTTCAGTGAGTTGTGAATCCTGGCCTGCCAAAGTGATAAGAATTCAAGTGTATAATTTGAACAAATAATTTTACCTTGAAAAGCCTCCTTAGCCTGTGAGATTCTTAAATCAGCCTGGCTCATACCATCTGGAGAGTCAACAGCGACAGAGCTGGCAATGAGGAAGCAAAGGAGGAAGGCCAGACAGGGGTGTGCACGGAGGCCACCATCCTCTGCCTCTGACAACCTGCCGCTCCTTTGTTGCCATCATCATCAGTATCGAAACTAATTTATAACTCAAACCATCCAGGAAACCAAAGGAAAAAACCAAATCAAGCAGGATTAAATGGCTAATCAGATTAACAAGTTAAACAAGGATGAAAAACAAATCTAAACAGGATATCAAAAGCAAAAATAATGTTGAAACAGCTTGAAGAATAACTCAGAGAATAAAATTTTAAATAATTCAAATATTAAAGCTTTAAAAAATATTAAAATATTAACAATTAAAACAAACATTTAAATATACTTATAAATCTCATAAAGAGTACTTAATGTGATGAAATTAATAAATATTTTTTGAATGTCTAATAGTTTGAATTGAAAAGTAGTCTTTATGTTCCAACTCTTGGTAATGGACTTTAGTCCAGAAGAAAACTGTCACTATAAATATCAGCTTCTAAATGTTGTAAGTATTCATTTGTTCACCACTAAAGAGACATTATTAGAATGCCTGCTAGATATCCATAACTAGATTATCATGCTACTAATTAAAATAATTATATGCTTGTATGTGTGCCGTTCTTATATACAAGTCCACATATATTTCACAGCAGACAGTAAATGATTATTCTGCAAACAATGCAGGAATTATAATCCCCCCCTAGACCAATACACCTAACAATTTCAGCTTCTTTACAAGATAACAAAAAGACTAAGTCTGGCTCACATGTATGAATGTTCAAAGCAGGCACTATTTCCTGGTTATCTAGAACTGCACGATTAATGCCATTAAATTTTAATAATCTACTCAGGTCTGAACTGTATTTTCAGGCTGTGTGTCTCATTAATTCCATTTCTGGTTTCACTTGTTCACATACCTGGAAAGTTTTTTTAAATTAAGAAAGTTATTACTTTATTTTTTACTTTGAGTGTTTTGCCTGAATTTTTGTTGTGTACCTGTGCATGCAATGCCCACAGATGCCAGAAGAGGGCATCAGATTCCTGGAAATGGACAGCTAATAACTACTATGTGGGTGCTGAGAATCAAACCTGACTCCTCTGCAGAGCAGCAAGTGCTCTTAAGTGCTGAGCCATCTCTCCAGCCCCTTGGGGGGAACAATTTATTTTCATTTGTATTTAGAATTTTTTTCTAATGTTCAGCTTGGAAACAACTAATAATTGAAAATTCAGCCAAATAAATCTTCCTCCCACAGCACCAAGGAAAATCAAAATCAGTATAAATGAATGTATTTCTTAAGTCTCGACTTTCTTTGGGATCAAGAAAGACAGATAAGATATTTTTGCATATATAAAAATTAAAGCCAAAAGCACAAATATTGCATTTTACATTGTATTGGATAACTTATGTACAATTTTTAAAATACCTGCCTATCCATCTGGCTATTGTCAGGAATAATTCAGTGCCTCTAGAGGGGCTGGTCTCTGCAGAGTAGCAGCAAATATGTTTTTAATGGACATTCAGTGAAGTCTCAGGAGTGAAGACATCTAAGCAAATCCAATCCTTAAACAATGTAGAAAATGGTTATCAGAAACTAAAACTGAAGTGTCTTTTTCTTGGATTTAGTGCCAATTCTTTCTGAGAAACTGATAAATTTCACTATAGTATGGTTGCTAGGATAGCCCTCAAAATCTATTAAAGTAAGCCCTTTTCTTTAAAGGTTTGGCTGGGGTTACCATTATTTCAAAACAGCTTTGGAAAATCATGAAGTGTGTCTTAGTGGATTTCATCTAAGTGAACAAACAGGTGAATGAACGGCTCTAAACATTAATTAAGTTCTCTCATAAGAATATATTTTCAAGTACATTTGTAAAGGAGGTTCAGATCCTAATTCCTAAAATGAAAAGGTATAAATTAAAGGTAAAATGAACAGTGCAGGATTGGTGAGATGGCTTAGCAGGTAAAGGTACCGGCCACCAAGTTTGACAGCCTGAGGTCAATCCCTGGGACCTACACAGTGGAACAGTAAAGGAAAGAACTGACTCCTGCAAGTTGTCTTCTGGCAGAGAGAGAGAGAGAGAGAGAGAGAGAGAGAGAGAGAGAGAGAGAGAGACAGAGAGAGAGAGAGGAGGAGAGAGAGAGAAAATAAAAGTGTGATTTAAAATTTTTTAAATGAATAGTACAATGCTCCCAAGGGTGAGTAAAGTCCTTTTTGGGAAGCCAAAAGGGGGATTTATAGTGTGAGTCCTCGATCATTTTAAAGACAAAACGCACTATCTTAAATATCTCACAGGAGATAAAATCCTAGCATGTCACCCTCAACAACAGGATCTTGATCATGTGGACTAAACTGACTAAACCAACTCTTACAAGATGGAAAGGCCTCATAGACTGTAGGTGGTAGTCCATGACAGGACTCAAAATGGATTACAGTCCAAGAACAAGAAGTAACAGGCCTTCATTTCCAAATCTTCTCCTAACTTGCTTACTTTTCAAGCATAAATTATACCAATTAATCTATAGTCTAATAATAAAACCACCAAACTTATTTATTGTTTTGTTACTTAAAATTTTGATCCTTAAAAAAATGACAGCTTGTAGAGGAGGAGATTGAGAGGAGTCCCAAAGGTAAGAGAAGGAGGGCTAAGAGGCATGTGTCTGCCAAGCCTTGGGAAAACAAATCAATCACACTCAAACAAAGAAAATATGATAGGGCAGGATGTGAACAGAATCTGACCCCGAAGAAAAAGAAGTCTCCAAAAGTGTTAGAAACATCTAAAATTTTGTTTTCATTTTATCATGTGAAGAGTATCCTTGAAATTTCCACTTATGATTTTGACATAGGTATTCAGAAGTTGATTTTCCTAAAACTCACTGACAGGACTCAAATGATGCTAGCCATAAGGCCTCTTTGGAGCACCTGACAGGACCAGAATGGAGACAGTGATCAGCCAGACCACACCTGGGCCAGGACTGTTTCACTCTGCACATGCCTCACCCTTTGCCTCCATTATTTCTCTATTTAAGCAGAAACACACGCCAGAACCCCAAAGATGGCCTTGGGGTCCAGGACCCCTTTGTTCCTCTTCCCAGTGTGGCTACTCACGAACAAAGGACCTTTCTCAGTTCCCCAGCATTCTGTCTTTGCTGGCTGATCCAGGTGAGTGGTGGAGGCTAGCTTGTTGGAGCTGCAAGATATGGGCTTTTACTCTAAAATTTCTGGCTTTTGGTAACAACAAATTGAGCTGGGGATTTTTAAGAAGTCAAACTGATCTCGGCCTTTGGTTTGAATATTTTCACCTATCTAGGGTTTTCTACTGTTAATAAATTACTATGCATGCTTCATTTAAAATGGTATCAAAGATCACATTTTGGTTACATTTGATCAGAATCAAATCAGATGAATGTTTTTGTTTATTGAATTTGTCTCCTATTTGACATGAACAGATTAAGCCAAAGGAAGTTAGCTCTCCATCCATCAACTGGGTCTTTGATGGAAGGGAGTGAAATGTGTTTTCAGCACAGATGGTAGAAGCTGGTGGAGTGTTTGCCCCCAGGAAACCTGACCCATCTGGATCTGCTGAAAGAATCATTCACCCCCTGGACTAGGAGAATGCTGTCACCTTGTTGTGATCTACAGTTCTCTCCAGGACTAGAACTAACTAGTGGCTGCTTTGTCCAGCAAGACTATCCAGTGCCATATGCCCCGAGAACTCTGCCTTTTTTGGCAGCTGTGTGTTGGGGGGCGTGTCTTGCTTTGTCTGTCTACCGGCTGTTTTTTGAGATAGGGTCTCACATACCTCAGGCTGGCCTCAAATTCTCAAGGTAACCAAGAATGACCTTGAGCTTCTGATCCTCTTGCTTCCACCTGAGTGCTGAGATTTCACCTGGGTGCTACCATACCCAGGTAATGTGGTGGTGCTAGGGACCAAACCCAGGACTTCATGTACGCTAAGCACACACTCTACCAACTGAACTGTATCTCTAGCCTAAGAAGTCTGCCTTTGTCCATGAATAATGTTGTAGAAAAGTAATTTGCTCCAAGCATTGACATGGCAGGGCTGCAATTGCTGTGGTGACCTGAAGAAAAACAGTCTCATAGACATGGTGACAACATAAAACAATCCAGTGATAGCTGGGATAGAGAAAGATTAAACATCAATTCTCTGTAGGAATCGTCAATAATGTCATTTCATTATCAAAAATGGATTGTTTTGTTAGTAAATAATTTTAAAAAAGTTTAAATGTGAAAGTATTCTAGGTTCTGATCATTTATAGATAGCCAAATTGTGGGTTATATGACAATATGCATACCCAAGTTTAAGTTTAGAATTCAATAAAAATTCACAAGTACGGTCAAGTCTTCAGAAATTTTTCCATTGGCATGGGCCTTTAACCAATGTGTTTTCTGTTACATAAATTCTTACCAAATGGAATGGACTGATACATAGAAAGGTCTACTTACATTTGCATAATTTAATTTAAAATTTATTAAATTGCAACGTTAATAATATTACAAAGTAGTAAAACTTAAAATTAAATCTGTGGCACATTCAAAAATCAAAAATAATTTGTTTTCCTGTTTTGCCAAATTTTTCCTTTTTCTTCCCTTTTTAAGGGAACAGCATATGCGCCCTCTGAGGCTCCAGGGCTCACAGACCGACACGACACGAGGCATTTCTATTTGGGTTTTGCAGGGTTTATTAGACATTTGGGAGGGAGTGACTTACAAAGAGACAGTTTTTCATTACCTACACACCATTCGAATCCGGGGCCCTGCTGTTTGCAGCTTCCCAGGTGGCTGCCTCCTTTGCTCCCAGAGTTCCAAATATGGCGACTGTGCTAACTCTCCATCTCTCCACATCTAGGCTAACGCTCCTTCCCAGTGTGCATTCACAGCTGTCCTTAGCCCTGTCCCTTAATACAATTGACTGCCCCCGCAAAGTGGGGGAAGGAGGTGGGGCCAGGGCTTATCAGAGGAACATCTGAGTCACACTCCACCCCTTCCTCTAGCGCTTACAAACTTTTCATCATTTCTTCTGTGAATTTCCCTGAGCCTTGGAGGTGGTGACCGATGCAGGGTGATCTCTCTTGTACCATGGTGAGATAGTGACCTCTTGGGCCTCCCCATCATTCATCTTCAAGACGTGGCCACTGATCTCTCTCAGTGGTGTTTCCATTACCATAAAGACAAATGGAAGGACGTAGACACATCTAAACCAATGTGGATGTAAATACAAATGTCTAGAAGATATTCCAGTAGGTGTGCCATATTCATCAAACAGTATACTTGCAATGGCTTCCCCGCTGGGGCCTGTAGCCTTCTCTGACACAGAGGGTTGGCCTGGTCTACAACACCAGACATGTGTTCCACCCCTAGGAGTGGACCTTATCCAATTAGAAATTTGCCAGTTGTATGTATGTTAGTCAAGCCATTATTGCACTAGCAGGCATTACTTGGCATGTCCATAGTGTGCAGCACATGGGGTCCATTGTTGAGTAGACTTATAGGGGATTCTTTCTTCCCCCACCATCTGCATAGTGCCTTCTGGCACTGTGAAAGCCATCCATCCTGTGGCATGGTGATTTGGGCTTAGTCTCAGCTCCATCTCTTCCTCTCCCACACTCACATCATGCAGTGTCTTCAGCACCATGGCCTTACCAACCTTCCTAGTGTATGACTGACATTAGTGGCAATAGTCTTGGTGAATTTGAGGACCTCTAGGATCTCTGTCTGACCAATAGCTAATGGGGGGGGGGCAACCCACCCCTGGTAATGTAGTTCTTCTTAACAACTGTATAGTTTTGGGAGCCTCTGTTTTTATCTTACCCAACCATAAAACTCCCAAGAATCTTACAGCTATAGCTGACCTTTGCTTCTTTAGGTATCTTTCAAATGGGTTTCACATCTGTAAAACACTCAAAGGTTAACATTTTCCCTTTGGAGTTATTCTGCATTCTGGGGATCTTACATGGAATCTCTTTGCATTCTTTTATCCTTGATACACTTACAGGTGCTGGCTCCAGTTGCCTGACCCTGTACCAGGCTAAGGAGGCATATGGGTGCTGGGAATCGAGCTGGGTCCTCTTACACACTGGTTTGAGACACTTAAATCTGCTAAAGCCTCTCTCACTTTATGAAGATCTTGTCCCATTAAAGGACTTATCAAAACCATTAAAGCTCTATACCCTTCTCGAGGTCCTAGTTGAATTAAGCTTTCTTTTATATCTCTGGTGAACACAGCCCTCTCTGGCCTAGTGAACTGGGCATCATATATTGCTTTTTTCATACCTACTTCTCTCAGTAATACCTGCCCCTCCTTTATAGTCCTCCAGCCCCTGCTAATCATGTTAGTCTCCCTTGGTGATGACCATGTATAGATCGGAAGATCTTGTCCCATTAAAGGACTTATCAAAACCATTAAAGCTCTATACCCTTCTCGAGGTCCTAGTTGAATTAAGCTTTCTTTTATATCTCTGGTGAACACAGCCCTCTCTGGCCTAGTGAACTGGGCATCATATATTGCTTTTTTCATACCTACTTCTCTTAGTAATGCCTGTCCCTCCTTTATGCTCCTCCAGTCCCTGCTAATCATGGAATCACCCTTGGTGATGATGTATCTCTAATCCCTTGCACAAGCCATTCCATTAGTGACTGCTCCTTCCTTTACTGGCCTAGGTTGAACGGCCTATGTTGTAAGGATGGGTGGGTCATTATATAACTCAGCTGTGAAGCTTCTGAAGGATTTAAACTGACGTTATTTGCTCCCATGTCCCATACCCTCATGAGCCATGTGGTGATGGGCTCTTTGATTGCTTGCTTGTCTTACCTAGTTTCAACAGCTACAGTGTGGAGTATTTACTAGCTGTAGTACTGTTAGCTTTTTCCTCTTTTTGTATCAGTGGTTGACTCTGAGGGGCAGCTTTAGCTACTTTTATTTTTAGGTGGTTTCTTTTTTCACTACTATCTGTCTTTTTTCCTGGGTCCTTAGACCCCTGATCCCCTAACCTTACATAAGTCAAAATATCCCGTTTTTTTCTCTCTCTCAAGCTCTGAGGCTGAAACTGAATCTGCCAGTAACTCTCTTCTCTCTCTCAAGCTCTGAGGCTGAAACTGAATCTGCCAGTAACTCTCTAGCCTTTTCAACTTCCTCTGCCTTAGGCAAATCTTTTATTATGCAAAGTGGCCACACCCCCTTTCTGAGTTCCTCTCTTTCAAGATTTTTTTCCTGGCTTTCTATAATTTTTTTAAGTTTTCAGATCCATGTGGTAATGGAGTCCATTTCTTTAGCAACTGAGCTATTTCCCCACATTTACAACAGCTGTGGCCCTGGGATTTTTCCCTCTGAGTTCATCCACTTCTGCATGGCCTGCACCTTTTTAGTTACATATTTTATAATCAATTGTATAACCTATGTGACTATCGCTAACCCCATTAAGCAAATAGGATTTTCCTGCCTTCTGTCCTGGGTTCCTGCCAGCTTCTCCCAGATGGGTTTCTTTATCTCACTGGACACCTCAAGCACCCATCTCCACCACTCTGGATTTGGGAATCTGACCCCGACTCCCTTTAGATAGGCACTTGTGGACCCCCGACACTTTCCAATGCCCACATCCCCATGTTTTTCCTGGACTCCTGAGGTTAGTCTATCCGTTGGACTACGCCAATTGTTTTGCCAAATTGTTTTCTTTTTCTTCCCTTCTTAGGGTACCCATGCACATGTGCCCTCTGAGGCTCCAGGGCTCACAGACCAACATGAGGCATTTCTATTTGGGTTTTGCATGGTTGATATATTTGGGAGGGAGTGACTTACAAAGAAATGGCTTTCCATAACCCCTGTGCCATTCAAATCCTGTGCTCCACTGTTCACAGCTTCCCCAGCAGCCACCTTCTCTGCTCCAGGAGTTCCAAATATGGCCACCGTACTAACTCCCCATCTCTACTGGGCTAGGCTAACTCTCCTTCCCAGTGTGCATTCACATTAGCCCTGCCCCTTAGTGTGATCAACTCCTCCCACAAAGGGGGGGCAGGGCTTATCAGAGGAACATCTGTGTTACATCCCCAAACTATAATTCCTATGCATGATAGTAACTGTAATAATAATGATGCTGTGTATCATACACAAAACCTGTTTCTCATAAATGATTTTTAAAGATTTATTTTCTGTGTATATGTGTGTCCGATATGCAAGTATATGTATGTAAACCATGTATGTGCAGGTACCCAAAGAGGCCAGAGAGGGTATCACCTCCCTGAAACTGGAATTACAAGTGGTTTTGAGCCACCTGATGAAGGAGCAGGGAACCAAACCTGGGTCCTCTGAAAGAGTAGCAAGTGCTCTTAACCACTGTGTCATCTCTCCAGGCTCTCATAAATGATTTTTCAAAATGTAGCCCCTCCAAAGGCTGTTGCTCTCTAGCCCATGAATACTCAACATGGTACTCACCCAAATGCTGGAGTGTGCTGTCCAGAGACACCATGATTTGACCCTAAAACAAAAAGAGCTTCTTTACCAAAGCCTTGGACAAATGTTATTTTCCTAGAGTGTAGAACCAATCCTTGGCTCTGGGTGGAAGGGAGAGGGAAAGAACCTGATACATATGTTTAGGCAATTATAAAAAATAAAACAATGGGAAAAATCAATGGAAATAAAAGTCCCCAGGGAAATAATAACCACTAAAGAATATTACTATTTGCTGTGTTGGGGCCACTTTACTCTTTCATGGGCACAATCGTGCCATAGGGTTAGAACTTGTATCCTGTTGGTTCACTGATGGTTAATCTTAATTGCAAACTTGATGGGGTTTAGAATCACCATGGAAACAAAGTTCTGGGCTTGTCTAGGAGGCAGTTTCTAGATTAATGAAGTGGAAAGACTCATCCTAAATATGGGTGGCATCATTCCACAGGCTGGGGTCCTAGACTGCACAGGAAGGAGAAAGCCAGCTGAGCTGCAGCATTCTTCACTCTCTGCTTCCTGACTGGATGTGATGTGGTCAGCTGCCTCCTGCTCCTGTTGTTGCACCTTTACTATCATTATGCACTGTACTCCCTTGTCCCTTGAACTGTGAGCCAGAATAAACCCTTCCTTCCTCAAGTTGCTTTTATAAGGGTATTTTATCGCAGCAACAGAAAAGAAAAGGCAATACTTTCACCATTGGGGAAACTGAGAAAGAGAAATATAAAATAAGTTGTCACTGACATGCTGCAGGGTAAATAGAGGGACTAGGCTCTGAACCATCCCTTCCCATGAGCTGGTAAAGACCTCGGATCTATGAAAAGGAAATATGCTTATCCCTAGGGACTCTCTCATCTCAATGTCTAGTTACAGAAAACAGTTTTGTGTTCAAACTATTATGATACTTTTAACATGGATCTTCAGGCTTTCCAAACTTATTGTAAATTTCTGAATTCAAAGCAGAAAGTACCGACATAAGTCATATTATACTGACTGATATTATTTCTCAGTTTTATAATTGAAGACTTCAGAAATACAAACACTGGGAGCTGAAGAAATGACTCAATGGTTAAGAACACTTGCTGTTTCTGCAGAGGACCATTCCCAGTATCCACTTGTGGCTAATGCCATCTCTAACTCCAGTTCCAGGGGATCCAGTGCCCTCTTCTGGCCTCTGTGGGCATTGCATGTACATGGTGCAAAACATGCAGGCAAAACACTCATACCCATAAAATACAAATACAAAATTTTAAAAAGAAATGCAGACATGATAAAGATTATATTGGGGGTCAACAATCTCAGTATCTATACCAACAGAGGACAGAGAGGACAGTAGAGAGTGCAGTTGATCAATAAGAAAACTAGCCAAAGCTCCGTGTGAAACACCAGAGCAGTAAGATGCCAAGAGCAAAATTCTTACCTTCAGATTCAGCTTAATGGTATCTGTCTTCAGAATTGATGAGTTTGCTACTAACCATTGATTACATTTGAAATTCATAAAAGTATAAATTAAGCTAATTAAAATTACTTCCATCTCCCCTCAAATGTTTAATGATTCATTCAATGACTTAGCGTCATTATAATTTTTAGAGTCCAAACCAGATAGCTGGAGAGTATTTCTCCTAATTTCTCAACAACTGGAATTTCTGATTTCAATTATCTAACAAAGCACATTGAAACATACTGTGTGCCAATCAGTGCTCTGAGTACAGAAATATATTCTTGAATAAGGTGGCCCTGCTAGGGTGCAGCTCATACTTTATTGAGTTTTAAGGCTAATTTTGATTGTCAACTTGATGGGATTTAGAATAACCATAGAAACACCTCTCTGGATACATGTATGAGAGTCTTTCCAGAAAGGCCTAAGTGAAGAAGATAAGCCACTTGAATGCACCATGCCATAGGCAGGTCACAATCTGACTCTAGATAACAATGCAAGTTGAGCACCAACGCGTTTCTGTGCTTCCTGAAAAACGTGGGTGCAATGTGACCAGCCACCTCATGTTCCTATCTCTTGGCCTCTTCTACCAGGATGGACTGAACCCTTTAAACAGTAAGCCCAAACAAACCCTTCCTCAACTTAAATGGCTTCTTTCAGATATTTGATTGCAGCAATTAAAAAAAACTAAAATACATTGGAGAAATGGGAAATTAAAATAAATACATTAAAAGATAACATATGAAGGCTGAAGATGTATCTCAGAGTGCTTTTCTGGTATGTGGGAAACCTGGATTCTATCTCCAGGACTGTGTAAAACTGGACCTGTTGGTGAATGCCTATAATCTCAACACTTGGGAGGTAGGAGTAAAAGTACCAAAAATTCAAGGTCATCTTTGACTGTGTAGCAAGTTTGAGTTCAGCCTGGGCTACATGAGACCCTGTTTAAAAAAAAAGTCTGTGAGAAAAATAAAGCAGAGCTAAGGGATAGTTAAAGTTATGTGGTTGGAATCAGAAAGTTATGGGTTTTTAAAATTTTTAATAACTACATGATTAGAAGAGGCATTTCATTACAGCTTTAACATATTCAGTAACACACTCCAGAGCAAGACTACATCTCTTTTACAAGTGGGTGCAAGTTTCTAGGTTCACAGTTGAGTTAATACAGTTATACAATATTGAACTCAGTATAAGCCCTGTAAGACATAAAATTTAATGAGTTTTTAACCTTCATAAAAGACCTCCATTTCATTTTAGAATATATTGCTCCTTGCAGAAAGACTCATTGTTTCTGCTACTAACACTGAGATGCTGCCACATGCATCTCTAATCAGTATGATCTGATTATTACTAGTCATAATCGTTTCCACTCAGATCCTTGGCGCCTGTGTATGTCTATGAAGTCATCAGGTAGATTTCAATGGTAATGTTTATCACCTCTACTAATTAACATGACGTAAATTTCCAAGCTTCCTCCTCAAATAATATATTTTTTAAAATTTGTTGATTTTTTTGTGTGTGTATCACACAGAATATCCCAAACCATCTTAATCAACTATACACCCACTTCCCAGATGACACCCTCCCATAGCCTCCCTCCCCCCACTAGAGCCCTTATACTCTGATATCCCTGTTACTGTCTGCTGTGTTGTCGGCACCCCAGCCATTCCCCAATACTTGTTCATCTGGTGAATCTAGTCAGCCTATCTAGAGGTCTTTGTTTTAGGAAGGTCAGCTATTTCTCATCTAGCAGCAATCAGTTGCCAATATTCCTTTAAATAAGATTGGGGTCTGCTGTACATTTTCCCAGTCCTATGTTGGGTTACTGTCTGGGAGTCTCCTGGGCCATCCTGGCCAACAATTCAAAGGAAGGTATCTCCTGTCTGGAATTGTTTCTTATTATGTAGCTTTTAGCTATATACATGGACTCTTAAATAATTATACTGATCCCTTTAATATTTGGTTATACTTTCCTTTTGAGAGTTTAAAACCATACAGTTGGCCCAGATAAACCAATTTATTATTACTCTTAAGATCATTTGAGGATCTGTTCCTCAGGGGTCACATGGGCTTGGGA
>NW_008356258.1:5324815-5326825 GCF_000622305.1 Nannospalax galili
GGCTGCCATCAGAAGGTAACACCCACATTTAGGGTGTGTCTTCCAGCTTTAGATGATCCAATCAAGAAGATCTCTTTCATTTCAGTTAATCCCAGATCCAACCAAGTTGACACCCCGGATTAGCCATCACAGTCATGTAGATAAATCTTGGGCAAAGACCGATTGCTCTCAGATAAACCTTACCTAGACATATATTTCTTGATCTGGTATGTATAATTTGGTACGTATACGTTGGAGTAAAAACCCTCAGGTTTTTAAAACTAGCTAGGCATTATTTATCTCTCACATTGTCTCACCCCTCCATCATGGTTTCCCCAATTAAGGAGCCCCAATTTTCCCCCTTTCTCCCTTACTAATACCCTTCTCCTATGGTTCTACCTCTCTAGAGCTCCGTCTTTTTGAGCTCCTTCTTTCCCTTTATCCCCTAGGTTCCTTCCCTCCCCCCTCCCTTAAACTAACCCAATTTTTATCCATATCTCCCTTATTAAGGCCTGTTTCCTACTGTCCTTCTTTCAGGTTCTTTCTTTTCCTTTACCTCCCTGGTTCCTTTTCATTATTCTGGTTCCTGTGGTTAGGTCTGGATACATACTCACTTATCAGGGTTTGGTTCTACAGTCCACGTATGAGGAAGAACATACGTCGACTTTCTGAGTCTGTGTTACTTCACTTAGTATAACAGTTTCTAATTCCATCCATTTACCTGAAAATTTCATGATTTCATCTTTCTTTACTGCTAAGTAAAACTCCATCGTATAAATGAACCACATTTTCATTATCCACTCATCAATTGAGGGGCACTTAGGTTGCTTCCATCTCTTAGCTATTGTGAAAAGAGCAGCAACAAACATGGATGTACAAGTGTCTTTGCAATAGGATGAGTTCTTTGGGTATATGCCAAGGAGTGATATAACTGGGTTAAATGTTAGGTTCATTTATAGATTTCTAAGAGTTCTCCACACTGCTTTCCATAGGGGTTGAACAAGTTTGCAGCCCCACCAGCAGTAGATGAGTGTTCCCCTTTCCCCACATCCTCTCCAACATTTGGTATCATTTGTTCTCTTGATCTTAGCCAGTCTACCTGGTTTAAGATGAAATCTTAAATTGGCTTTAATTTGCATTTCCCTATTTATTAGTGATGTTGAACATCTTTTAAGATGCTTCATAGCCATCTTTACTTCTTCTTTAGAGAACTCTTCATTTCCTTAGCCCATCTTTTAATTGGGCTACTTCTTGTCTTGATTCTTTTTTTTTTGAGTTTGTTATATATTCTAGATATTAAACATCTGTCAGATGTGTCACTGGTGAAGATTTTCCCCCATCCCCCATTCTGTGGGTTTTCTGTTCACTTCCCTGGTTGCCTTTGATGTACAGAAGCTTTTTAGTTTAATGAAGTTCCATTTGTTGATTCTTGGCCTTGTTTCCTGAGCAATCGATGTCCAGTTTAGAAAATCCTTTCCTATACCTATATCTTGTAGGTTTTTCCCAATGTTTCCTTCTGTTTCAGAGTTTCAAGCTTTACATTGAGGTCTTTGATCCATTTGGAATTGACTTTTCTGTAGGGTGAAAGATAGGGATTTAGTTTCATTCTTCTCCAAGTGGAGATCCAGTTTTGCCAGGACTATTTGCTGAACATGCTGTCTTTCCTCCGGTTAATGTTCTTAGCCCCTTTGTCAAATATCAGGTGGCTGAAATTGCATTTCTCATATTTGGGTGTTCAATTTTGTTCCATTGATCTATGGGTCTATTTTTGTGCCAGTACAATGTTATTTTTATGACTATATCTCTGTAATACCGCTTAAAATCTGGTATAGTCATCCCTTCAGGCATTGCTCTTAGTGATCAGGGTTGCTTTGGCTATCTGATGTCTTTTGTCCTTCCATATGAATCTTAGAATGGTTTTCTCCAATTCTGTGAAAAATATCATGGGGATTTTGATTGGAATTGCATTGAATCTATAAATGGCTTTTGGTAGGATGGCCATTTTCACAATATTAATTCTTCCAATCCATG
>NW_008356258.1:5327268-5340981 GCF_000622305.1 Nannospalax galili
ACAAGTCAATAAACATCCTTGTTTGGTTCCTGATTTTAATGGGAATGCTTTCAGTTTTTCTCTATTTAGAATAATGTTGGCCATGGGTTTGTTGTATATAGCTTTAATTATGTTGAGGTATGTTCCCTCCAGTCCAATTCCCTCTAAGACTTTGAACATAAATGCATGTTGAATTTTGTCGAAGTCCTCTGCATCTATTGAGATGACCATGTGGTTCTTGTCTTTTAGTCCATTTATATGATTTATAATGTTTATTGACTTATGCATATTAAACCATCCCTGCATCTCTGGGATAAAGCCCACTTGATCATGGTGTATGATCTTTTTGATGTGTCTATATGCAGTTTGTTTTGTTTTGTTTTATTTATATTAGACCGGTTTCACACAACAAAATTTTGAAGCCTGTTTAGATGCGAGGAATTTACATGTCACGCTGACTCAGGTCTCCTTAGTGCGTTGAGTACAGTCACAATGTCAGAGGGAGAGAGAGAGAGAGAGAGAGAGAGGAGAGGTGAGAGAGGAGGACGAGTGTTTCACTTCCTTCTTCATTTCAGCCTAAGTAGTCTTCAATGTTTCTATCTCTTTTCTGAATTCATTCAGAAGTTTATCCCTATCTTCCTTCAGTTCTTTGATTTCTTTGTTTATGTGTTCTTTAAATTCACTGAATTCTTTTATCATGTTTATAATTATTCTTTTGAGTTGGTCCATGTCCTGCATTATCTTTACGGGGTTCTCATTGTACTCCTCTAGAGGATTATTGGTATTTAGTAGGGATATGTTATTTTGGTTTTTCATGGTATTATTTTTTCTCTGTGATTTTGACATGTGAATTTCTTTTGTAGTTTCTGATTTTTGTGTGAGACTCAGGCCTTCAAGTTTAGGTCTGCTTCTTTTTGTGAACTTTATGTGTCTTTGTGGTTTACTTTTTGGGCATGAAAAGCTGATCTGTCTAAGCTTGTGGTTCTCTCTTTTGATTTTATATTGGAGTGGCCAGATTGCTTTTGTCTTCAGGAGTTCCCACAGAGGCCCAACTCAGATGAGGATCAGATGCTCTCAGGCTTTCTCCTATGGTCTGGATCCCTCCAGGAAGGATGTTGTCTTCAGGAATTTGGGGGTTAGACTGGCCTGGGAGCAGGGCCCAAGAAAGATGCTGGTCTTGGGCAGGTGGTGGCCATGCCACCAAGAGATGCAAAGGGAGATGGGGGTGGGAAGAGGCCCCAAGGTCTCCTGGGGACTGCAGGAAGGAACTGGGTTGGTGTGGATGCAAATTATCAGGAAGCCTGAGAGGTCAGCCCTGGTGTCCAGGAAAGAGGCTGGCGCATTGTGCAGCCCAAGGAAACAGAGAGAGGTGAGGGCGGGACCAGGCCCAGAGGGCTCCTGGGGACCATGAGAAGGAACTGGGTTGGTCTGGATACAAAGGATCAGGAAGCAGTGGTGATTCCCCCTGTGTCTGGTGTGCCAACACAAGGAATGGGACAGTACCCAGGCTAGGAGGAGAGATGGGCGGGGGGAGATGGGAGGGTGAATGAGGCTGAGGGAGTCAAGGCACAGAGGGCATGATGGACTTACCGAGGAGAGAGCCTGGTGGGTTGTTCAGGCCCAGGGAAAGAGGGAGGTGAGGGCAGAACCAGGCCCATAGGGCTCTTGGGGACCGCAAGAAGGAACTGGGTTCATCTGGATGCAAGAGATCAGGAAGCAGTGGTGGTTCTGGGCCAAGGGGTCAGCCTCAGTGTACAGGAAAGAGGCTGGTGGGTTGTCCAGCCCAGGGAAGCAGAGGGAGGTGAGCAAACTTCAATTTTTTAAAGTTATTTTATTAAATTTTTGGTGAACTTCATAAAATGTTTGATTATATTTCAATCCCCTCCCCTATCTTCACCCCTCTTATGACTAAGCCCCACACAATTTCATGTATTCTATTATATACATGTATATAAAGGCCTAATATATATTTAAAGGCCCATTGACTCAAATTTGTGTCCCCAAATACCAATTTGGTGTGTGTACATCCACTGGATCCTGGTTAATCTACCCAGGGTCAAATCCTTAAAGACTGCCTTTCCCCCTCCCAGCAACTATGGGTTGCCAATAGTTCCTCAGGTAGGTTGGGGATTCTTACCTACTTCCCTACTTCTATGCTGTGATTTTGTCTGACTTGAGCTTATGTGGGACTTGGGCATGCTATCACCACTGATGTGAGTAACTGAGCAGCTGTCTAGAAAACTGTTTCATTGTGGTCACTCACCACCTCTGGGTCTTTAATCATTGCGCCCCTCCTTCTGCAATGATCCCTGAGCCTTGGGAGGAAGAAGTTTGATATAGGTGCCCTATTCATAGATAAGCACTCTGCAGTCTCTTAGTCTCCACACATTGGACAGCTGTGGGTCTCTGTGTTAATCACCATCTGCTGCAATAAAAAACTTCTCTGGTGAGAACTGAGAAATGCACTAATTTATGGGTATAACAATAAGTCATTAGGAGTCAGTTTAATTTCTATCTCTTTCGAGAAAAATAGTATTAGGCTCTCCCCTATGGCCTGTGACCTGTTTAGCCATAGGTTTCTTGAAACTGATATCAGTGTCAACTATAGGCTCCATCTTGTGAAGCAGACTTAAATCCATTCAGAAAGTGGTTGGTTACTCCTATGACATTTGTGTCACTATTGCACAAATGGGTATATCTTCCAGCTCCAGTTGGAATCACTGCTTAATTCTACCAGCACTTCAAAGAAGAATTAACACCAATATTCTTCAAAGTATTCCATAAGATAGAAAGGGAAAGAATGCTATCAAGCTCATTCTACAAACTCAATATTACCCTGATATCAAAACTAAATGAGAACACACAAAAAATGAAAATTATAGGCCTATCTTTGTATGTTTAGCTTTAAATGTCAACTTGTTACAACCTAAAATCACCTGGGAAGAGAGACTCAACTGGGGAGTTATCTAGACCAGGTTTCTCTGTGGGCATGTCTGGGGAGAACTGTCTTTATTTTCAATTGGCCCAATCCACTGTGGGCAGCACCTTCCCCTAAGCTGGGCTGCCAAACTGTAAAAGAGTAAAGAGAGCTAGTGGATAAGAAGCAGGAAGCATGAGTGTGTTTGTCTCTCTCTGCTCTCCACCTTGGAAGTGATGCTTCGAGTTCCTTGACATTTCCTTAATGTAACTTGGAATTGTAAACTGAATAAACCTCTTTCCTCCCCAAGTTACTTTTGGTCAGGATGTTCTAGCATATCAACAGAAATTAAATTAGAATGCTTTCATGATGCAAAGAATGCAAAAGTTCTCAATGAAATACTTCCAAATTGAAGTTGGCAACACATTAAGAAGATCATTCACCATAATCAATTTGGCTTCATTCTAGGGATACAAGCATGGTTCAACATATGCACATCAATAAATGTAACACATCACATTAATGGTCTTCCAGATAGAAGTCACATGATCATCTCAACAGGTACAGAAAAGACTTTTGACAAAGCCTAATATCCATTCATTATAGAAGGAGTAGCAGAAACATGTATCAACATAATGAATCCAAAGCATTTCCACCAAAATTGGGAATAAGACAAGAGTGTCCGCTATTATTCAATGTAGCCCTTGAAGTCTTTGATACAATAATAAGAGAAAGAAATGAAAGTAAAACAAATAAGAAATGAAGAAATCAAATTATCCCATTTCCAGATAACATGTAATGCATCCTAAAGATTCCACCAGAAAACTCTTAGAACTGATTAGCACTCTTAGCAAAGCAGCAGGATACAAAATTAATATACAAAAATTAGTAGCTTCCTATATATCAATAATGAACACGCTGAGAAAGAAATAAGTAAAAATCCCATTCACAATAGTTTTTAAAAATACCTAGGCTCTTAGGGCAGGAGAGATGGCTCAGCAGTTAAGGGCACTGGCTGCTCTTGCAGAGGACCTGGATTCAATTCTGAGCACCCTCATGGGGGTTAACAACTGTCCTTAACTCTAGTTCCAGGGGATCTGATGCTCTCTTCTGGTCTCCGTGGGCATTGCATGACATAGGTGTACTCACATACATGCAGGCAAAACATATACATAAAAACAAAAATATCCAGGCTTTCACCATAAAAGCTTCTTACAACAGATGAAGATTAACACAGAGATCCACAACTAGTTAATGTGCAGAGAATAAGAGACTGCAGAGAGCTCAGCCCTAAACGGGACAACCATATCACACACTGTCCTCCCAAGGCACAGGGATCATTGTCAAAGAGGGGGAAAGGATTGTAAGAACCAGAAGTGGTGGATGACTGAAAGGAAGCCATGCTGTCTGGACATAACAGAGCAGTTGTATGCAAGCTCAAGCCAGACAAAAATCCCATACTGGAGCAGGGAAAGTGGGTAAGAAGCCACAGCTCTAGCTGAGAATCTACTGAAAATTGATAAGTTGCTGAGAGGGAGGGAGTCAGTTCTCATTTAAATTTTTTTTTACTTTTATTTTATGTGTATGAGTGTTTTATGAGTGTTTGACTTCATGTATGTACGTGCATCACATACATACAATACCTACAGAGGTAAGAAGAGGGCCTCAGATCCCCTGGAACTGGAGACATAGACTACTGTTAGCCATCATGTGGGTGCTGGGAACTCAACTCAGGTCCTCTGCAAAAGCAGCCAGTGCTCTTATCCATTGAACCATCTCCCCAGCCCAGAAAGTCAGTATTCTTTAAGGGTATGATGCCTGGTAGACTAACCAAGCTCCAAAGGATGGACCCAAGGAGAATTTGAGTATCGTAAACTAGACTTGGTAGGCCTTTAAAAATAAAGTAATAATAATAACAAAGGACATGAAATCAGGAGGGTAGGAAGGTTGAGGTGGAGATGGGAGAGGAAGTCTAATATGATCAAAATACACTGCATAAAATTCTCAATCAATAAAAATAAATTTGTCAGGCATGGTGGTACATGCCTTTAATCCCAGCACTCAGGAAGAAGAGGCAAGTGGATTTCTATGACACTGAATGCAGCCTGGCCTCCATAGCGAGTTTTGGGTCAGCTGGGGCTACAGGGAGACCTTGCTTCAAAAAGACAAAAAGTAGAAAGACATAGGAATAAACTTAACCAAGAAAGTGAAAGACTTCGCAATAAACCAGTTAAAACAACGTGGAAGCAAACTGCATACACTAGACGGCATTAAAAACACATGCTCAAGGACTGGCAGATCTAATACTACAGAAATGGCTATATTGGCAAAAGTGATCCATAGATTTGATGCAATTTCATCAAAATTCCAATAAAATTCTTCACAGAACAAGGAAAAGTGTCACCAGAGTTCTCTCGGGGTCTCTTGCGCTCTCAGACAAACCATATAATATAGTTTATATCTAGGGCGGTGGTGGAGAAACTTACAGAGACTAACGCCAGGCACCCGCACCCAGCTCTACCCAGTTCCAGATCACTTCCGAGCTGCCTACAGTCTCCGTTAACTTTCACCCACGCATCTTGGGCCCAGTCTCAGTCCCTAAATGGCCCCCTCACAACGCAGGTGAGACGCCAGGGCCATCTTTTCTCTCCACATCCGAGGCCATGCGTTCCTGGCAGCTAGCGGCTTCGGTCCCAAGATGGCTCCCAGAAGCCCCTCTGCAGTCCATTCTCCGGCTGCAGGCCCCGCCCAAAGACATATGCTTGACATAGTTAGATGTAAAGAAACATTTGTGTAAATCTGAATAGTTCTCACATGGCACGCAGACAAGCTCCTGTCTCCACTAGGGCCAATGCTCCAGCTTTCTGCTGTATGGGAAGCTGTCGGTTGTAGGGTGAGCATGTAGGTTGAGTTTCTTCAGCCCACATAGCGCCCTTTGCAGTGGTGGAGAATGGCCTCTAAGGAAACAATGAGAAACTATAAGACAATGTCCTTTCCGAGTAAAAGAAATGGAATAAGATTTAAAAAAACAAAACACCTGGGCTCTCACCCTGATTCTTACTTAATCTTGACCTTCCTTAAGGCCAAGTATTCTGCTGTCACGAGTCCTGCCCTCTTCTCAAGCTTCCTAGGGGCTTAAGACAGCTTCGTGTAAAATGTAGCAGGCTAATATAGACATATAAAGAATCATCAACACAAAACCATGATCCAGTATTGTTGGCCTAGTAAACCTCTTTCAGACTATACACAGTTGAGTAGTCTTTCATAAAATGTCACCAGGTGCATTCAGTAGTACTCAACTGGAATCAGCATTTTTTCCTTCACTGGCAGAGCTCTTGGAAAAAGGGCTGCAGTGACTCTCTTCTGGCTTACTTTGGTCATGGATGGATGCTTTCAGGACAATCAGGTTATTTCTAATATTTTTCTCTTATAAACAATGTACACACAACCGTTTTCACATGTGCAAGCACATTTACAGCATGAGTTACTAAAACTGGGATTTCAGAATTAAAAGATACGTGCATTTTTATTTTTTATTTTATGTGTACAAATGTTAGGCCTGAATGTATGTAAGTGCATGCATGTCATGTAGTACCCACTAAGGTCAGAAGAGGGAGTTTTATCTCCTGGAAGTGGAGTTACATATGATAGTTGTTAGCCACAATGCAGGTGTTGAGATTTGAATTCGGGTCCTCTGCAAGAGCAGCCAGTGTTCCTAACCATGAGCCATCTCTCCAGCCCCTAGAATTTTCTTATTGCTTTAAAAATCTTTCTATATGAAATTAGAATCATCTGTGCAGGCTTTTAAAAACTGTATGTAATTTTCCTGGCATTGTTGATAGACTCAAGAACATTGGCATGACTCTGATTCTGAGACCACAGTGGCTTTTTCATTTGTTCCGCGTTGTTGGATCTCTAAGGAGCATCTGAAGCTTCCTTATAGGATCTGTATATTTTCATACTAATTTTACTCCATGTTACTTTGCCTCTTTGCTATTTTGTAATATTTGATGCTTTTATTTTCCTTTAGATTTTCTGATTATTGCTTTCTGAGTAATCTAACTTAGGAAATTGATCTTTAATAGTATTTTTTGGTTTTTTTCTAAAATTTTTCCAGGTATCTAATAAATCATCTGCTCCCAATAATTTTATTTCCTGATTTCTAGTTATTTCCAAATTCTTGAGTCTGTGGGGTTTTTTTAAATATATTTTTTAAACTTCTTAAAAATTTTATTTACTTTTATGTGTATGCGTGTATTGTCTGCATGTAGGTAAGTACACCCATGCCATGCAATGCCTGCGGAGGTCAGAAGAGGCTGTTGGATCCTCTGGGAGTGGAGTTACGGACAGTTTTTAGCTGCTATGTGGGTGCTGGGATTCAAACCCGGGTCTTCTGCAAGAACAACCAGTGTTTGTAACCGCTGAGCCATCTCTCCAGCCCCGGAGTCTGTGGTTCTTAAACATTTAATACAGGTAGTGAATGTGGACAGCTTTGCCTTGTTTATGACATTAATAGGGAGATTTGTGGTGTTTCCAATTAATTATGGATAGACTGAATCAAGTTTGAAAAATAATCATCTCTTGCAATGTTTGGCACATAAGAGTCTTAATCAAGAGCTTTTAAATTACACTGAATGTATCCTTTGTATCTATAAAAATGCCCAGCTTTTTCTCCTTATATAAACCAATACAGCATCAATGAAATGGCTTAGTAGGTAAAGGCAGCACTTGTTGCACAAGTTTGACAACCTGAATTTGATCCCTGGAACCTATGTAAAAGTGGAAGGAGAGAAATGCCTAAACAATATTGTTCTATGACCTCCACATACAAGTCATGGCTCCCATTCACCCATTCATACATATCATTCACACACGTACATACACACAGAGAACAATAATAAAGTCTTAAAAATTTAAATAACCAATAGGATGATGTTTTCCCTAATTAATCATCTTGACTTTTCATATAAAGTTCATCTGGGTATATGCCATTTGGTTATTTTGTTAAGACTTTAGTAATGAATATATGATTTTTACCAATGATTTTTAAGCAAGATAAACCTGTCATTTCCTTTATTTCTGCTCAACTGGATTTAGGTATTACACTTTTAAAAAAATTTATTTGTTTATTTATTTATTTATTTATTTATTTATATTTTTGAAGCTTTTACAATTTCATTAGAATTTTAAGGAAAATCCTCAGGGCAGGGGAGCTGGTAATCTTGGCAGCTGCCTTGAGGAGGAGAATGGAGGGGAGAAAGAAAGAAAGCCGTGAAGCCAGGCAGGGTTAGAGCCTGTAGGGGGGTCAGACACATGGCTGAGTGGCAGCCACAAGGTTAGGAGAAGGAAGCTTTAGAGAAAAAGTAAAGAAATACAGGGTACTAGGGGCAGCCCAAAGCCTTAAAGAAAGCATATTTAGAAAGAAAGCCATGAAGAAGGAAAAGAGAGATTATACTTTTCCAAAGAATTCAGAAAAGTGGGCAGATTTACAGACTACACGACTGTGGCTAGTCCAGAAGTTCGGTGCTAGGAGGTGGGATTCCAGGCAGGAAAAATTTGCTATCTCATCAACACACCAGATATTCTGCCCATCTATTTAGCATCACTTAAAGTGAACCTGCCTTCCTATCACCAGGTGATTGACCAGTGAAACTGGAAAGGTGGGTCTTCCAACAGATAGACTAGGGATTTTATAGTTTTGACCAGTTAAACTTATGGGGCTATTTGCTACTCTACATTCCCTGCCCTCTGAAGGGGTAACCCTAAAGTCTTTTAGGGATTAGAAAAGCGCTCCCAAATTCTTTTGGCATTTTTGGCTACTGGAACAGAGTATGTTGCTAAGAGGTCCAAGGACATACTGACTTTTAGCCAAGAAAGAAATTGTCTACTTTTCTTTGGGGTCTTTTTACCCTAACTGCCTAGCCAATTTTTACTTCCTGTTCTTATCACTCCACCCTCCGAAGAGGTTACCCAAAACGCCAAGAGGGAATCTGGATGCCAACCACTCTGGCTTCTTCCATTCTGAATATGGGGCACAAGGTGTGGCAACCAGGGTACCCCTTCAGTGGGTCTAAAAGACTCCCAAATTGCATAACTCTTAACTGTAGGAAAGAAAGTCCTTGACTGGTGCCTAGGAGATGTGAGGGAGAAGTAAAGGCAAGAGTAGTTAGCATCACAAGTTCTAGACAGGGAACCAGAAAATAGTCAGAACAGGGCAAATTTCAAATGTCCAAATTAAAGTCCATTGGAATTTCTTGATAAGGGCTTCCAAAAGCATCTGTCTATTGGGTTCCTCCTCATTTTCTTTTGGCCACCAAGGCTGGACTTAAGAGTAATGAACTCAGGGTTTGTTTTTAAGCATTTTGATAGCTGCTGGACTGACTAGAATCATTGTCATTTCCCTCTCAAATGGCTTCTATTCAGGGAGAAAAAACAAATTTAGACACCATTAATTTTTTTTAGGCTGGAACAATAGTGGATTTTTTCCTTTTGGCTGCAAGTAAGGACTGCAGAGTTAATTAGGCCAGGATTTGAAATCTTACACCTGAGCAGCATTTTCTTATCAAGAATAAAATCATTAGAGAGAAATTATCTAAATAACATCTTATATGAACTTAAGCCTAATGTCTGGGGAGTGATATCCTTTGGAATCTTAATGAAATATACTAATCATTTTAATCTTTGGTTATACTTTCCTGTTGGGTGTTTAAGACCCTTTAAGTCCTTTTGACCAGATTAGTATAGGCCTCAAAGTATGGCTGTTAAACACCTAAGAAATTTAGTTACACAATCTGGTACTTTTAATTACCATGCGCTATGTAGATAAAGCTTAGACAAAAAAAAAATCATTAAATAAACCTTGACTAGACATATATTTTGTTCCTTAAACTAGTTGACTAAGCTATGACCTTAGAAATCTTAAGATTATATATTATCTGTGTCTCATCCTTGATTTATTGTAACAAACCTACATAGACCTTTATCATTTGCTTAGGCTTTCTCAGTTTTTTTTGTCTAGTCTGGAAATATCCAGCCATCATAATCTTTACACATAAACCCTTAATAAGATATCTCCATTCCCATATCCTTTTAACATCTTTTACCTTTCCACTTCTTTCTTAATAACCATGAGACAGAATAACATTAACAAATAAAATTTTCATCTGTTGTGAAAATTTTCTTCCTGGGGATACTAAGCAACGTGTATCTGCTTTTTAAGGTTCTAGTGTCAAACCCATGTTTGATTACATTAAAGTTTTCCCTGGGGAACTGATGAATTTACTTAGCTTACTTACAGAGATGACTGGTTACTGAGGTGTTTAAGGTGACCTGAGAGTGTTTACACTGGAAAACCTTTACCTGGCATGGATCAAACCTTTTCTTCCTAGCCTTCCCCAGATTGTATACTTTAGTACTCTCCAAATCCAGAAGACCATGTGTGATTAGGGAAAAATTACATACAGTTGGCTGGGAAGAGTGGCTGGATACTCACGTGAGGATCCAATGACCCTGTTTCCCTTCCTTCAGTGAAAGAATACGATAGTCAACAAACCCTATTGTGATGATCTTTTACTAGTGGACACAGCTGAAGTCATGAAGATGGTAGTTGTTTGACTCAGAAGAGAATGCTGTGCAGCATCATCTTATTAAAAGAACATGGAATCTAAATTACACACATAGGATAATGTAGTATGTTAGTGTTACCTGTGTACACACTGTGTTTTGTAAGTTTCAAGGTAAACTTTATAGAAAACACAGTTAAAAATCTTTTTTACCTTATGTAGTTTAGAGTGGTCTACCAAAACCTTGCTTTAGGTTTTGAAGGAGTGTAAACCCTAAGTAGAGAAACAACTGGTACATAGCAAAACATTATCAAATCGAAGTTCACAATATTCAGCATAATGAATTAAGGAAAACTTTGATGCTTTGGCTACTGACTGAGGAATTCTAGGCAGAGAGTCTTCATCAACTGTGAATTGTCCATTAAATTTTTTTTTTATCCTGGTGGTTTTTCTATTAAGTAGTTAAACTTTGCATTTACTATCCTCATTGTTGGGACAAAATAGAGAATTCCATTAGCTACTCTTATAGACATTTTATACCATGATATATATATATAATAATAATACCCTCTTTTGAAATTAGTTTACATCTTGGCTGTTTTCAACTTTACAGTGCCTTTGCTCTTAAACTGTTTGTTGTTTTTTTCTTGTCATTGGGTAAGGGGACGAGCCTGAACCTGGAGAAGAGTCTTGGAGAATTTCTTGAACTAATAGACTCGAGTCTGAAGAGGACGACCAATCCCATTTCCAGAGTCAGCTTTTTAGTGAGCCCAAACAGCAAATGACAATTTACCAATTCAATTAATAGAAAAAGGCATTTGTTTCTCTTTAGAATTTAACTCAGTGGTTTACATTGAACAGGAGAGCTACTGAGTTCAGTGACTAATAGTAGGTCTGAAAACATCTGTCCTTTTATAACCCGTATACATTTGTCTAGGTAAGTCTTCTCATCTGTTGGGTCCTTTATTGGTAACAGGAACTGACAAAAGACATTTGATTTTAAGAAGTCACCTTGGTTGATATTTTTAAGCTTTATTAAACCATGGGTATTTGGCAGTAAGCACCCATGATCAAGCAGGATTAGGATGACACAAGTGTCTGCCTTTACCAATGTCAAACCTGAGATCCTTTCTGGCTATACTTGATGTGACTAGATGTATGAAAACTTATACCACAAACAGCTAGTATCTATTCAGGAAGAGTACAACCTGAAAGACTTAATAAGTACCCTCCTCCTTGACATTTCCCATTACAGGCCAAATTTTGCCCTTCACAGATATCCAAACCAGGTCTGAGTGCAGAAAGACATCAATGTCTCTTTAGATCTCAGTGGGTAAGGATATAGTCTAGGGGAGCCATTGCTTAAGACACTGTAGTCTTAAGGGAACTGGCTATCCATCTGAAAGACAAAAGAAGCTATTCTGAACGTCTCCCAAACCTTCTTTGTCTCCTCCAAAGCATCCTCCAGAGACTCTTATCCTTTTTCATGAACAACCATGACAAAAGGGGACCCTGCCAATTTAGTCACTATCTCTCCTTCATCGGCCTATGGGCTGGGGGGCACCTGTGTCCTCTCCTTCTTTTCTAGTGACCCTAAAGGGGGAGTCTGTTCGGAATTATTCACTCTTACTGATATGACTCTTTCAATGCCCTGTGACCTTAATGGATTCTTTCTGGATTTTACCTGGTTACTCTTATCCTGCCTGTGGAGGACCCACAGTACATAAAACCTCTGAAGCAAACATTGACCCTGAGGCATTAGGGAAATTAGCCAATTTATAGTGATTATATAAGTTAGGGAAGGCTTCTTGATCTGGCTCTCTTGTGGGCTGAACCTTAATAGTCCTCTTAAATGTTCCCTCTGACCCTTTTTCTAAAAGTTATAAACTGTGCATTCATATTTTTATTTCTTTAACTAGGTAAGAGGTAAAACTGTTAGCTCTCAGGGTGAATTCAAAGAGGGCTATCAGTCTGTCTGGATCAGAAAAACTATGTCATAACTTCTTTACCACAATATTGAATTAAGTACGCATAACTTGGAGAATAAGGAACAATGGTACCTAAAAGAACTGGGAAAGAGATTATATCAGAATGTTCTTTTCTTTTACTCTGTCCATGGCATTGTAACTACAAAGTCATTGTAACTACCCAGGGCATGATGGGGCAGTAACAAAAGCAAGCATAGAGCAACTGAGTATCAGAGAGAGAGAAATACTCTATTCCAGAGAAAAAGAGGCTCAGAATCATAATGCAGCATTAAGACCAATGCAGGCCGCATTGAAAGCCTCCCACCCAAGTAGACTATTCTTTTCTTATCTTTTTCTTTTCTTTTTTTTTTTTTTTTAACTTCTCATTGTTGTAGCTATGTGCTGGTAGCAGCTTGTCTTTTGTAAGGTATGGCCCTGGAGTATAGCAATTTCCATGAACTTCCCAGGTCTAGACATCAAAAAGTATCAGCTCCCTTTGTACCTGGCTAGTCTTGAAGGCATATGGCTAGAAAAATTTTAAGCTCCCTTTAGAAACTGACAAACATACTATGCAAAACAGCAAGAATTTAAAATAGTCACTTTTAGAAATCAGCAAATATACCATATAAAAGATGTCAAAATCCAAAGTAATCCTTTTAAAAGCAGGTAAATGTCATGTAAACAATGTCAAAACCTAAAATAGTTTCCTTTAAAAGTCAGTAAATATGTCAAATAATGTAAAAACAGTCATCTGTAAAAACCAGTAAGTAGACTTCCCTCTGCTTCCCTGGGCCTGAAGGTCCCTCAGCCCTCTCTCTGACCCACAGGCTTCTCTCTCTGGGTAAAACTATTTGGCCCTCCATGCCTTGACTCCCCCAGCTTCACTCACCCTCCCACCTCCCCTGCCAGTCTCTCTTCCTAGCCTGGACCCTGTTCCATTTGTTGTCTTGGTGCCCCAGACACCTGGAGAACCACCACTGCTTCTTCCTGATCCTGTGCATCCAGACCAACTCTTCCTCCCAGGGTCCCCAAGGGCCCTCTGGGCCTGGACCCACCCTCACCTCCCTCTGCTTCCCTTGGTCTGCACAACCTGCTAGCCTCTTTCCTTTCCTGGTGGTTCCTCAGTGCACCGCCCAGGGGCCCTTAGGGCCACCTCCCACCCCCAACTTCCTTTGCATCTCTGAGTGGTATGGCCACCAGCAGCCCTAGACCAGCCTTTTTCCTGGGCCCAACTCCCAGGCCAGACCAACCCCCAAATTCCTGAGGCCAAAATCTATCCTGGAGGGAT
>NW_008356258.1:5342490-5344384 GCF_000622305.1 Nannospalax galili
CAGTTTTAAATGACCACAGATGCCAACCCAGATTTCTTTACGCAGCCAAAATATCTATTATAGTCGAAGGGGAAAGAAAAATCTTCCGTGACATAAAGAGGCTGAAGGAATTCATGTCCACAAAACCAGCCCTTCAGAGATTTCTGGAAGCAATACAAAGAGCTGAAGAAAGGAATGACTATACCCAAGGGGTTGTGGAAAGATTCAATGGAGGTATAATTTTGGAAAAGTACAGCTACATCATGACAGTAAACAGAAATAAAAATGATAGGATTCAATACTCATCTTTCATTAATAACTTTAAATATTAACGGACTGAATGCCCCAGTCAAAAGACACAGACTAAGTGAATGGGTTAAGAAACAAAACCCATCTTTTTGTTGACTGCAAGAAACACATCTCACTTTCAAGGACAGACACTATCTTAAATTGAAAGGATGGAAAAAAAATATACCAAGCAAATGGTACTAAGAAAAAAGCAGGTGTAGCAATCCAAACATCTGACAAAATAGACTTTAAACTAAAACTAATCAGAAGAGATAAAGAGGGGCACTTCATTCTCATCAAAGGAATGATAAATCAAGAAGATATTACAATCATGAACATATATCCACCAAAATCTGGTGCACCCAACTTCATAAAAACAATACTGTAGGACTTTAAGATCCAGATTAATGCCAACTCATTAACAGTAGGGGACTTCAATACCCCACTGTCTCCATTAGATAGGTCAACAGGGCAGAGAGTTAACAGAGAGACATCTGAATTAAACAATACCATACATCAAATGGACTTAACAGACATCTACCGAGTATTCCATCCAAGCACCAAAATACATACTTTCTACTCAGCACCCCATGGAACTTTCTCCAAAATCGACCACATACTGGGGCACAAAACAAACCTCAACAAATACACAAAGATTAAAGTAATTCCATGCATTCTATCAGACCACAATGCAATAAGGCTTACAATCAACACCAGAAGAAGCCCTAATCACCACATGAACACATGGAGATTAAACAACACACTCCTGAATGATGAATGGGTCAAAAAGAAATTAAGAAATAAATAAAAGTATTCCTGGAACTAAATGAAAAGGACAATGAAACACAACAAAATCTCTGGGATACACTGAAAGCAGTCCTCAGAGGGAAGTTTATAGCTCTAAGTGCCTACATCAAAAAATCAGAAAGAACATAAATAAATGACTTAACATTGCAATTTACACACTTGAAAAGCAACAGCAAATGAAACCCGAACCCAGCAGACAAAAAGAAATAACAAAAATCAGGACGGAAATTAATGAAATTGAAAAGAAGAAAACAATACAAAGAATCAACGAATCCAAGAGCTGGTTCTTTGAAAAGATGAACAAGATTGACAGACTGCTAGACCAGTTAACCAAAAGAAAGAAAGAGAGCCTCCAAATGAACAAAATCAGAGATGAAAGGGGAAACATTACAACAGACACCAGAAAGATATAGAACATTATAACGGAATACTTTAGAAACCTATATGCTACTAAATTTGAAAACCTAAAAGAAATGGATGCATATCTAAAGACATGGGAACCACCAAAACTAAAGCAAAAAGAGATTAACAGCTTAAACAGACCACGAACACAAAAAGAAATTGAAACAGTAATACAAAACCTCCCAACTAAAAAAAGCCCAGGACCAGATGGATTTACAGCACAATTCTATCAGACATTTAAAGAAGATCTACATCCAATACTACTTAATTTATTCAAAAAAATAGAAATGGAGGGAGAACTTCCAAATTCCTTCTATGAAGCCAGCATCACTCTAATACCAAAGCCAGGTACAGATACAACCAAAAGAGAAAACTATAGACCCATATCCTTAATGAACATAGATGCAAAAATTCTCAA
>NW_008356258.1:5344420-5346703 GCF_000622305.1 Nannospalax galili
ATAAAAGTTGTTAATCATATAAATGGACTCAAAGACAAAAACCACATTGTCTTCTCAATAGATGCAGAAAAGGCTTTTGACAAAATTCAGCATGCATTTATGTTCAAAGTCTTAGAGGGAATTGGATTGGACGGAACATACCTCAACATAATTAAAGCTATATACAATAAGCCCACAGCCAACATCATTCTAAATGGAGAAAAACTGGAATCATTCCCATTAAAATCAGGAACCAGACGAGGTTGTTCAGTCTCTCGACTCCTTTTTAACATGGTGCTTGAAACTCTTGCAAGAGCAATGAGACAAGAGAAGTAAATTAAAGGAGTAATAATTGGAAAAGAAGAGATTAAATTATCCCTTTTTGCAGATGATATGATATTATATTTAAGAGACGCCAAAAATTCCACCAGAAAACTCCTAGCAATTATTAACACATTCAGTAAAGTGGCAGGTTACACAATTAATCTACAAAAGTCTGTAGCCTTTCTATATACCAATAACAAACAATCAGATAAAGAGCACATGGAAACACTCCTGTTCACAACAGCTGCAAATAAACCTGACCAAAGAAAATAAAGACCTATACAACAAAAATTTTAAATCTTTAAAGAAAGAGATTGAGAAAGGCATCATAAGATGGAAGGACCTCCCATGCTCACGGATTGGAAGAATTAATATTGTGAAAATGACCATCCAACCGAAAGTCATTTATAGATTCAATGCAATGCCAATCAAAATCCCCATGACATTTTTCACAGAATTGGAAAAAACCATCCTAAGATTCATATGGAACCAGAAAAGACCTCAGATAGCCAAAACAACCGTGAGTACTAAGAGCAGTGCCAGGGGGATGATTATAGCAGATTTTAAGCTGTATTACAGAGCTACAGTCATACAAACAACATGGTACTGGGACAAAAATGGACTCATAGATCAATGGAATAAAATTGGAGACCCAAACATAAGTAAATGCAATTTTGGCCACCTGATATTTGACAAAGGGGCCAAGAATATTCACTGAAGGAAAGATAGCATGTTCAGCAAATTGTGCTGGCAAAACTGGATCTCCACATATAGAAGAATGAAACTAAATCCCTATCTTTCACCCTGCACAAAAATCAATTCCAAATGGATCAAAGACGTCGATGTAAAGCCAGGAACTCTTAAACTCTTAGAAGAAAACATTGGGAAAAACCTACAAGATATAGGTGTAGGAAAGGATTTCTAAACCAGACATCATTTGCTCAGGAAACAAGGTAAAGAATTAACCAATGGGACCTCATTATACTAAAAAGCTTCTGTACATCAAAGGAAGAAATCAGGGAAGTTAGCAGAAAACCCAAAGAATGGGAGAAAATCTTTACCAGTGACACATCCAACAGAAGTTTAATATCCAGAATATATAACGAACTCAAAAAACAGAATCAAGACAAGAAGCAACCCAATTAAAAGATGGGCTAAGGAGTTGAACAGAGATTTCTCAAAAGCAGAGGTAAGGATGGCTATGAAACATCTTTAAAAATGTTCACCATCACTAATAATTAGGGAAATGCAAATTAAAACCACTTTAAGATTTCACCTTACCCCAGTCAGACTGGCTAAGATCAAGAGAACAAATGATACCAAATGTTGGAGAGGATGTGGGGAAAGGGGAACACTTATCCACTGCTGGTGGGGCTGCAAACTTGTTCAACCCCTATGGAAAGCAGTGTGGAGAATTCTTAAAAACTACAAATGAACCTACCATTTGACCCAGTTATACCACTCCTTGGCATATACCCAAAGAACTCATCCTATTGCAGACACACTTGTACATCCATGTTTTTTCCTGCTCTTTTCACAATAGCTGAGATGAAAGCAACCTAAGTGTCCCTGAACTGACGAGTGGTTAATGAAAATGTGGTTCATTTATATGATGGAGTTTTTCCTCAGAAATAAAGAAAGATGAAATCATGAAATTTGCAGGTAATTGGATGGAACTAGAAACTGTTATACTAAGTAACACAGACTCCAAAAAAAAAGTCGACATATGTTCTCCCTCATATGTGCATCCTAGAACTAAACCCTGATAAGTGAGTATGTATCCAGACATAACTACAGGAACCAGGATAATGGAAAGGAAACAGGGAGGTAAAAGAAAAGAAATAACCTGAAAGAGAACACTAGGAAACAGGCCTTAATAAGGGAGATATGGATAAAAATTGGGTTAGTTTAAGGGAGGGGGCAGGGAAGGGTGTATGAGGAACCTAGGGGATAAGGAGAACGAAGAAGCTCAACAGAGGG
>NW_008356258.1:5346804-5347467 GCF_000622305.1 Nannospalax galili
TAGTTTTGAAAACCAGAGGGAACCATATTACTCCTACAACCTATTGACAAATTATACATACCAGATCAAGAAACACACGCCTCGGTAAGGTTTGGTCGAGAACAATTGGTCTTTGCCCAAGATTTGTCTACATGATACACAGTAATTAAAAGTACCAGACTGGTAGAACTAACCTTCTTGGATGTTTAACAGACATACTTTGAAGCCTATACTAATTTGGTCAGAGGGACATAAAGGACAGTTTTTGCTCCTTGCTCTCTTAGGTCGACTAGTTCCAGGGGACTATGAGCATCTCTCAAAATGTCCTGTAATTCTGATGGGTCACCTCTCCTCTTGATCAAGAAGGCTTAGGAGACCCCACCAGATGGACTGAACCAGTGTCCAGTCTATAAAGAGGAGGGTCAACACAGAGGAATCACTTCCTCCATGCTTCCAAGCAAAGCTAGCCATGGTTGAGCAGGGCCTTTGACTTATCTTCACATAGGTGGAACTGGTAAAAGAAAGGAGCCAGGGACTCCTCCCAAGCCCATGTGACCCCTGAGGAACAGATCCTCAAACGACCTTAAGAGCAAAAATAAACTGGTTTATCTGGGCCAACTGTATGGCCTTAAACATCCAAAAGGAAAGTATAACCAAAGATTAAAGGGGTCAATATAATTTCTT
>NW_008356258.1:5347486-5363306 GCF_000622305.1 Nannospalax galili
GGCTACATAACAAGCAACAATGCCAGATAGGAGATACCTTCTTTTGAGTTATTGGCCAGGGTGACCAAAGGGACTCCCAAATAGTAACCCATCATAGAAATGGGAAAATTAACAGCAGATCCCAATCTTATCTAAAGGAGTAGTGACAACTGATTGCCGCTAGAAGAGGAACAGCTGACCCTCCTAAAACAAAGACCTCTAGTTAGGCTGACTAGATTCCCCAGAAGGGTAAGTAGTGGGGATTGGCTGGGGTGCCGACAACACAGCAGACAGTAGCAGGGATATCAGAGTATAAGGGCTCTAGTGAGGGGAGGGAGGCTATGGGAGGATACCATCTGGGATGTGGGTGTATAGTCAAATAAGATGGTTTGGGATGTTCTGTGTGATACACACACACACACAAAATCAACAGATTTTAAAAAATGTATTACATGTGAGGAGAAAGCATGCTAATTAGTAGAGGTGATTAGTAGAGGTGATCATACTAATTAGTAGAGGTGATAAACCTCTACTAATCATGCTAAATCATGCTAATTAGTAGAGGTGATAAACATTTCCATTGAAATCTACCCTATGCCTTTATAGACATACACAGGTGCCAAGGATCCAAGTGCAACCGATTATGACTAGTAATAATCAGATACATATAGATTAGAGACGCATGTGCTAACATCTCAGCGTTATTAGCAAAAACAATGAGTCTTTCTGTAAGAAACAGTATATTTTAAAATGAAATGGAGATCTTTTTTAAAGGTTAAAAATTCATCCAATTCTATGTCTTACATGGGTTATACTGAGCACAATAATATATAACTATATTAATTCAACTGTGATCCTAGAAACTTGCACCCAATTGTAAAAGAGATGTACTGTTGCTCTGGAGTGTGTCACTGAATATGTTAAAGCTGTCATTAAATGCTTCTAATCATGTAGTTATTAAAAATTCAAAAATATATATAATGATTAAAAAGATAATTCTTCAAAGCATAAAAATTTGCTCCTTAATATGTGAAAAGCATTATCATTGAAATCTACCTGATGACTTTATATCCATGCTCAGATGCCAAGGAGCTCAAAAAGTAACCGACTATGACTAATAATAATCTGATATATAGAGATTAGAAACGCATGTGCAAACATCTTAATGTCAGATGAAGTTTTCTGCATGAAACTCTGTATTTTAATAGTGAAATGGAGATCTTTTTTAAAGGTTACAACCTCATTTAATTTTATGTCTTATAGGGTTTATACTGAGTACAATATTGTATAACTGTAATAATTAAACTGTAAACCTAAAAATGTACAACCAATTTTGTAAGAGATGCATCCTAGCTCAGAAAATTATTATTGAATATGTCAATTCTGATGTAATGAAATGATGCTTCTAAGTATGTGGTTATTAAATAAATAATTAAACAACAACAACAACAACAACAACAACAAAAAACTCCAGCAAGTATACCATACAAGAAGTTAAAACTCAAAGTAATCCCTTTTGGAAACAGGTCCAAACTATGCTAAAATTTAAAATCCCACTGTGGAGATCTGGCATTACTCCCTTAGTCTTGCCATAAAAATGCACAGACCTTATTACAGGGCAATCTAGACTGTTAGAATCTCTTCTTTTTCTATGATCCTATCAAGAATCCAAGGTGAAAACCAAAACAAAAATAAATTGCAAGAGGATTAGGCATATAATTAAATGTCTGCAGTTCAGGGAATTCCTAGGTTATCATGAACCCATAGGTATTGGCAGTACCAGTAATTTTCTGGGTATCACCATTTTGAATTATGCCACCTGGTTTTTTTCAATTACGATGGTGGCAAGGTCACACAAGTCACTGCCATTTTGAAAATGTTACTGTCCAGGATGGCAACCAAGCCATGTGTCTGTCCCATATTGATGATGTCATCAACCAAGATGGAGACCCGATCACATGGTTGCTTCCTTCCTGGTGAAGTCACCAGCCACAATGATGACCAAGCCACATGGCTACCTTAGTGAGCTCAGGTCCAACCTTATATAATAAGCCCAACCCCCACCAGGATAGAAGCCCTATGGGATTCACATGCCTCACAGATTAAATGTGGACAGCAATCCTTTTTTACTTTTAGAAAGCACCAAGTTAGACTTAATATAGGAGGATAAAGTACCTTCAGATATACAGGCCCCACATAGAAAAGCAAAGCAAAGGAATCCATGGTCTCCAACCAAAGGAGGTAGTCCATGTTTCTCACTACCCACTGCAGCTGTAAAGGCGAAGCAATGTCCTCTGAACCTCTTCATTCCTAGATACAAACTGTTGCTGGAAAAGAAACTCATGAAGGCAGTAGAAAAACTGGGGAGCTATGCCCAGCACATATCCCATTGGGTTGTTGCTCTGAGAGCTTATGTCTGGCCAGAGCACAGTGTATGACTTCCTCCTTTCTTACAGAAATTCAAAATGCTTAGATCTAGTTAGAAAAGCAGCTGCCTCGGGACCTCACGGTCTGAGCACTGCTTGTTTGGTGCCCAACAGGGCCTGAGGTCCAAATGCCAAGCCACTATGCCTGAGAAAAAGTTCAGGAAACAAATGGCTTTTAAAACCTTTTTTTTTTTTCCTTTTGTCTAGGAGGCAAAGGGGCTTGCCACCTTAAATGCCCCGAGGCAAGATAGCAAGATAGATACGGAAGTTCACCTGTTTAGGAGCATCAGTGGACCTGAAAATCTCTGCATAACCACTAAATAAGTGAGTTATTAGAATTTGGGGGGGATCCCTTCATGGTTGCCAATATGAAAAAGGGAGAAAGAGGGTCCCCTAGAGGGTTCTTCGTCTCATAAAAGAACTTAAGAATGGACCCAATGGAAGGTTTTACAATTTTATTAGAATTTTAAGAAAAGTCCTCAGGGCAGGTGAGCTGGTAATCTTGGCAGCTGCCTTGAGGAGGAGCATGGTTGAGAAGGAAACAAAGCCATGAAGCCATGCAGGTTTAGAGCCTGCACTGGGCTCAGACCCGGGGCTGACTGGCAGCCACAGGGTTGGGAGAAAGAAGCCTTGGAGAAAACGTAAAGTAGTACAAGATGCTGGGACAGCCCAAAGCCTTAAAGAAGCATGTTTAGAAAGAAAGCCAAGAAGGAAAGGAGATACGCTTGCTTTTCTGAACAATTCAGAAAAGCAGGCAAACTTACAGACTACATGACTGTGGCTGGTCCAGAAGTTCTGCTGGTATTACACTAGTTTAAAATAAGTTAATTTATTAAAGCTTTTCTTTATTATCAAAGTCCCAGAATAAAAATTGAATTAATTGGAATTAATGTACAACTCAATTCTGATCTCCCTCTTTGCAATGAGTGGACGGACAGTGATCGTGGGGTGGCGCTTTGTTTGGACTTCATTTCTCTTTTGACAAATGTTCTGTTCAAATTTTCTGTCCTTTACAGAATTGGTCAGAGTGTATCTTCTTTAAAACTAACCATCGCATTTGGTCATTTATGAGCAGAACCATCAGGTTTGCCTCACCCATCCCCTCATTTCTAGCAGGACATTTACAATTCTCCCATTTGTTTAGCTTTTCTATACAACTATTTTTGTAGCAAAATCCAATGCTCAGGTTTGTTATTTTTCCTTAACTAATTTATTTCCTACCAATTCGTTATTTCTTGTTTTTCTAACAACAGTATGTTGATCATATTTTCATTGTTTTGTATTAGAATTGTTTAGACAGTGGGAAATGAGGAATTGAGACAAGTTTATGAAAACTTTCGAGGTTTGGCTATGATGGGTAAACAGGTACACCCTTAAACCAAAAAACTTTTTAAAGACTGATAGGGTCACAACATATTTGTACACTGATGAAATCATTTGGTACAAAGGTAGGCCTAAAATTATGCAGGAGAGGGGCTAGAGTTGGCCCAGTGGTTAAGGGTATTGGCTGTTCTGGTAGAGGACCCAAGTTCGATTCCCAGCACCACATGGCAGCTAACAACAACCTTTTGTAACTTCAGTTCCAGGGGATCCAATGCCCTCTTCTGATTTCTGTGGACATTGCACGACATGGGTGAACTTACATACATGTAGGCAATACATTCATACACACGAACTAACTGCTGCAGGAGAAAGTCCTTAAATAGGCAGCATGTGTGAAGTGATTGTGGTTAATCCAGAAATCCTGCAGCAGTTACCCATCCTCTGCAAATGTCTCCTGTCTGTTAACGGCCACACCTTGAGGTACATGGCTAGAGGAGGAATGAGTGCAGGTGGCATAGCCGGGGGGGGGGGGGGAGCAGCATTTATGGCTTGAGTATAGATAGTGGCATGGGCAGAGTAAGAGACTTAGCTTGACTCTGGTTGGTATTTTGTGAAAAAGGTGAGAAAGGGGAAAACACGAAAGTCTGCCTAAAAACCCAGGTTTCATGATTACACATGCCTAAACAGTGCAGGCCGGCACAAAGCACAATTTAATAACACTCCTTAGAATCAATACCCGGGCCCAACTTAAACACAACAGTCCAAGCCTAGGCAGGATGGCAGGGACTTGCTCCTCCGTGTTCGTCACCCTTGTGGGCTGGGTACACGACCCCCTTTGATCTTTCTTCTATTACAAGTCATATTAGAATCTCTCCAGGAGATTCAAAATACCTACTTATAGAAGACAAAAAATAGAAATACAGAAAGCAGACTATGAACATTTTCCTGTAATTCCAACAATTTGGTTTTACTTCATTATTTTTGAGAATGTTATTTTATAAAAATGCTTACACAATTTTTTCTCATCATCAAAACTTGGCCACCTTGCCGAAATCTAGACTTTCCTCTCGGAAAGTCTTAGTGCTCGGTTGAGTACTAAGAAATACTGGATCAAAAATAATCCATCAAATGAGTCCTTCAGCTGGTTTTCATTATTAAAGAACAAAAGTGCAACGATCTTGCTATGTACACAAGTTATGTTATTCCTAGAAAGTAGTTTTCTAGAAACAAAGAACAGAGGATTCAAATTTCAGTGAACCCTGGAAAACTATACATCTAAAGCATGCAAGATGGGACAAGAATGACCTGAAATCATCAAATTCAGTGTAACTGAACTACAAAAGAAGTTTAAATTATTTTGTAACTACAGGTAAATCTTGACAAGTCTTGACTGATGGCAAATCAAGATGCAAAAGGCAGGATTTCTAAATCTTCTATATGTATTTAGAAACTTGAGCCCTTTTCTAGAAAATCCTCATAAGACTGCAGTCTTTGCTACAGCTTTAAAAAGCTGTAATGTTATCTTCAGAGTTATTTCCTCTCATTCCTTTACCACTATTGGAATCTTACTACTTGCAGAATAAAATCCAAACTCAAAACATGAGCTTTCCTACAGACTGGCACTACTCCCACTGCTCAAATGCAGCTGAAAACTCTGTCGTGAGACACATCACTTATGCTCCCATGTCTAGCTTCACCCATTGTGTGTCTCATCTTAGAAAATCCTCTTCCTAGAGGATGGAGGTGCAGATGCAGGAGGTGCAGATGCATAGTAGAACATTTGGTCAGTCTGTGGGAATCCCTGGTTTGATAGGCAGCATGACAAACTGACCAAACCATACTACCCACTGTAACTTTAAGGTTAGCTCAAATGCTTCTGCCTTGATGAAGTCTTCCATAGCTGTTGCTTTGTGCTCCCCCAGCACTACACTGACCTCTCTATTAAGTCATTTCTACAAAAGCTACTGTAACTGGGTGTCTCAGAGGACAGACATTTACCTTTTCAGGAAGAAGATATAATCAGAACTTACAGTCACAAACCATTTTCGGAAGGTCAGGTATGATGGCATATGCCTTCAATCCCAGCACTTGGGTGACAGAGGCAGGTGGATCTCTGTGAGATGGAGGCCAGCCTGGTCTATGTAGAAAGTTCCAAGCCAGCTATGACTACAGGAAGATCCTGTCTCAAACAAAAAACAAGAGAAACCACTTTTGGAATAAACACATATAAATTAAGACCTCAAATCTGTTAATTCCAAATTATCAGTCACTGAAGTTAGTTTTCAAAGAACTATTACAAAAAAATTCCTATTCTTCTCAAAATGTGCGATTGTAATATTAGCAGCTGGCTTTGTACATTTTTTTAAAAACAGAGAATTTCCTAATAAAGCTGTTAAAATAGCATGACTTTAGAACAGTTATGGGCAATAAACCTGTATTCACTTGCAACTTCTAGCATCATGAATTGTTTATTTCAAAAATAAAAACACAGGTGGGGGATATAGGAGAGAATTTATTGTACAGTAGAAGCAGCAGGGATTCCAGCAAGCGTGTTTCCACTCTATTTCCCAGTCAGAGCACAAACCACTGGATATCCTCATCAATGCCAAGCAATAAAAAAGCAACCTCCACAAAGATACCACGTTAAAATCTCTTTCTCTTGATAATTTCTGGTTTCCAGCTGACAGGATGAGTTTCTTCTGTCTAAAAACAGGAAAGTAAATTAGAATAAGTAGCATTAGTTGCTAAATCATATTACTTGGAACTATATATTTAGCAAATCTTTAAAGATTTTAGATATAGCTGACAAACTTTCAACATTATCCAACTCTAATAAAAATGAATGTGTTTACTATAAGTTCGGTTTGGAGTTTTCATCCAAAGTTAGACATCACAGTGACTTCAAAGCTTGTGATTCTAGATTTGATTTCCAAAGCATTATTTGCTATTATTAATGTGCCCTTTTCCCAGGAACTTTAAAACTGAATTAAACACAAAAATCTAGGGGCTTGAGAGACGGCTCAGTGGTTAAGAACACTGCTTTTACCGACACCTGGGTTCTATTACCAGCACTCGCAAGGTGGCTGACAACCGACTGTAACTCCACTTCCAGGGGACCTGACACCGTCTTCGGACCCCTGTGGGCTTTCCATACACGGGGCACTTCACACACACACACACACACACACACACACATGCACACACACACACACAGAGGCAATATACTCATACACACAAAATACAAATAATAAATGTTAAAAATAATAATAGATTCACTGGTATCAATGAAACTAATAATAGACATCTAGGAACAGACCAACATTCAAGATGACAAATCCCTTAGTACAAAGATTACTTTTATTTCCGATAATTGAATGAGCACTGTGGTGCACACCCATAATTTCAACACTTAGGAGATGGAGACAGGAGGATTGCCTTAAGGCCAACTTGGACTACAAAGTGAGTTCCAGGATGGCCAGAAGTACAATATGAGACCTTGTCTCAAAATATAGAAAATAAATGAAATGTGCACAAAACCTCAGAACTTACCGCCGTCTCGTCCTCTCTGTAGACTTTAATGGTTTTATCAGCTTCAGCCGTCAGTAACCGGCTTTCTGACTGATCAAAAGCACAAGCAAATATTCCTGATTCACTGTCCAAGGACCCAGGTTGCACAGCTGCATGAACTCTCTGAAAATTATAGCCAGTTCTCCAGTCCCAAAGGTGCATAGTGCCATTGTCAGCTTAAAGGGAAAGATGTGGTTATATTCGGTACCCTTCAGTAGCTCAGTGTGACACACTTAGGCACCAACCATAAGCCTAGGCATCATGTTAGCAATACAAAGACACACAGCTTTGTCTACTTTCATTTGTGCTTACTTCAGAACATCATCAGATCTTAAGAAGCACCGCAGAATTTGAAATCTAATTCCTCAATACCCAAACCAAACACCAAGGAATTCCTAGCATGGATCCCTCATCTTTGACTTATTACATGGGAACTCAAAGAGGGCTAGGTTATGAAGCATGCTATATGAACCATCAATATGCAGAGACACACTATCAACATTCATATACACCCTCGTCAGCTGAACTCTGCTACAATGCTTAGGTGTGATGGCACAAAAACTTTTCTCATTCATTCAAACAAAATGACACCTTATAAAAATCTTATCTTACCTCCAGATACAAGGACTCCATCAGAATTAACTGTCAATGTGTTGATAATAGCATTATGACCAGAAAGATTTTGAATGAAACTTCCATCAGGGAACTTCCACTGCTTTATGTTATCTGGAGAACCAGATGCAAATGTGTAACTGAAATAAAGATTATAAAGAATCAACGCAATGTAAATCAAGTCAAATAAAATGGTCAGCTTCAAAAGGTACAGCTGCTTCTCCAGGTGCACTCACTGCTCTATACAGCTTCTGTAAAGTACTACTGTCACATCAAGTGCAGAAGTGCCAAGGCGGCTTTTCAATTTTTATTTCTGAAAATGTTTTTGCTTAATCTGGCAACAGGTGTCTCATTTTGCCTTTCAAATTTTTAAATGTATTTAAAATTCTAGACTACTGTTCTATTTACATTTCTTCAGTACTCTACAGTGAATAAGAGCAATAAATGTAGGAACACCTAATTTCACACAACAGGCAAAAGATCATGTGAGAATTTTGGAGAAAGGGAGAGGGAAAGAGACAGGCCACAGGAAACACAGGAAACGAAATGAGAGGAAGGAAAGAAGGGAGTCGGAGGATGAGTACAAGCAGCATCAGATCTGATCTGACGAGCAGTCGCTTGGGAAGCTCTGCTCCGCTTTGTCGACAACTGTGCCTGCCTGCCGTGTTCATGGCTCTTCCCCTCTGGTACAGTCACTTCTTCCTTAAGAATTAAACTATTCTCTCTTTGTATTCTGTTTGTCTCGGACATTACAAGGTACTGTGTATGGCAGTCTATAACGTGAAAAACAAAACCCAGTACCATTTAAACCCAGAACACACCCAGACTTCCTAGTCTGACATGCAGTTTTTGATGGCTTAGCCTTATTTGATATTATTTATCACTATGTAGAGGGCCTTATCTTTATTCTATATGAAGCATGAAGCAAAACAGTAACAAGGAAAATTAAGGAAACGGCTGTCCTAAGTAGCAGAGGCATGGGAATGACAATGACTCAGGTCAAGAGTAGCATACTAATGTTGGTGTGGTGCTACTACACTGGGACAGGCAGAAGGAAGAGAAGATAATTAGCAAAATGCACTTACTGTCGTGGATGTAAAACCACAGCCCTGACTGACTTCTTATGGTTGGTTAGTGTCACTCTTGTCTTGCCGGCCACCAGATCCCATAATCGGATTGTGGTATCATGGCTTCCTGTCATGAAAACACATGAAGAAAACAGACCAGGACAGAAATGCAAAAGTTAAATACAATAAACACAGGGTACACCTCCATGCACACATGTGTAGTAGATGTCCTACCCCTCGACCAATCTCTTCAGAATTCCAAAATTGTAGTTTCATTTTACATTTAGTGCTTCTTTAAAACACCTGACTGACTGTCAACAAAGAGAACAAATATATGCTTTTATCCCCCAGTGAAGGGGATGGGAAAAACTAAAATTTTTTATCTTAATATTTTTAGTTAATAAAATAAAGTGAAGGAATTATTTTCCAGTCATAGTAAAGTTCCAGTGCTATAAAAAAATAAGGTTCACACCAGTTCTAAAGATTATTGGTCTCAGGGTATTTTGTCTTCTAACTTTAATTTCTTAGAACAGTAATTATGACACTAGAGAACAACTGATTGTCTCTGACAGCAGTTTTCTAGGCAGGCCTAACAAGATACTGTGTATGACGTTCTATCATATGTAAAATGTACAAGGTAAAAAACTACCGAATGAAATCTTACGGTAATAAATTTCAAACATTCATGGCTCAAAGACAAAATGACACAGACGCACTACCATCGCAACATAGAGCAGGAGTGACAGAGAAGACAGTGTGGTGCGCACAATGCATTCAGCAGGAAGAAGCGTCTATCATACCAGTGATAATCTGTGGCTCTGCAGCTTGACATCTCACTGTAGCAACTGCATTTGTATGTCCAGACAATGTGTGCACACTGGCTTTAGTCCTCACGTCCCAAATCTGTATTGTCAAAGAAAACCCCAAAACAGCTGTTACCACACTGTATTCATGTACGGAATTCTCAAACAATATAAAACAAGGAAGAAAGCCAACAACAGGTGTAGGAAAATGGAACACACGGTGGGAGCGGTGCACAACACAGCAGCCACCACTGTGAAGAGTGGAACACGAGAGTGCTGCCATTCAGGAGCAGTGCACTAACAACAGACACAGGACTGACGGAACAAACACGCCAGTCAAGACACTGAAGGACTAGGTACTGATGAGTGAAGGATTAATGTTCTTTATGAAAAATAATGCTAAGATCAAGTCTGCACATGACAAGATGCAAGTCATCCACAAACACACAGAGCATTATCTGGTTTACCCGTGCAGTTGAATCTCGACTACATGTTACTAGGACGTCGATTGTTGGGTGCAAATCCAAACCATACACTGCACTTAGGTGGCCATGATAGTGCCGTATAACCTAAAGATAAAGCAGGAAAGTTATGACTAAAAATTACAAAATAAACAGTGGAGGCTGGGGACATGCTCAGAAGTAGAGTGCTTGCCCAACATGCATAAAGTCCTGAGTTCAATCCCCAGCACTGTAGTATAAACGAGCTGTTTTAAATCCTTTACTCCAGCTCACCTTATTATACTCAAGGTCCCAGCATTTCACTTGTTTGTCTTCTCCACAAGAGAACAAGTAAGGACTCCTGGTGCTCACAATCACTCCCCGCACTGTGCTGATGTGGCCAGTCAAGGACAGCTTTAATTTGCCACTGGCCAAGTCCCAGATCTGAAATCAAAGAGCATTTTTTTCCTTTATGCTGGCTACCTCGAAGGAAAATTTTGTAACCTCAATGCTACAAAAACATACACACATATAAAAACTCAACTAGTCTCTAAACAAAAAATAATAAATTTAAAAAATAATAAAACGGCACGTTCAAATTGGAAAAAAAAATTGCAAAAGACAAGGTTAATATTCCCAATACATAAAAGAATATTATTGATAACAAAAGTATGAACAGCATGGTATCAAATTCACCAAAGGTAACAGTAACAAACTCAGAAAGCAGCAAAGATATGCAAAAGTTGAACCTCACTATAGTTCTGTATAAACAGCTTAAAAGTTTAGCTATCCACTTCTACTTATCACATGAGCAGATATTTTCTAAGAGCTACATAGTCAGCATGTTGGATCAAGTATCAAATCACTCATTTTAGAAAGTAATAGAGCATTGAATTTTATATGTGCTACCATTAAAAATACTGTTTCTTTATGTGAAAAAAAACAAGATAAAATTATATGATAAGAACGACTTTTAAGCACTGGATAGCTCAGTGGTGGAGGACATGCCTAGCATGTGTGTAAAGTCCTGGTTTTTATCTCCAGTGTCACATAAAAAAGAAAATCTTTTAAGCGATCCTTAAAAAACCCATATTTATATACACAGAAAGAGGTTTCAAAGTAAATACACAGATGTATGAACACTGAAGTAGTTAAAATAAAACTAATGGAAATGTATCTCAGGGTTAGGACTATGCATGGATCCAGGGTCTCTTTCAGTCTGTTTCCCACATTTCTACAGAGAAGCATGCTTTCATTTTGTAATCACAGGGTGAAAAACTCCTTCAGTATCAGTTAAGCAGAATTAGTAGTAGGCAGATAGTTAGCATGTTTAGCAAAAACAACTGCTGGAATGCCACTTTTCCAACAGGCATTTGTTTGAATGGTCAATGATAGAAACAGTATCAATTTCTGCCCTAGGGAGTAAAACTCAACTTAGAAGACAAACACAAAGTCCTGTTTATTTTCCTTCCTCCTTACCTTTATAGTCCTATCAGCAGATCCAGTAACAAACCACTGATTGCCAGGTTCCACTGCAATACATCGAACCCAGCCAAGATGGCCACTGATAACCTGTTCAAGAAAGAGTGGAATGGAGAGACTCATCCATACATGAGTTAAAATATACTCAATCTCAACCGCAAACTGGATTTGAACTGCACCATCTTCAAATAGTAATCTATACAATTACTTGACAATTATATTCTGGAGTGAGAAAAATTAACTTACTTTCAACAAGTGAATAAATCCTGACACTGTGGTACATCTATACAATGGAATAGTATTAACCACAGAAAAAGAAACACAATAGCAATACGTACTACAAGTTATCTCAAAAGCACTGACATGAAGCACATCAGTCTCAAGAAGTACCTTCAATTATATGGCATAGTCAAAAAGACACAGTACATAACATGTGGCACCAGGAGTGGAGAAGTATATGAGTAAACTAGTACAGGGTGTTTGTGACGTCATGTCCTGACTATAGCAGTGGTTATACACATCTATGTAGCTATTAAAAGTCATCAGACCTGTACAACAAAACAAGTTTCTTACTGTACTATCATTTGAAAAGTAATTATGCTGGCTGTACGTTTCCTATCACATATTTTATTTCTGATCTGATGTATTTTGAATCATTTTCATCTCTTACCATAGGAGAGATAATTGGTAGAGCCAAAGAAATTTGTCTTTAACTGTCACAGCAAAAACTTAGCTTTTCTAATTTTGCTTGCTCTCCACACTACTAGCCTTCTACCAATACTATATACTGCATTTTATTTAAAATCAAAACATACGACACCAGTGCAGCTTTATTTGAACTCTCCTTCTCCAGGCTTCTGAACAGGGCTCAGCCCCTCCTACACAGCCCACCTCAGCCCCCACATTCCCGCAGTCCCATGTGCTCTTCAGCCACCGCTGGTGAAAAGCCATAGTGCTCCACATGGCAGTGAAGTGCAGATAGGTCTGCTCACCCTGTAGAGCTTCCATGGTGGGTGCCACTGGGGTTTGGGCATCGTAGGCGCTTTTTTAGCCATCAGTGCAGAGTTCTTGGTATTGCCAGTCTCCATAATCATCTAGACATAGGGCACAATAGCGTTACTAAGGATATATTTAAAGATTCAAGTCAGTTCAAAACTGGAAATTGAGGATTTATGAAATGCTAGTATTTTCCTTAACCGAAGAGGAGGAAACAGTTAAAATACCTTTTCCCAACGAAAAATATGTTTAAATTCTCGTAAGAATTGCATTTCCTGTATATTAAATTTAAAATGAAAGTGAAAAACACACAAGGTCAAGTATTAGAATTTTGAACCAACATCACTGTGGGTGGGTTCAAAACCAAAACCCAAGTAAGCAATTACTAGCTGACTGACTTTGGGAAAAACTTGGTAACCTCTATGTGCTTTTACATATTCATCTTTTAATAGAATAATTAAATACTATTTTAAAATGTATACTAACTGATACAGGTTGAACATCCTTAATTTACAAATCTAAAATCCAAAATGCTCCAATATTCAAGTTAATTTGGATTTCAGATTAACAGTGCTCAACAGATCGTGTATGCCAACTGTGGTTGCACACCAGAACTAGATTTCATAAAACCATATTGCTGAAGACACAACACACCTGGGCTAGAAGATACAGAGAAACTGAAGTGGAAACTTTCTCCCTACTAGCTAGCTTTCACAGTGTTGAAGGTGCTACACAGGCTGTTGGAGGAGACAAAGCATCAATTGTCTTACCCAGCTGCCAACCCTACAAACTTCAATACCAGCTTGCCAGGCAAGAAGTACCCACTTGTGTTACGGGGGTAGCCAACCACTCCCTACTCAAATATGAGGCCCACTCCACAAGAGAGAACCCATGCATGTTACTATAAACCTAGTGAAAAACATATTAATAGACCTTAGTGGTGAACTTACTACTGTTGTTCAGTTACATTCACAAAGCATTAAACTTCCTTTTAAATATGTATCTTTAGACCCATAAACAAATGCCTCAGTTATAAGACACTCGTGGCTGCTCAAGGTGCTTGGAACTAGTGATAGCTGAGGGCTCAGCCCTAAACAAGTTCATTCCCTCTAAGGCCTAGGGAACATCATGGAATGTTAAGAGCCAGAAGACAGGGAGAAGGGCTGAGAGATGCCATCTTCTGGGCACAGCACAGCCACTGAAATCTTGAACTGACAGCAACAGCAGTAACTCAGAGCAAAACAACATGAAGGTGGAAAAGGAATTTATAGGAACAGGGCAAGTTGACAGGAATAAGAAGTGAAAGCAATTAGAATGCATTTTATACAATATATAAAAACGTCAAAGGACAAATTTAATTTTAAAAAAGTACATGCCAACTTGCCATAGACAAAAAAAAATTCTAAAATCTGAAACACTTCTAGTTGGAAGCACTTCAAATAAAGAGCATCCAACCTGTAGAATTTACTGTTAGCATCAATCCATTAACCCCAAAATACACTGAAGCTCATGAAATTCTACCCTGAAGAGGTATAAATTGGGCCTGGTTATATAGCTCAGTTGGTAGACTGCTTGTCTAGTACTCATGAAGTTCTGGGTTTATTTCCAGCCTGCAATCCCAGCAATCAGGATGTGTAGGGAAGCAAGGTCTGAAGTTCTGTATGAGGCCCTACCAAAAAATAAATAAATAAATAAATAAATAAAGAGAGAGAGAGAGAGAGAGAGAGAGAGAGAGAAACTTAAATTACATGCTAAGTAAGAAGAGTCTGAACTAAGGGCTGTTCTGAAATGTGAGAAGACCAGTACCAAATTCCTAACACTCAACTATGTAGCCACTTACACTGAAAGATTTTCATAATACATATTAATACAGGTTCAGATAACACTTTCCATTTTGTGTGTATGTATGTGTCTGTAGTATGAGTCTGTGCATGTGTGTAGAGGCTATTATTAGTATACCACTTTGCCAATAGCTGTAGAAAAGACAAATGGATTTAAAAGAAAATAGGCTGATTCATTGGCATCAGTAAACCAATATAGGTACCTAGGGGCAGACCACTATTGAATATGAAAAACATCTTAATACCATAAAGATGATTTACTTAAAATATTTGCGTGTGGCATGTGCATGTCTGTATACATGAGTGCAGTATATACATGTGAAGGCAAGAGAAGGTGCCCTGATCTATCATTCTCCACCTTATGCCCTTGAGAAAGAGCCGCTCACTAACCCTGAAGCTCACTGGCTTTTAGCCTAAGCTGGCTGGCCACTGGGCCCAGTGATCTCCCTGCCTCCCTCCCCGACTTCACTTCTCAAGTGCTGGGTTACAGGTGCACGGTCACACACAGCTTTACACTGGTGCTGGGAATTCAATCTCTAGTCCTCATGTTTGCAGTTTAAGAGCTCTTAGAGAATGATCCACCCCCCTAGGCCCCACATTCTTCGTATTTTTTATAGTGGATAGTAAATATTGCATTAGCTTCATTAAAATACGCACTCTATACAATGTATACGTACACACAGAAATCAGAGAATTTTGAATTCTAAAGCATATACCAATTTAATAAAACCAATTTTTAAGGCCATGAAATGTTGAGGACTACATAAGGCTGCTATTTATAGTCACAAATCCCAACTGTTGATTTCTTCAACACTTCAGGAAAATAAGGTATCATGTCCCAAGAACCATAAACCTGCTGTTACCTACCCCAGGAACCCCAGGAAACTTACAGAATTCACTGCTTGAGGCTGGGGGCGGTCAGAAGCCCCAGGAAGTCGGTACTCACTTCCAGCTGGTGCAGTACGATTTGCATCCACTCTGAAGGTAAGAAAGATCACCTGATAATTACTTAGCATCTCTAGTCATGTATTCTGCATACATCTTTATTTAAGAATTGTGTAAACCAGCTGCAGAGATAGCTCAGTTGGTAAAGTGCTTGCTGTGCAAGCATGAGGACCTGAGTTCAATTCCCAGAACCTTTGTGAAAAGGAAAAAAAAAAGGGCAGGGGATGTGTTTGTAATCTTAGCCCTGGGAGGACACAGGCCCCAACCAGCAGCTTAGCCTACTTGATACTTGATGAGTTCCAGGTCAGTAAGAGGCCTTGTCTCAAAAAAAAAAGGGGG
>NW_008356258.1:5363366-5376233 GCF_000622305.1 Nannospalax galili
GTTCAATCACCAGAACCCATAGTGGAAGGAGAGAACAAACTCCTAAAACTCCTAAAAGTTGTCCTTTGACCTACATATGTGTACATTCTCACATTCTCTCCTTCCCTCCCCCATCCTCCCTCTCTCCATATATATATATATATTTATTTATTAACATGGACAAGTGCCTGAAGAAGGCTGACCTCTGGCCCCCACATACACAGGTACCATGTATATGCACAGACATGTGCATACACATACACATGAACATGAACAAATAAAATATTTGTGAAGCTTGACAAAGCATAAGAAAACAATATTTAGAGGCTGGAGAGATGGTTCAGCGATTAAGAGCACTGGTTGCTCTTGCAGAAGACCTGGGTTCGAATCCCAGCACCCATGTAGCAGCTAACAACCATCTGTAACTCCAGAACCAGGGGATGCAATGCCTTCTTCTGTCCTCTGTGGGCATTGTGCAACAAGGGTACACTTACACGTGTAAGCAAAACACCTATACACATAAGATGAAAATAAAAATTTAAAGCAAAAATTTGCAAGCGGAATTTGCAAATGGCTATATACGCTTTCAAAATCTTTGTAATTAAAGCACCACATTTCATACCTGGCCTGGGAAGGTAAAGCCACTGCTAAGGACTGTGCAGCGGATTCACTGGGCATTCTCTGGATCTTGGTATCGGCAGTCAAAGCAACCCCTATTAAAACAAACAGTTCTGTGCATTTGAAATACAACAGTGGGGGAAAAGACTGACGATTACCTCCAGGTATAGTCAGTATAGTAATTCTGATTAAGTTTGGCTTATCTTTGTTTTTATCTTTTTATAATAAATACTGTGTAAAAACATATAGCTCAAATTTGATCTGAATACAAGCAGCTTGGTATTAAAACAGTCCAAGACACTAATGTTAAATTTCTTTTAGATTCAGAACACAGAAGCAAAAAGTGGTTCTCCAAATACTAGCAGAATGCTTCCAAGAGCCAATGTAAGATACTGTAAGAAGCACCCAATGCCTCTTCATGTGCTATAAATCCAAGGTTTCTTTGTCCTCCACCCTGTCATATTGGTTGTACCACCCTGTGCCAACCTATCTGCACACACACACACACACACACACACACACACACACACGAACTTCAATCATACCTACTTCTATATTAACACTTTGACCATTTTTAAAGTTTAGGTTACCTGCATGTTTGTCTAAACCAACAGATAATAAATTTGTCTAGGCCTGGTACAGGCTTTGAAACAGCTCACTTACCAGGTCCTGGTGGATACGGATGTGTACCTGTCACCAAATATTCAACATCTTGTCCTAAAAAATAAAATAAATTCACTGAGTGTGATTTTACCTTTTCAACTACCATCTTTTAAAATGTATTAATAACATTAATTAGCTTTTCCCTTTCCTTCTAAGCTAAGGCCTCAGAAATGAAGGCAGATGATCAATCTGTCCATTAGCTGCTAAAAGGTTAAGAACAGTCATGCATTTGCTATCTAGCCATGGGGGATATGGAGGTCTTTCAATCTGGTTTTCCTTTGAAGCAAATAGTTTTACATGGAATCTTAGCCATTCTCTACTCATCATTTCAGTACTTAATTTCATCTTTCAGAGTTATAGCCCCAACACACAGGCTCCCCAGAGCTTAGAATAAACTTCCATTTCTTCCTTTAGACTCTTTTATGCTTGTCCTTTGCCCAAGAATTTTACTACTATATTTTGTCTCCTAGAAAAAAGTCATCAACGAACAATCTTAGTTACTACTCCTGTGAGCAAGTGAAAACTTCCATTACAATAGTATAATACTAATCAGTCCTTCCCAATGGGACACTAAGAAGACACTGATGTTCGACTTCAAAAATTCACATCTAAACCCGGAGAGTCCTCACCTTGGTTGGCAGGATATTGTTTATGACCGTATGAATCTGCTGCATTCTGAGGGCCCTTCTCTTTAAGATTTTCTTTTGAAGTAGGCATATGCAGTACAGGACCATACTCATTACGAAGCTTGATTGCCATTTTTCGTTTGTGACTATTTAAAAATTATAAACATAACAAGCATCCTTAAATGCTTAAAACACATGTACCAATGAAAATGCTGACAGACAGCCTGAAAGCAAGTACACAACCAGTTTATTCAATCGCAGAGACACAGTAAGATTTTCAAGTTAAACAGTCTTTAAAGAACCAAAAATTTCTAAGTGCATTTCCATGACATTATCTATTTACTTCTGTTCACATTCCATCATATAGAACTTGTTAAACCCATGGAGGGGAGTATCTTCATTTGCAGCCTAATAAACACAAAAACCTTTCTTGAGTTTTCAAAGGTCAAACTGAACTAGACACACAGAAATATATCCTTTTAAAAATCTTCAACTATTGAAATATAAAATATAGTAAAAACTTCTAGGCACCTTCACCAATTATTTTAAAAAATTAAATTTAGTTGGGCCTAATGACACATGCCTTTAGTCCCAGCACATGGGAGGCAGAGGCAGGTGGATGTCTGTGAAAGTGAGGCCAGCCTGGTCTACATAGTGAGTTCCAGGCCAGCTGTGGCTACAGGGAGACCCCATCTCAAAAAATAACAAAAAAATTAGACCTTAAACAAGTACTTAGTTCAATATTTTTAAAAGAAACATTTCTATATTGCTTTAAAAAATAATTCATTTTTTAAGTTTAATATAAGTGATTTGGGGAAGTACTAAATAAACTGTAAAAGAAGAGTAAATTTAGGACAAAGAAGGAGCACTGCACAGAATGCAATCCCAGACTAGAGCTGGAGATGGAGAACTACCCAGCGCTCTTCATTGTACCAAGGAGCAGAAACGGGGGTGGAGGCCCTGGGACGGCCACTGCCAGCTCAGCACATGAAGCTGAAAGTGCACATAAAGCAACTGATGTAAGACAGAACAGCCTGACAGGAACCCTCCTCATTATGGGGTATTGCACGCTGTGATTAACTAATGGGACTTTCACTGAGAAAGTGAAAAGATATGTTAAGCCTACTAAAATTACTAATTAATTAATTATTCACTAAGTCTATGAGCATTAGCACTCCTTGCAAGTCCTTTGAGGGTCACTTCCTTTCTGCTCTCTTCCAAAGTATTAGAATTTTAAACAGTTAGCACCTGAAGAAGAACTGAGCTTACCTCTCTTCATCCAAAGGCACAGGTTTTCCATTATCAGCTACAAACATGTCATGGGTCCTCTTCAATGACCTGAACACAAGTGTGTGCACAGAATGCTTCTGTACCTCCTAAAAAGAAACACTGCAATCACATCCCTTACCCCAAATTACCCATATAACCTAAACTGATGCCAAATGAGTACACGCCTTACATGTTTAAACATGTAAAAGGCGATTTACCCCTCAGCACAGCTACCTGTAGCAAGCTACAGCTAAGGGAGGAGAAAGAAGAGAAAGCCACTCTTTGGCAGAGCCCTACATCCAGCAAGTGAATATTGCCTGGGACAATCATTTGCTTCATAAACAATTTCTGAGTTTGTACTGTCAGGCATATAGTGCGTTACAGGCTAACATGAGAATGATAAAAAGGCAGGCACCTGCTTGTGCTCAACAGATACCAGACAAAAACAAGGTAATTCCACATTTTGGAAGTTTCTATGAAGAGAGGCAGTGGGTTAAGTCAAGAGAAGAAAGGAATACTTAAATGTGATTGTTGAAAGTTCTCTGAGATGATGCTTAAGCAGAGGAAGTCTTGCATAGAACAAAGGTATGAGTGATCCAAGCAGAGGGCAATGCCACTGCAAAGGTGTTCAGTAATTCAAGCAATGTCAGAAACACAATATAGTTGTGAATACCGGTGCTGTGGAGGAGCTGCAGTGTAAGATGAGGCTTCAGGGGGTCCACAACAGGAAGACCTTTCAGACCTATACTTTGTTCCAGTAACCAGGCCGGAAAAGGGTTTTAAGCAAGAAAAGCAGAATCAACTCACATCTCATTTATTTTTGTGGTGCTGGGAAACACAGAGCCTTGTGCATGCTAGGCAAGCACTCCACCACTGAGCTACATTTCCTCTATTTGTTTGTTAAACAGAACATATTTGTAGTATGTAAGCACATATGTAAGGGCATGCGAAAGCACAAAGCCCAAATGGAACTTAATGCACCAGTCCAAGCAAAAGACGCCGCTGGACTATATTAGGGGAACTGCAGCAGATCTGGAATGCAATGCACAGAACTAAGAAATATTTGGGATATGCACGTATGCAAACTTCAAGAATGGCGGGCTTTCCTGCAGTGGGGATGAAATGAGACAACTGACCAGACAGCTAGGATCACTTAGTTTTAGGACCAGCATCTGTGCCCCGGGCGGTAGGAGCATCAGGGCAGCGCCGGCTCCCCAGGGTCACCGCACACGCACTGGAAGGTTTTGCTCAGGCTTCCCGCCGACCGACCTCCGGTTCAGGATGTCACCAGCTTTCCCCCCCGCCGGGAAACCCGGAGACCACCCGGGCTCGGCCACCCAGCTCCTCCCGCAGCTTCTCCTCTCCCCACATTTCCAGCACTTCTCGTCCCGCATATCCGGGGCCAAAGGTCCAGGGTGTCACTTTACCTCGACCATTTCGCCGCCGTGTATCTCACCCACCGGCAGGGCGCGGAAACACCAATGCCCAACACAGAATCGCCGCCACTGCTGTGCAACCCCTTCCGGAGACGGGACCTAGTGCAGGAAGTGACGCCAGCCGCGCACGCGCGCTCATCACCAGCAGGCTCCGGTCGAGGGGCGGAGTCTCAAAGCGGCTGGGCGGGATCTAGTGGCTGGGAGGCGGCTCCTAAAGGACCCCCGCCCCTCCCGGGGGTTCCTATTTTAACGCCTTTCTTCTGGTCCTCCGGCGAAGCCTTGGTTGGTTGTGTAGCACTTCCCAGAAGCTTAAAACTTTTCAGAGCGCCTAAGCATCAGGCGGGTCTGGAGAGCAAGAGCCTGGGTTCCGCGGCGTGCTCTCCGTGCTCTAAGGTCGCCCGTTTCCCATCCTTGGCTGAGACCGCAGAGGCCTCCGCACAATCAGAAAACTGTTCTGGAGTGCACTTTAAACCCTTCTCCAGTGAATGTTGGAGGTTTTCGGTTTGAGAAACTTTGGTGTGTGACTGTGCAAAATTATTTTAACAGTACCAAATTTGTTTCCTGCTACATAGTTTGTAGCAAAGTGCCAAATTTCTTTCCTGCTACATAGTTTTAAAAAGAAAATATTACAAAAACTTAATTCCTATTTCCTAATTGGCTGTTAATTAACATATAGTATCTGCAATGCCAGGAACAGTTTTTCAGGAATGATGGCAGAAACAACCAGAGACCTCTGGCTGATTGTATTTATAGGCATGCTAGTGCCAAAGCATAGGCATGTTGGTTTTTACCCGGGAGAAATCTGTGGTTTATGCTCATGTTCAGATGTTTTTCTATGTAAAAATAATTGATGAAGTTGGGTATTTGCAGACTTACAAAGACAAGCATTTCATTGGTCTTCCACCTTCCTAAACTATAAATTTCACTGATCTTGTCCTCCAAGCATACTTTACTGTACATACTTTGAGAAGGGATAAAATGTACAAAAGTACAGCAACCAGGACTAGTGAGATGGCTCAGGAGTGAAGCACACCAACTGCTCTTGCAGAGGACCCAGGTTCAAGTCCCAGCACCCACATGGCAGCTCATAACCATCTGTAACTCTCAGTTCTGGAGGATCCAATGCCCTTTTCTGTCATCTGTGGACATTGCACAACGTGGGTGCACTTACATACATGCAGGCAAGATAATAATACACATAAAATAATTTTTTAAAAAAGCATAACTTAAAAAGGGGAGCAGTCGTGAGATGGTTTAGCAATTAAGACTAGTGACTGCCCTTGCAGAAGACCCTGGTTAGATACCCAGTACCCACATGGAGGCTAAGAACAGTCTTTAACTCCAGTTCCAGGGGAATCAGAGCCCTCTTCAGACCTCTGAGGCATTGTACTCCACACAGGTTCACTCGCATACATGCAGGCAATACCCTCATACACATAAAATAAAAATAAAATTTGTTTTTAAAAAAAGCATACATGAATCAGTGGTGTCTCATTTAGAATTCATTGTTCTTTGTTCTTTTTTGTTTTCTTTTTCTTTTTTTTTTTTTGAGACGGTCTTTCTGTAGCCCCAGCTGACCTGGAACTTGCTAAGTAGACCAGTCTGGCTTTGAACTCACAGAGATCCTCCTGCCTCTGCCTCACGAGTGCGGGGACTAAAGGTGAGCACCATTACACCTGGCTTAGAAATTTGTTTTTTTTTTAAATTTATTAAAATATTAAGGTCCTAGTGAATCATGGTGGTGTCCGGCTTTAATACTAGTCCTTGGGAGGCAAAACCAGACAGATCTCCGTGAGTGTGAGGCCAGCCTGATCTACATAGTGAGTTCTAGGCCAGGTGGAGCTACAGGGAGACCCTGTCTCAAAAAGACGTGTGTGTGTGTGTGTGTGTGTGTGTGTGTGTGTGTGGGTGTGCGTGCGTGCTATTTTTACTTGAAAATACAGTCATTTCTAAATTTAGTTGTGACTTTGGCCTAAGGTCCTAATTTTCTGTGGATTTTCTGTGGATGTGACCAATGATGGTACACTTTATCAAGGAAATGTCATAAAGTACAATTTGAGGAATTAAATCATAACTTACCTAGAGATAGTAATGACTTTAGAAAAAACATTTTAAATGTCAGTAGCAACATAAGCAAGACCTTCATATGCCTAGAGCAACATAATGACTGCTGGATGAGAGTTACTAAGACCTGTTAGATATTTAGTTATCCTAGAAACAATTTATAAACCCAAACTCATAAAAACAATCTAATGACTGAGACAAATTGACTAGATTCTGCTCTAAGACTCTTGGATTATGTCATCTGTTTATAAATTAGCTATTTTAGATCAATGGCGAGCCTAGGTGACCCTATTATCCAATTCTGGGATCCAAAAATTACATATATCATAGTAAATTTTGTGTTTATGTAAGAACCGGGGTTTTTGTTTGTCTCCCCCTCCTCCTGCTTTTTTAAGATTTGTGAAGGGATCCAGGATCTCATGCAACTAGTTAAGAATCCCTGCCCCAGCTAACATCTTGAGCTGCCTTATGTGGACAGTAGGTGTCACTACTGTTCTTCATAAGGACTCAGAGGATTTGTTTTCCTTAAAGCAAATATGGCAAATTATTTGAAAATATAAATATTAATGCTTTGTCTGCATGCATGAAAACAATGGCACAAATTTACAGGGAAGCCTTTCTTCATTGGCCCAGCTGTTTCTCCACTCAGTGATAAAGAATATCTTATTTCCCTTCACATAGTTGTAGTCTTTGCTATTAAGCAACAACAGACAAGGTATAGATTTAAGTACCATGTTCATCAGCTTTTTATGCTTGCATAGTTCTGTGATACTTTGCTTTTCATTTTTGGTATTGTATCTTGACAGGGTTTATTTGGTTTGGTTTTGGTTTCGTTGGTTGGTTTTGTCTTATTTTTTGAAGCAGTCTTCCTGTAGCCTCAGCTGGTCTGGAAGCCACTATGTAGGTAAGGCTAGCCTTGATCTCCTCGAGAGCTGCCTGTCTCTGCTTCCCGGGGGCTTGGATTAAAAGCATATACTACGATGGCTTCCAGTTTACAATTCTTATACTCAGAAAGAAGAAAAATAAAGAACATTGCTATTTTCTCCCGTTTTTTGTATCTAAGTGGTCTACTCCAGAGTCCATGTTCTTAGACATTAGTTTTTTACATGACTAATTAAAAAAAAAAAAAAAACCTTTGGGTAAAACTGGAAGGCTTACGAAGAGTGGTTCTTCTACAACTGCTTATAAGTTAATCACATAATTATTTTTAAATGCCATATGTTTATATAAACATGAAGTGTATCGAAGTGATGTTAGTCAAAGGACTAATTGTCTTTAAAAAATTTTTATGTTTATGAGTGTTGCCTGCATGTATGTAAGTACAATGTGCATTCCCATGTCCTCAAAGGCCAGAAAAGAATGTTGGATATCCTAAAACTAGAGTTACAGACCATTGTTTGCTGCTAAGTAGATGCTGAGAGCAGAAACCAGGTCCTCTGCAAGAGCAGGAAGTGCTCTTAACCACTAAGCAATTTCTCTAGCCCTTAATTTTCTTATTACAAATGGTATTTTCACAATCCAGGAGAAAAATGAACAACACAATAGAGAAAGCACATTTACAAGCAGCTCAACAAAAATCAAAAATTGAAGTCAATAAACATAACAAATATCGATAAGAAAGATCCTCAATGTGTCTTTTTTTAAATGCTTTGCAGTTTTTACACCAATGTATTTTTTAATAATTTATTGAGCATTTCACACAGGGATATAAGCAGATAAGGTATTTTGATCAAATGCATGCCCACTCCCTCCCCTCCAACTCCTCCTATATCTCCCCATCACGTTTTTCTGATAACTTCATGTGCTCTTTCTTCTTTTTGCTACTGTAACATCGCCCCCTCTGAAGAGGTAACCCTAAGATCTTTTAAGGATTAGATAAGAGTTCCCAAATATGACATTTTTGTCCCTTAGAACAGAGTATGTTGCTAAGAGGCCCAAGGAGATTTTCACTTTTAGTCAAGAAGCTGGCTATTTTTCTTTGGGGTCTTTTTACACTAACTGCCTAGCCAATTCCTACCTCCTATTCTTATCACAGCATTCTCTGAAGAGATTACCCAACTTGCGGATAGGGAATTGGGACACAGACCGCTCTGGCTTCTTCCATGCTGAACAGGGAGGGACACAGGGTGAGGCAATTGGGGTACCCAATTAGATAGTGGGTTGTTGGGGACCCCTGTTGTGTAAAGTAGCAGTCTCTCCATGTCCGGATAGCCTATGGGCTCGGTGTTCAATGCAAAGACTCCTTTTATCAGCAAGGTGCCTTCCCGGCATCTTCCTGACTCATCTTTTGAAGTAGCTATGGCCTCTGGCTCTGGTTTTCCTGTGTGATTTTCAGGCAGTCTGGCAGCCTGGCAGGAGCCCACCACCACATGTAAATAAGGCATCCTAAAAGTACCTATCAGCTAAGGCTTTTACCACTGCCTCCACAGTATAAAATATCCTGGTTTCCCCCAATTAATTGGAGCTGGATCACTAAGACTTGGAACCGAGCTAAGTCACTGAATAAAGGGCTGTACCACTGACTGAGCTGAGTTCTGTGTCTTACTGCCTACGATCCTGCCTCTCTGGAGAGAGCTGTCTCTTCGTAAACCGACTCACGGAAATCCAGCTTTCGCCGTTTCTTGCACATCCCCTCGTGACTTGGTGGCCAACAGGTCTCGAATTTAGAGAGAGAGAGTGCACGGTAGAAATTGAAACGGAACCCGACCGGGCCAGCCCTGGTAGCAGAGACCCACGGCAACGCGGTGCGGGACCCGTGTGCACCCCAGCGGCCCGCGGGAGACTGGCGCCACGCCCAGCAGCTGGCGCCCCAAGATCCCCCCACACGCCCATAGTGGGTCTATCTAAAAGACTCCCAAATTGCAAAACTCTTATCTGCAAGGGAAAAGAAAGTCCTTGACTGGTGAATAGGAGATTTGAAGGAGAAGTAAGGGCAACAGTAATTAGCATTACAAGTTCTTGACAGGGAACTAGAAATAAAGTCAGAACAGGGCAAATTTCAAATGTTCATATGAGAGTCCATTGAAATTTCTTGACAAGAGCTTCCAAAAGCATCCCTCTATTGGGTTCTCCCTCATTTTTCTTTTGTCTGCCAAGGCTGGACTTGAGAGTGATACATTCAGGATTTGCATTTTGGTAGCTGTTGGAGGGGTTAGAATCAGTGTCAGTTCCCTCTCTAGTTAGGGGGAGAAAAAAATTTGGTAATCATTTTAGAACAATAGCTCGTTGTCTCCCTTAGCTACAGGTTGGCACTACAGTATTGCAGAGCAAGATTTGAAGTCTTACATCTGAGCAGCACTTTCTGATTCAGAACAAAATCATCAATGAGAGAAAATTGTCTAAATAACTTTTTATATGGACTTAAGCCTAATATCTGAGAAGTGTAATCCCTTGAACTCTTAAAGAAATATACTGATCACTTTACACTTTAGTTACACTTTCCTTTTCGGTATTTAAGACCATACAGTTGGCCCAAATAAATCAATTTATATTTACACTTAAAGTTGTTGAGGATCTGTTCCTCAGTGGTCACATGGGCTTGGGAGAAGCCTCTGGCTCCTTTCTTTCACCTGTTCCATCTACATAAAGATAAGTCAAAAGTCCTGCTCGACTGTGGCTGACTTCACTTGGAGGCATGGAGGAAATGTTTCATCTGAGTCGACCCTCCTTTTTGTAGACTGGGATAAGTATCTTACAATACTGTGACTACAGCTATTTCCTGTTCAATTTAGCTATTTTACCTCAGAATTTTACTTATTTTGAGAGATGTTCGATAGTCCCCTGGAACTTAATAGACCTTGGAGGACAAAGGGCAAAAACTGTCCTTTACGTCCCTCTGACCAGATTAGTATAGGCCTCAAACTATGGCTGTTAAACATCCAATAAGGTTAGTTCCACCACTCTGATACTTTTAATTACCATGTACTGTGTACATAAATCTTGGGTGAAAAACTAAATATTCTCAGATAAACCTTGACTAGATATATATTTTGTTCCTTAGACTAGTTGATTAAGGTATGACCTTAGAAATTTTAAGATTATGTGTATATTTTTGTCTCATCCTTTATATATCATAACAAACCTACACAGACCTTCATCACTTGCTTTGGCTTTCTCAATTTTTCTATTTTGGAAAATATCTCCATTTCCATATCCTTCTAACACCTTTTACATTCTCACTTTCTCTTTTTAATAATTATGAGACATAGTAACATTAAATAAATTTTCCATCTGACATGAGAATTCTTTTCCTGGGGATACTAAGCGATGCTTATTCCCTTTTCAGGTTCTACTGTCAAACCAATGTTTGATTATAGTTTTACTAGGGAACCAATGAATTTTCTGAGCTTACTTACTGAGATAACTGAGATATTGCTGAGGTGTATGTATGACCTGAGGGTATGCACACTGGGAAGCCTTTACCCAGCATGGGTCAAGCCTTCTCTTCCTAGCTTTCCCCAGATTGTATTTCTCCAGATTGTACTTTAGCTCTCCCCAAATCCAGGAGACCATGTTGATTAGGGCCAAATTACATACAATTGGCTAGGAAGAGTGGCTAGATACTATGGTGAGGGTCCAATGACCCTGCTTGGCCCTCCTTTAATGAAGGAGCACAACTGACAATAATCCCAATTGTGGCAATGTTTAGCAATCAGGCACTGCTGACGATAGTTATTTCTTGCAGAAGAGACTGCTGTACAGTATCATCTTATTAAAAGGACCTGGAATTTAAAAGGATTTGGTGCTAAGATCCACAAATGAGGGAGAACATGTCTTTTATTTTTCTGAGTCTTTGTTACTTCACATGGTATAACAGTTTCTAGATCCATCCATTTACCTGCAAATTTCATCTTTCTTTACTGCTGAATAGAACTCCACTGTGTAAATATATCACATTTTTGTTAACCACTCATCAGTTGAGGGACACTTAGGTTGCTTCCACCTCTTACCTATTGTAAAAAGAGCAGCAACAAATATGGTTGTACAAGCATCTCTATAATAGGATGAGTCCTTTGGGTATATGCCAAGGAGTGGTATAACCTGGGTCATATGGTAGGTTCATTTTTAGTTTTTTAAGAGTTCTCCACACTGTTTTCCATAGGGGTTGCATGAGTTTGCAATCCCATCAGTAGTGAATGAGAGTTCTCCTTTCTCCACATCCTCACCAGCATCTGGTATCATTTGTTTTCTTGATCCTAGCCAGTCTGGTTGGAGTAAGTTGATACGTTAGGGTAGTTTTAATTTGCATTTCCCTAATTACTAATGATGTTGAACAATTTTTGAGATGTTTCTTAGCCATCTTTATTTCTTCCTTTGAGAACTCTCTGTTTAGATCTTTAATTGGGGCATTTGGTTTCTTGCTTTTTTGTTTTTTGAGTTCTTTATATGTTCTGCATGTAAGACCTCTCTCAGATGTGTCACTGGTGAAGATTTTTTTCCCGTTCTGTGGGTTTTTTCTTCACTTTTTTGATTGTTTATTTTGCTTCTTTCAGTTGTATGAGGTCCCACTTGTTGATTGCTGACCTTAATTCCTGAGCAACTTCTGTCTGATTTGGAAAATCCTTTCCTACCCTATATCTTGGGTATATTGGTTACTGCAAATATTTTCTTCTAATAGTTTAGGGTTTCCAGTTTCACATTGAGGTACTTGATCCATTTGGGGTTGACTTTTGTGCAAGGTGAATGATAAGGATCAGGTTTCTTTCTTCTACAAGTGGAGATCCAGTTTTGCCAACACCATTTGTTGAAGATGCTGTCTTTCCTCCATTGTGTGTTCTTGGCACCTTTGTCAAATATCAGGTCGCTGAAATTGCATTTACTTGGGTTTGGATCTTCAATGACATTCCACTGATCTATGTGTCTATTTTTGTGCCAGTACTATGCTGTTTTTATGACTATAGCTCTGTAGTATACTTTAAAATCTGGAATAGAAATCCCCCCAGTGCTGCTCTTTGCACTCTATCTGTCGTATTTTGTACTTCCATATGAATTTAAGGATGGCTTTTCTAATTCTGTGTAGTATGTCATGGTGATTTTGAATGGTATTGTATTGAATCTATATATTGCTTTTGGTAAGATGGTCATTTTCACAATATTAATTCTTTTAATCCATGAGCATGGTAGGTCCTTCCATCTTCTGATGTCTTCCTCAATCTCTTTCTTTAAAGATTTAAAATTTTCATTGTAGAGGTCTTTAATGTCTTTGGTCAAGT
>NW_008356258.1:5376346-5390811 GCF_000622305.1 Nannospalax galili
CTTAAAATGTTGATCAGTTCTAGGAGTTTTTTGGTGGAACTTTTGGGATCTCTTAGGTATAGTTATCATATAATTTGCAAAAAGTGATAGTTTGACCTCTTTTCCAATTAATACTCCTTTCATTTCAAGCTCTATGTTGAAAAGGAGTGGAGATAGTGGACATCCTTTTCTGGTTCCTGATTTTAATGAGAATGCTTCTAGGTTTTCTCTATTTAAAATGATGTTGGCTGTGGGTTTATTGTACATAGCTTTAATTATGTTGAGGTATGTTCCCTCCAGTCCAATTCCCTCTAGGACTTTGAACATAAATGCATGCTGAATTTTGTCAAAAGCCTTTTCTGCATCTATTGAGATGACAATGTGGTTTTTGTCTTTGAGTCCATTTATGATTAATGATGTTTATTTTGATTTTCGTATATTGAACCACCCCTGCATCTCTGGAATAAAGGCTACTTGATCATGGTGAATGATCTTTTTGATGTACATCTGTATGCGGTTTGCAAGTATTTTGTTGAGAATTTTTGCATCTATATTCATTAAAGATATGGGTCTACAGTTTTCTTTTTTGCTTGTATCTTTACCTGGTTTGGGTATTAGAGTGATGCTGGATTCATAGAAGGAATTTGGGAGTTCTCCCTCTTTTTCTATCATTTTGAAAATTTTAAGTAATATTTGTTGGAGGGCTTCTTTAAATGTCTGGTAGAATTCTGCTGTAAATCCATCTGGGCCTGGGCTTTTTTAGTTGGGAGGCTTTGTGTTACTGTTTTGATTTCCTTATATATTATGGGTCTGTTTAAACTGTTGATCTCTTCTTAATTTAACTTTGGTGGTTCCCATGATTTTAGATATCCATCTGTTTCTTTTAGATTTTCAAATTTCATAGAGTATAGATTTTTAAAATATTCCCTTGTAATGATCTGGATCTATTGGGTGTCTGTTGTGACACCTTTCATCTCTGATTTTGTTGATTTGGATTTGTTCCTCCTTTCTTTTGATTAACTGGGATAGGGGTCTGTCTATCTTGTTTAGCTTTTCAAAGAATCAGCTCTAAGATTCATTGGTTCTTTGTATTCTTTGTTTCTATTTCATTAATTTATGCTCAGATTTTTGTTATTTCTTCTCTTCTGCTGGGTTTAGGTTTCTTTTGTTCTTGTTTTTCCAGTGTCTTGAGTTGCAGTGTTAGGTCATTTATTTGAGATCTTTCTAATATTTTAATGTAGGCACTTAAAGCTATAAACTTCCCTTTTAGGACTCCTTTTAAAGTGTCCCTGAGGTTGTGTTGTGTTGTAATGTCCTTTTTTGTTAAATTCCAGGAATTCTTTTATTTCTTAATTTCTCCTTTGACCCACTCATTGTTTAGCAGTGTGTTGTTTAATCACCAGGAGTTCAGGTAGTGGCTAGGGCTTTGTTCCCTGTTGATTTTAAGCTTTATTGCATTGTCGTCTGATAGAATGCATGGAATTATTTCTTTTTTGTTGTTGATGTTCAGGTTTGTGTTGTGGCCCAGTACGTGGTCAATTTTTGAAAAAGTTCCATAGGGTGCTGAGTAGAAAGTGTATTCTGTGGTACTTGGGTAGAATATTTGAAAGGTGTCTGTTAGGTCCATTTGATGTATGGTATCATTTAATTCATATGTCTCTCTGTTTATTCTTTGTCTAGTTGACCTGTCTAATGGAGACAGTGGGGTATTGAAGTCCCCTACTGAGTTGGGGTTAATCTGTCTCTTAAAGTCCTCTAGTGTTGTTTTTATGAATTTGGGTGCTCCGGAGTTTGGTGCATATATGTTAAGGATTGTAATATCTTCTTGGTTAACTGTTCCTTTGATCAGAATGAAGTGATCCTCCTTGTCTCTTCTGATTAGTTTTACTTTGAAGTCTATTTCGACAGATTTTAGAATTGCAACCCCTGCTTGTTTCTTAGTGCCATTGGCTTGCAATATTCTTTTCCATCCTTTTACCTTAAGGTAGTGCCTGTCCTTGAAGGTGAGATGGGTTTCTTGTAGACATCAAAAAGATGGATTTTGTTTCTTAATCCATTCAGTTAGCCTGTGTCTTTTGACTGGGGGAGTTCAGTCCATTGGCATTTAAGGTTATTATTGAAAGATATGTATTGGTTGCTGTCATTTTGATTGCTGTTTGTGTTCTCTGCCTAATTTTGTGTTTCCTCAATTATACCTTTATTTTCTTTCATTGCCCCTGGGGTATAGTTGTTCCTTTCTCCTGTTTTTGTATTGCTTCAAGTAGTCTTTAAAAGGCTGGTTTCAGGATTTTCATTTCATGGAAGATTTTTCTTTCCTCCTCAACTGTAATAGACATTTTTGCTGGGTAAAGTATTCTGGGTTGGCATCTATTGTCATTTAGAACTCGAAATACCTTGGTCCAGGCTCTTCTGGCTTTCATAATTTGCATTGATAAGTCAGCTGTAATTCTGATGGGCTTTCCTTTGTATGTGACTTGTTGTTTTTCTTTTGCTGCTATCAATATTCTCTCTTTGTTCAGTACATTTAGTGTTTTTACTATGAAATGTCATGGGGAGTTTCTTTTCTGATCCTGTCTACTTGGTGTTCTATGTGCTTCTTGTATTTCTATGGGGATGTCTTTCCTTAATTTTGGGGAGGTTCTCTTCTACAATCTTGTTTAAGATCTGGTAAATACCATTAACCTGAAATTCTTCTCCTTCCTCTATGTCTATGATACATAGATTTGGTCTTTTCATGATGTCCCACATCTCTTGCCTATTCCATTCCTGTGTTTTTAAAAGTTTCTCATAATCTTTGCTTCAACTTTATCCTCCAGTGTTGATATCCTGTTTTCCATTTCATTCATTCCAGCGGTGAGGCTTTCCTCTGTCGTTTCAAGTGGCTTATTGAGTTTTGTACTTCCTTCTTCATTTCTGCCCGAGTTTTCTTCAATGTTTCTATCTTTTTTGTGAATTCATTCAGAAGTTTATCCCTATCTTCTTTCAGTCTCTGATTTGTTTGTTCATGTGTTCTTTAAATTCGTTGAATTCCTTGATCATGTTTATGATTCTTCTTTTAAATTCAGTGTCCTGGGTTATCTCTAGGGGTTCTCCTTGTTGAACTCTTCTACAGGAGTGGTGGGGTTTGGTGGGGACATAGTGTTTTGGCTTTCCATCTTATTATTCCTTTGTTGTGATTTTGACGTGTGAATTTCTTTTGTTGTTTGTGATTCTGATATGAGAATTAAGTTGAATTATGCTTCTGTTTGTATTATTGGTGGGCTTTAGTCCTTTTCTTATTTTTTATGTAAAGTTGATTGGTCCAGATTTCAGGTTCTCTCAAGTTTTATTTTGGAGGGAGCTGATGGCTTCAGGAGCACCCACAGAAGCCCAAGTCAGGTTCTACTCAGGTATACTCAGGTTTCCTTCTAAAGTTTGGACCCCAGAGCAAAATTTGGGAAGTTCCCTAAGGGGGGGGGTCCGATTTTTGAACTCTCAGTAGGTCTGCTGAGTTCTCAGCCTGATGCCAGAGGGAGGCCGGAAACAGGCACTTTCTGGTGGTCTGCTGAGATCACAGCCGGTACACAGATAGATGTTGGAACCCACCCTCTCAGGCTGTCTGCTAAGATCTCAGTCTAATCCTACCAAAGCCAGGTCTGCCCTGGGTCCTTGGGAGAGGCCTCATGCAATCCCAGTTAGAGGGCTGCATATGGTGCAGTTAGGGAAGCTCACCACCCAATGGAGGCAGGATCTGGGTGCTCTCAGGCAGTCCCCTGTGTTTTTAGCCCTTATGCAAGAGGGAGGCTAGAAACAGGCACTCTCTGGCGATCTGCTGAGACCACAGTACACAGATGGAGGTCGGAACCAGCCCTCTCAGGTTGTCTGCTAAGATCTCCCTCAATGTAGCTTTTAACTAAAGAATTTTAAGTCTGGCTAATCCCAACACCTGTGGAGACATGGGGTCAGCCTGATCTACATGGACAACTCCAGGCCAACCAGGGCTAAACAATGAGACCCTACCTGAGGAAAAAAAAAAAAAAAAAAAAAAAAAAAAAAAAAAAGAAAGAAAGAAAGAAAAATAAAAGAAAAATCCTTAACCTAACAATGTGATATATTTCATCTAAATGGCTGGTGAGAAAAATTAAATTCAATGAAAGCCAGTGAGGTCAAGTACACAAGAACAAAATGAAAACATTTACATACCTTTGAAAACACAGACTCACTTCTAAAACTGTACTGGATATATGTGTGTGTGTGTGTGTGTGTGTGTGTGTGTGTGTGTGTGTGTGCATATACATCATCAATGAAGTACGTAATGATACCCATAATACACAGACTCTTTTACTGGAGTAGAAGCAGTGTATCAATAGAAGAGAGCAAATAGCTTTGGGTAAAGCAGGAAGCTAGTGTTATACTAGTGGGGAGGGATGCAGACTCTGGACCATGCTTAAGGCTCTCTGCAGCTCTGCAGCACTATCGCTTGGGGCACTGTCTTCTTTTTGTGCAATTCTTCGCCATGCTAGTCTACCCCCATGATGTTGTAAGAATTAAGTGTGAAGTACCAGAAACAGTGATAGGCACGAAATTAATTGCTTCATAAATATTGTTTTAAAACAATTCTCCTGGGCTGGAGAAATGGTTCAGTGGTTAAGACCACTGGTTGCCCTTGCAGAGGACCCAGGTCTGGTTCCCAGCACCCACATCGCAGCTAACAACTATCTGTAACTCCAGTTTCAGGGGCTCTGACACCCTCTTCTGACCTTTGTATGACACAGGTGCACTTACACACATGCAGGCAATACACTCATACACATAAAAATAAATAACTAAGATGGGGCTGGAGAGATGGCTCAGCGGTTAAGAGCACTGGTTGTTCTTGCAGAAGACCCGGGTTCGAATCCCAGCACCCACATGGCAGCTAACAACTGTCCGTAACTCCAGTTCCAGGGGATCTGACATCCTCTTCTATCCTCCATGGGCATTGCACGACACGGGTGCACTTACCTACATGCAGGCATAACACTCATACACATAAAATAAAAATAGTAAATAAAATATTTTTATAAAATAAGATATAAAAAAAGCAATTATCTTATTTGTCTTAAAAAGAAAGAGCTGTATAATAGTAACATAAAAGTCAGAGATTAGCTCTCCCAACGGGTAGCTTTTATTTTAATCTGACCTAAACTTAAAGTAGCCCTCAGTTCTCCCCAAAGAAAATCTAGTCCATGAAATAAATATGGAAGACATCACCAAGGACTGAAAGAGGGTTTTTTAATCCCATACCATCTGAACACTGCTCATTCCCATTCAACCTCCTCCTCCAGGTCCTCCTTATTCATCAAGCCATGTGCTCCCATCCTACCTGCATGGACAGGACAGAAATTTCCCCCTTTCCCTAGGAAACTTTCCACATCACCAGAAGCCAGCCTGTGTGGCTTTCTTTGACACCTACCTTGGTTGAATTTTTGGAATGCATGTTGAAGTTTCCTTCTTCTTTTGTCTATGTGTTTTGTCTATGTTTAGCTGGAGGGTTCGTGCTTTCTAGTTAACATCTAAATTTTCATGAAAGTTTCATTGTCTTTGGCAGTCCTGGGCACATTTTACAGAAAGCATTGCAAGTTGAATTCAAGAAATAATTATGAAAAAGCAAGATTTTGAAATTAATGTTACTAAAGTGCTCCAAAATAAAATGAACATTTCCAATTTTTTCCCAGTGTTTTATTACTGGTGCCCTCTACCTAGTATCTAAAATCCTTTTAGTGATTATATTACATTATATGAAAATTCAAGTTCTCTTTTTAATGTACACTGCTTGTTTAGAAACAAGAACCAGTCTGATAACTAGGTAATTGATCTTACTTTTTCCTTTGGGTTTATCTAGCAAATCCCAGAAACTGTTCATGCCTGAACTCATATGACATTAAGCAGAGCTTGGTACTATTGGAAAGACCTGAGGGGCTTATAGATTCGACAGAAGATTCAAATGATTAAGCAGAAAGTAGGAATTCAGTGAGCCGCATTAGCTAAGCCTTCTTTATCAATGTTGCCAGAAATGTGACAGCAGATCAATTGACTTGGTTTCCTGCTTACTTTCTTTTCAGAGATCGAATTGCTTGAGAGAATGTGATAAGGCTAGCATGGGTAAAGATTATGCCCACTCTTAACTGGGGCACGGTGGTGTCACCCTACTGATAGGACCACTATGGCACATACCACTCTTGCACCATTCCAAGAGGTGGTCCCAAATTGCTGTTTTTATTTTCAATATAAAAGATGCAGAGGATCATCTTGTCTTCTCTATAGCTCTTGTGATCTGTATTTGGGCAGAGAAGAAAAATATCCTGTTGTCTCTACTTGACATGTTTCCCATCAGCTCTGCATGCAAAAGAAGCTGACATCACTAAGCCAGCAGAGGGAGCTGTCTAGCTGTCTATAGGGTCAGAGGTACCTGACTCTGCCTGCACTGAGGGTGTCAGCAACCCTGTGATTGTTGTGCCCGAAGCTGAAGCTGTATTCAGCCTCCAACTCCCTGGGGCTAGTTTCCCTTTGGATAGTGATCCTCTAACTGTAGTTGAGTGTAACACAGAGAAAATGCTCTCAAAGACTAATAAGGAGAGTGTGACATCTTCAATCCTAAATGCCTGTGTTAGACAAAGAGGGTTGATAGTAGCTTTTATTCATTTACTATTTATACACCCACAAACTCTCTTAACAGGTACATATGAACTACCTTCATGTCAGGTGTGTGATATAAATAATCATTGTCTCTTAGCCCCAAGTTTCAAGTTAAAAGCCCTTTTCCTTTTGAAGTCTCTTTTCCCCTTCTTGAAGGAGGCTAATCCCCGAGTAACTGTGCCAAAGCCTCACCTGGCCCTCTCAGGTTCAGCACATGTTATTATGAGTGATTTCTATTTTCTGTCTTTCCTCATAAATTCAGGGCCCTCTTGTTCACTGGGATATCCCACCTGCTCCAAAGGAGGAACTCTAAAATAGCTGCTAAGCCCAACTTGTTATGTAGAATGGGGTTCACATGAACTTTGAAAGTAGCAACAAGAAGTGTATTGGTAACTAGTGTCTGCAAGTCTTTGGTGCCAGGAAGCAGCTGGACAGGATAGATTATCTCTGTTCTCTCTGTCACTGATTTACTGCCCTTGACTTACATAATAACATCAGCTAATATGAAGAACACTGCACTATTGGCTTCGCAACATGACTGAACAAATAGTCCTCCCTTCCCCTCTACCAATGGTTACCAGCATGTTAAAGTGCTTAAGTGTTTCAGAAAGGGAAATCTCTACTAGTACATTCTTCTCCTTGAAATGTGATCATCTGCTTTGTAATATTAGACAGTTTAGAGTGCTAGTGTACCTGTATATAATTTTAAAGAAAAAATGTAACAAGAATTAAAACTAAAAGGAGTCATGTGCAATAAATCACCAAGCCTCTCATAGGGGTATGACCATGTATGTTCACACCTATATATGAGGCTGAAAATATGCATGAAAGAAAGCATTACGAATGATTATGTCAGTCAGAGACACAGCAATGCCCAGATGATGAGATAGCCCCAAACAGCAACAACAGAGCACAAGGTACAGGTAAAATTATATAATGTGTATATTCCATTGGGCAACGGGGTATAGGAGGCATAAGACTTGGCCTGTTGGGCTAGACAGACCTGGGTCGAGTCTGCTATCAGTGCTTGCCACCCGTGTCCCCTTAGGTAGTTTCCTTAACCTCTCTGAGCCTCAGTTTCATCATCTGTAGGGTGTAGTAGCTTCAAGAATTAAATAAGAATACCAGACTTTGGCATCTGAGGCAGGTATCCATGAAGGCCAGTTTAGTCATTCATTTTTTGATTATTGACTGGGTTGCCTGCCATGCCTCTCAGTGTCTTCCCAGCCCCTAGCATATTACTGTTCCTTGGAGGCCACAGGCACTATGTATGGAATGAACGTTAAACCTCTGCAGCCATGGAGTAGAGCTTTCTACCATCTTCCTTCTGACAGCGGTAAGGATGCCAGTCAGAGCAGCATGAAGAGGTGATCAAAGGAAGCTTCATTGTAGTGTTGAACAAGACCTGTCATATGCTAGCAAAAACTAAACAATGCACAAATCTGTGCAATGGTCAGCAACTATGCTGGAAGGTAAAGTGTCAGAGATTGGAAGTATAGTAATGCTAATTGTCTTAAAGACAGTGCTTTTAAACTCAGCAACAGTGTAACGGAAATAAAATGGTGCCCAGATCATTAGAATGAAATTAAAAAAAAAACCAGTGGACTTTATTAAACACATAAATTTCTAACATGAACTTGGAAGCATATGAACTTACTGAAATGCCGGCCCTGATTTCTAGGCTGCTGTCTTCAGAGCCTGTAAAATGACTACTAGTTGTATTTTGAAGGGAAATATTCTTGCATCTGATTTTTATTACTATACATATACATACTTATTTTTTCTGTCAAATTGCACATTTCTCTAAGAAAAAATAAAACTAAAGAAAATCTTGACATAGGCTTACTCCATACTGATAAAGAAGGCACAGATTTGGAATGAAATGCCTATTTTTTCTTCATTTAAACTCAGTACTTTGTTTCTCTAAATTTAAGCTAAAAGAATTTGTGAAAATAATCTACACTGTCACAAGAATTAGTTTAGTCTTTCTCTGTTTCAAAGCATTCTTTAAAATACTTTCCACATCTAACCTTAGATAATTTTCTTTCTCATAAAAATATTTTCAAATATGAGAGTATTTCACATTCACACACACACACACAAAAACCCAGAAAATACTTTTAAGCAATGCACTGGCTGGAATTTGGGTTATTGACCTTGGACTTTCTTTTGATTTCTATGGATGGAGGAGTTCTTAAACCCAATTGCTGCAAACAAGTGAACAGATAAGGCAGATGTGGTGGTTTGTGAGAAATGATGAAAGAACCTGGGCTGCATTTACTATGACAGTGCTAACTGAAACGGCAGTGTAAAGACTCCGTCTGCGTTGAAATGGCAATGTTTCCCAAACAATGTAATACAAAATCAGATATACGGTATAATAGTAAACTGGAGAGTTAACTATATAGTTCGCTGTTATAATGACAGCTTTGGTTTAGGAATCTATACTCTACTGTTATCTTAATAATATTAGAATTTGTGACTAAAAGGCAAAGTACAAAAGCTGGTCAGGGGCAGAAACAAAAGGGAAGTCTAGGTGTTTTCTTTCAGATATTTGTGTATTATACCACAAAACAAGGATGGTTATTTTGTAATTCTGAAAAGAAAGGTTAAGATCTATCAACTCTTGACTTCAATGGCCTTTTTCAAAGAGTAAGCACCTAACACTATCTTCACTGACTTCAGCTTCAGTGAGTGCTGTCTGAGTTAAACTTTTTTCTTGTACTTTCTTTGTGAACTTACATAGCACCTACATAGAGTTACAAGAAATGTGCCACACATCTCTTGGAGGAATGTCCCTGTTTCCCATCATTTTGTCTGACTCAATAAACTGAAGAACTTCAGTGTTTCTAAATTCACTGTTGGCCAACAGTGAAGAAGAGTCGTATGACAGGTAAATAAGCCTTGCTGGGAAGATGTTGCTCAAGTGATAAAACAGTTCAGACAAGTGAACCAAAAAATCAAAAATTAACTAAGGGGAGGTAACCATTTCTGAAGTCTTGTCTCAGAAGCACCCAGTATATAAAGGATTGATGATCTCTCAGCTAAGTCTACGAGTGGAGGACGGTTCTTGGGAACTTCCAAATATCTGAAACCATGAGATATCTATTGCCGCTACTGTTGTGTGTTTCCCTAGTCAACACCCAAGCTACCAATGAGGACTACGATAATATGGTGATTTTTTTAAAAGATACTATTATATTGTGATTTAGATTATTAATTTAGAATACAATGGAATAATAATTTGTCTAATTAGTTATTTAAACAAAGTCAGCATTGATTATACTTATGAAACTGAATTCTTTAATCTAGGTAACTACTTTCCTTATGGGGTGCTTCGTGGTATTTTGTGTATGAAAGTAAATTCATAGCTTGTTTTCTGGCATAATTATCTTTATTTTCCCAGGATGAAGATAGCTTAGCTAATGGAAGATGTGTTTTTTCTATCTTCTTGTTATTCTATGATTTTTCACTAATTTTTATAATACGTTATTGAAATTATAAGGATAAAATTTTTAAATTTTATAGTTTATATAATGGCAAAAGCAGTACTTTGAAAGAAAATAACAATGATAAATTGCTCTTTGCTGAGTAAGATAATGTGCAGTTTCTGAAGTTATTGACAATGAGTAAGAAAATGAAGCTTTTTCAGATAAGAATTAAAAGATGTGATGCTTATTGCTTTACTAATTATTGTGGAACATAACTCAGTCTTTCTCACTTATATAAGTATTTTTCCTCATGTCTTCTTTTTTTAGACAAGTTCCCACTTTGTAGCCCAGAGTGGACTCAAAGTTATGACAATCCTCCTGCCTCAGCCTCCTGAGTACAGGGATTGCAGGCTTGTATCACTATGCCCACGCCACCAACTTATTGTTGTTCTTTTGATATAATGAAAAATCAGAAGTGCATTTAAGAAAATAGTTTGAATTTTATTATTAAATAGATCATGATCAAATGTATTATGCATAGCATCATCTTCACATGAGAAATAAGAATACACAGTAATATTGAAAGGCGATGATTTACTGTGGACCCTTTGGTGAATTTGAAGGGCATATAAGTATTATGATTATCTGATTACACATAGGAAAAGAAAATTGTCTGGTTAACCATGTTAAGTAAGAAAAATGTAAAGTATGTGGAAGTCTATATTTTCATGAATTACTTTGCAAAGTACTTTCAGATTCTTACTAATCCTGAGAAGAAATTTAGTAGCCAGAGCTCCGGCATGGGTTTTCTGGTTTTAACTAGTTCAATAAGTGCTCTTTCTTGGCCTAAGTGCCCCCGTAAGTCCTTGGGGTGTTCCTCTTTCTTCTTTCCTGTAGTGAAGCAAGACAGTCAATGCCACCTTTCTAGCAGCATTTTCTAAAGTAAAAATAAAATAGTTCTCTTGTTCATAATTTTATTTTCAATGAGCTGGTGAATCTCAGTTTGCTAAATTTGTTTTAATGCAGACATTAAGATTATGTCTTTGATATGAAATCTGTACACCTCCTGAATGTTCACCCATTGAGGTGTTGTTTATGTAGTTCAGTAGTTAAGCAAGAGAATCTGCAGCCCATCTGCCGTGGTGCTAAGACTGAAACCCAGGCAGATGGGCTGGGTTAAGCAACATAACAATTTAATGAACAGATGACAGTAAAATTCAAAATGCAGTTCGTTTGATGAATTAGATGCACGCACTTGCAAGACAGCTTAGCTACTGCTCCAAAGTTTGCTATTTGTTCATCTGTAAGTCCACCCCAAGAGTTTAACTACTGACAGTATATCTACAAAAATATATTGAATCCAAGTCAAAACTTTTATATTGGATTGCATATATCTACTTCACGATCTTTATAAAGATTTTTAAATTAGCAAATAATTTTAAATGCAAAATAAAACCCTGAAATTACTTTAAGTATGAGAATATCGTCATTTGATAAAGAAATGATGTAAGAAATTTCTAGAAACTGGTTCAGCAAACAATTTTGTCAATAGATAAGAATAAAGGGGGAATTGATAGTGGACTAGTCAACAGTGTCTTTTAAGTGTGAGCACAAGGAAAATAATAATGAGCACTTACAGTACACTAGTGTTCCAAAAGTGTCATAAGTAAAATTTTAATCTTCACAGTAATCTTATGAGGAAGGTACAAACTTCCTTATTTTATAGATGAGAAATCTGTGACACAAAGTAATTTGCCCAAGGAATCATAGTGTAGGGTGAAGACTTGAACCAAAGCAGTAACTTATTCCATAGTACCTTAATTTCCTGTAGCACGTTAGGGTCAAAGATTGTATTGTTATAAATACATTTCAAGTACAATTTACTTAATTTTTTTTCTCTCTCTCTTAACTATGGTTATATGAGTTAATCTGGTCATTCATTTATAAGAGTTAAAAGTGAGAAGATGTGGGGCTGGAGAGATGGCTCAGTTGTTAAGCGCACTGGCTGCTATTGCAGACGACCTGGGTTCAATTCCCAGCACCCACGTAGTGATTAACAACCATGCACAACTCTAGTTCCAGGGAATCTGACAATCTGACGCCGCCTTCTGGCCACCACAGGCTTTAAACATGTGTAAACTTACATGCATGCAGGCAATACACTCACACACATAAAATAAAAATTAAAAAAATAATGTTTTAAAAAGTGGGAACATATTTAATAACAGCTGTAGGAATTTAGCACCCCAAGTGGATCGAGGATATTCATTCTTTCTAAGAAGTCCAGATTCCTGGCAATTTGTATGTTTCAAAGCTTAGCCTTCATAATCTGAGGTAGATTTATCTCTAAGTCTCTTTTAAAAACTTCCTTGGGTGCAATATTTTTATGTCAGTTGCTCTTTCATCTGTTACTGAAGAGACACCAAAAACCTGATTCACCACCCACTAGCCAGATCTGAAGCAAATCCTCAGGCTTGTGATACCTCAGTTACGAAATAAGCATATAGAATGATCGCCTTCCACACTGGCTGTCTAACGCTGCCTTGTGTTCCTGTCTGGTTCCCGTAGGATTCGTTAAGACTACGTGGTCATCGACCTGTTGACAAGCGGAAGGAAGCGGCTCCTAGCCTGAGACCAGCCCCTCCTCCCATCAGTGGAGGTGGCTATCGACCCCGCCCGCCCAAAGTAGCTGCCAGCCAGAAGAAAGTGGAAAGAAAGGCCCCTGACGCAGGAGGCTGTCTTCATGCCGACCCAGACCTGGTAGGTGCACTAGTGTTTCTTGCAGGGTGGGTCTCTAATGCAGGGAAACCATGTTTCATGGACCAACGTGCCTAGCATGTCTATTTTGCTTTTTTAGGAAATAAAATTCAAAAAAATGAACTTGATGTTTTTCTTTTGCTTAGGGTTCCTTTTTTGTATTCTTGAGTCTGGGCCCAAGACATCAAAATAGGGTACTTAGATACTGCCTTTATTTTTGTATTTTTACCTACTTTCTTTGATCAGGTGGGTGAAAGTTCCATAGCCTGGTTACATTTTGGTGAAGACTATTTTTTTTATTATTTATTTAATAACCACATACTTAGAAGAAGCATTTCATCACAACAGCATTGACATATTCAATAAGAATTTCCAGAGCTAAGATGCAGCTCTTTCAAAATTGGCTATAAATTTTTAGGCTTACAGTTGAATTAGTCATAAAATATTGTACTCAGTATAAACCCTGTAAGACATAAAATTAAATGAGATTTTAACCTTTAAAAAAGATCTCCATTTCATTATTGAAATACAGAGTTTCATACAGAAAAATTCATTTTTAATGCAATTAACACTAAGATGTTTGCACATGCATTTCTAATCTCTATATATCTGATTATTACTAGTCACAGTCGGTTACTTTCTGAGCTCCTTGGCATCTAAGCATGGATATAAAGTCATCAGGTAGATTTCAATGGTAATGTTTTTCACATCTACTACTTATTAAAGAGCAAATTTTTATGCTTTGAAGAATTATTCTTATCATTATTTTTTTAATTTTTAATAACTACATTATTAGAAGAAGCATTTCACTACACCTTTAACATATTCAGTAACACACTCCAGAGCAAGAGTACATCTCTTTCACAATTGGCTGCAAGTTTCTAGGTTCACAGTTGAATTAATATTGTTATACAATATGGAGCTCAGTATAAGCCCTAGTAAGACTTAAAATTGAATGAGTTTTTAACCTTTAAAAAAGATCTCCATTTCATTCTAAAATATACTGTTTCTTACAGAAAGACTCATTTTTTTTGCTAATAACACTGAGATGTTGTTGCATGTGTCCCTCATCTGTATGTATCTGATTAATACTAGTCATAATCAGTTGCACTCGGATCCTTGGAACCTGAGTATATCTATAATTTCAATGGTAATGTTCATCACCTCTACTAATTAGCATGATGCAAATTTCCATGCTTCCTCCTCAAATATAATACATTTTTTAAAATTGGTTGATTGTGTGTGTGTGTGTTTGTATCACATAGCACATCCCAAACCATCTTATTCAATTATACACCCACTTCCCAGATAACACCCTCCCATAGACTCCCTCCCCCTACTAGAGCTCTTATACGCTGATATCCCTGCTACTGTCTGCTGTGTTGTCGTCTCCCCCCCCACCCCCAGCCATTCCCCACTACTTGCCCTTCTGGTGAATCTATTCAGCCTATCTAGAGGTCTTTGTTTTAGGAGGGTCAGCTGTTCCTCATCTAGCAGCAATCAGTTGTCAATATTCCTTTAGATAAGACTGGGGTCTGCTGTTCATTTTCCCAGTTCTATGCTGGGTTACTACCTGGGAGTCCCTTTGTTCACGCTGGCCAACAACTCAAAAGAAGGTATCTCCTATCTGGCATTGCTGCT
>NW_008356258.1:5390944-5402855 GCF_000622305.1 Nannospalax galili
CAGAATGGGAGAAAATCTTCACCAGTGATACATCTGATAGAGGTTTAATTACCAGAATATATAACGAACTTAAAAAACAGAGACCCAAAACAAGAAGCAACCCAATTGAAAGATGGGCTAAGGAGCTGAACAACAGAGTCTCAAAAGAAGTAAAGATGGCTATGAAACATCTTAAAAGATGTTCATCATCACTAATAATTAGGGAAATGCAAATTAAAACCACTTTAAGATTTCATGTTGCCCCAGTCAGACTAGCTAAGATCAGGAGAACAAATGATACCAAATGTTGGAGAGGATGTGGGGAAAGGGGAACACTCATCCACTGCTGGTGGGGCTGCAAACTGGTTCAGCCCCTATGGAAAGCAGTGTGGAGAACTCTTAAAAAACTACAAATGAACCTACCATTTGACCCAATTATACCACTCCTTGGCATATACCCAAAGAACTCATCCTATTGCAGAGACACTTGTACATCCATGTTTGTTGCTGCTCTTTTCACAATAGCTAAGAGATGGAAGCAACCTAGGTGAAGACTATTTTTATGCTTTATAAAAGTATGGTGATAATTCTGAAGTTTCTGGCCTTCTATAAAGAAAATCAAATATCAAGTTTTTATATTGACTTGTTAGATCACTAAGTTTTCACTAATGCACAATTTTTTTTTTGAGACAGGCTCTCCCTGTAGCCCCAGCTGGCCTAGATTCTCTATGGAGACCAGGCTAGCCTCGAACTCCCAGAGATCTGCCTGCCTCTGCCTCCAGAGTGCTGGGATAAAAGGCATGTGCCACCATGCCTGGCTCATGCAGAATTTTAACAAATACCCAGAATGTCTTTTCTTCCCCTAATGCCTGCTATTTTCTGTTTTCAGGGTGTGTTGTGTCCTACAGGATGCCAGTTGCAAGAAACTTTGCTAAAACAGGAAAGACCAACCAAACTCAGTGTTGCTGAGCTAAATAACAACGTAGACTCTGTTTCTCAGACCTCTTCCACCACCTTCCAGTATGTGACACTGCTAAAAGACATGTGGAAAAAGAAGCAGGCACAAGTGAAAGGTAGCTGTCCTTGGAGTTTCCTCTGACTCCGTCATAAAATTGGGCCAGTTGTCTATGAAAATACAGTAGTATGCAGTTAATCATTCATGACTGACCTAAACTGTTCATGCTGATTTTGGTCTTTACCTACTTATCCCGGGTCCTTGCTTAGGCACCTTCATCTCTAATTTTCCAGACAAATGCTACTCAAGTATTAGTCCCAATGTCACATTCACTACAATGACTTTCTATGAAGAATTTCACCATGGTTTCTTTTTTAAGAAATATTTTATTTATTTGTTTATTTGTTAATTAATTAATTAATTAATTAATTTGGTCTTTTTGAGACAGGGTCTCCCTGTAGACCCAGCTGGCCTGGAACTCACTATGTAGACCAGGCTGGCCTTGAACTCACAGAGATCCACCTGCCTCTGCCTCCTGAGTGCTGGGACTAAAGGCGTGCACTACCATGCCTGGCTTATTATTTTTATTTTATGTGTATGAGTGTATTGCCTGCATTTACGTGAGTGCACCTGTGTCGTGCAATGCCAGAGATCAGAAGAGGGCTTTGGGATTCCCCTGGAACTGGAGTTAAGGATGGTTTGTAGCCGCCATGTGGATGCTGGGAATCGAGCCCAAGTCCTCTGTAAGAGTAGTCAGTGCTCTTAACTGCTGAGCCATCTTTGCAGCCCCTCACCATGGTTTCTTATCTTTAGTCTGGAACAAATTTGTCTTGTGACTCAGAAGATAAAAGTTGAGTTTTTGAATGTGAGAGAACAGTCAATGATATATAAACTGACTTGTGAACAGTGCCGTGTACATCTTGACATCTAAGTGTTGAGTGCCATTGACTTGGTGGTGAGGAATTAGCTGAGGTGTGAGTGTTGCACAGGCTTCCCAGTGAGTAGCTCACCCAAGACTGGACACCCGAAGAATCACGAAATCCTTTCATGAATTCCAAGACTCTGCACTACTTAGGTGGCATCAATAGGCAAAGCAAGGGTATCTGCTCGCAGACATTATGTTTTGAGATGGAATTCCCAAATATGCTGCTATATTTATTACTGTACATAATCTTTAGCTTGTGCCTGTGGTAATTACTGGTGTGGAGGTGGGCTGCATGTCAATTTGTATATGCAAGTGAGCAAATCGTATCTCCTAAATTCAAGTGTATACCATGATTTCTTGATTATAGTTCAAAGTCTATTAGTTCATTCTCAGAAAATAAGAATCTTATTTATATGGTTAAATACGCTTTTTTATGAGGCAAAAATGCTGACTATTCCTACATCATTTCGTTTCTCCCAGATAATGAAAATGTCATCAATGAATACTCCTCCTTGCTGGAAGACCAGAGGCTGTACATAGAGGAGACTGTGAATGATAACATCCCACTTAATCTTCGTGTACTACGTTCAATCCTGGAAAACCTGAGAAGCAAAATACAAAAATTAGAATCTGACATCTCGGCTCAGATGGACTACTGCCGCACCCCATGCACTGTCAGCTGCAATATTCCTGTGGTGTCTGGCAAAGGTACCTAGTTAGTAAAATCGTTTCCATAGGGTTCCAGAAGAAGAACTCGCATTCACTAACTATAGGAACTGAAAAGTCAATAGTTTTTCCCCAACAGAGCATCATGATATTTTAACACAATATTCTTGGCATGTTATATTCTGTCTTGGCTGACAGCTCGGCTAAGTTTGATGAGCAGTATGGAATATAACAGTGGTGGTATTTTCAGGAGTCTCTGATTTGTGTATGCGTGTGCATGTGTGAACAGATGGCAGAGCCATGGGAAGATGGAGGAGTGTCCTCATCTTGTGTGTTTTGTTTGTAGCTATTCCAGGGTTTAAATAAAGCTGAGAGGGGGCTTTTTATTGGCTTGAGAAAATTCCTCAAAAGTCTGTTTGATTTTCAGTCAAAAGAACCTCCAATTTCTAGACTTTTATTCTCAGATGTCTATGATAAAACTGTCTTTTGTAACCTATGTAATCAGTTATATGAAAGAATTAGTAACCAAAGACTGTCATTTTGTCACTGTCCCTGAACACAATGTAATCCTATTTTTCAGAATGTGAGGAGATTATTAGGAAAGGAGGTGAGACATCTGAAATGTACCTCATCCAGCCAGATACCTCTGCCAAACCATACAAAGTATACTGTGACATGACCACAGAAAATGGAGGTAAGCATCGGATGGTGGCTGGCCCATCATTCTGGAACCATTTTGAATGCCAGGAAACAAGGCCTCTCTCTAACATAGCTGCCAATGAGCTATTTGAAATGGGATTCAATCTGGAATTTAAAAAGTTTTAGAAGATCTGTGACTCATAAGTTGGGGTACGATGCAGCACCTCCCGTTTCTAAATAGTTTAGGAGTTCTCTCATAGTTATTTCCATATAATATCTACTCAGAGAACTTAAGTGAATGGACAATGGATTCTGGCTTTGCTTTCAGAGTGATATCATTATTGGTTAACTTAGACAAACTTTTTTCCTTCAACTAAAGGATGGACAGTAATACAGAATCGTCAAGATGGTAGTGTTGACTTTGGCAGGAAGTGGGACCCATACAAAAAAGGATTTGGAAACATTGCAACCAATGAAGATGGGAAAAAATACTGTGGCCTACCAGGTAAAGACTGCAAGTAAAGCATAAAATCATTACATTTATAATGAGATTTTTCCCTATTAAAAACACCAAGAATGGGGGGCTGGAGAGATGGCTCAGCAGTTAAGAACACTGGTTGTTCTTGCAGAAGATCTGGGTTTGAATCCTAGCACCCACATGGTAGCTAACAACTGTCCATAACTCCAGTTCCAGGGGATCTGACACCCTCTTCTGTCCTTCTCAAGTACTGCACAACACAGGTACACTTACACACATGTAGGCAATACACTCATACACATAAAATGAAAAAAAAATCAAGAATGAGGAGTCAGTCTGTTTTCAGATTTTTAGGAAGCTAAGAGGAATTGAATTACATACATGAACACACACAGAATACATAAATATTTAAAAATTATTTTATTTTCAACTTATTTACTTTTACATGTATGAGTGTTACACCTGTATGCATATAAGTGCGCCCATGTCATGCAATGCCCACAGAATCTAAAAGAGGGGGTTCAAGTTTCCTGTAACTGAAGTTAGGGACAGTTGTTAGCCACCATATGGGTGCTCAGATTCAAACCCAGGTCCTCTCCAAGAGCAGCCAGTGCTCTTAACTGCGGAGTCATTTCTCCAGCCCTTAAAAATTTTTTTTTGTTGTTGTAGTTTTGCTGTTGGTGGTGTTTGCTTTTGTAATGCAGAAGCTACAGTTTGGGGGGAAGAGAAGTGCTTGGTTTCCATATCCTTTCTTTGTGGTGAGACTTTACATTCATTTCCCTCTAGGTGAGTACTGGCTTGGGAACGATAAGATTAGCCAGATTACTCGGATGGGACCCACCGAACTTCTGATCGAAATGGAGGACTGGAAAGGAGATAAGGTGAAGGCTCACTACGGAGGCTTCACGGTACAGGATGAGACCAACAAGTACCAAGTCTCAGTGGATAAGTACAGAGGGACAGCTGGCAATGCACTCATGGATGGAGCATCTCAGCTGGTGGGAGAAAACAGAACCATGACCATTCACAATGGCATGTTCTTCAGCACATACGACAGAGACAATGATGGCTGGTAAGCATTGGATTCTTCACTCCTGTTGGAAAGTCCCCACTAGTATTATTATTCAGCACTAGCAGAATTCCTGTCATGGGGGGGCGGCATTTAATATGCATCTGTCAGCTACTATCCAGAACTCCTTACATAGCACTTGAAAGCATTCCAACTGTAAAGCAGATTTCATCATCCTTAGTTTTCAAATGAAAGTTGGAGAAATTAAGTAATTTCCCCAAAGTTACACAACTACCAGAGATAGAACTAGAATTAGACTATACAACTTTTGAATTTTGAACATTTATATAAATATCTGTATGTTTATTAATGTATCTACTAAAAACTACCATTTTCTCAGGTTCTCTAATACCAAACTATCTGAAAAGTAATTTCGGTATAAGGTAACCAATGTAAGGCCTTCATGAATAGGCCACATAGGTCCAGCCATTTCCCCTTCTTGCTGTGTATGGGACCGAGAAGGACTTTGGTACAATAGTGACACTTTATGTAAGGGACTCAAGGGAAAGAGTACCAAGTACAACTGAGTATAGTACTTTCATGTGGGAACTCTAGTTCTGTGTCTATTAACCCCAACCCCATTTTCTTTCAGGTTATCTACAGATCCAAGAATGCAATGCTCTAAAGAGGATGGTGGTGGATGGTGGTATAACAGATGCCACGCAGCCAATCCAAACGGCAGATACTACTGGGGTGGGGTTTACAGCTGGGACATGGCCAAGCATGGCACAGATGATGGTGTGGTGTGGATGAACTGGAAGGGATCATGGTATTCGATGAGGAAGATGTCTATGAAGATCAGGCCTTTCTTCCCACAGCAGTAGTCCTCAAAACCTGTTTTATTCTTCTTTGTGTGACATTTTTTACATTGTGTTATTGAAATTTTCTTTGATATATTATATCCACTAGAACAAAAACAATGGTTGAGTGTGTCCTTTGGGAGAAAGGTACAAGATAAAGATCTTAAAAACAGCATACAGTTTTCCTTTGTATTATTCACCTATCTTTCCTCCAAACAACTAATGAAAAGAATTAAGGGATAGAGTGAGTTGATTCTAGCTGATTTTGAAATTTTTTCACATTGAGAACCATCTCTGCTTGTAGACAAGCAGTTATGCAAACTAAAAACGAATATTCATAAGTTTACTTTTAAAATCCTATTTATTTATGTAAGATATGTCACAAAAATCTTTCAAACAGACATTAATAAAACTAGTCTTTGTTGTCATAAATTGATGTTTTCTTATTTTGTGATCCACGTTGCAAGTTAGGATTTGAACCTGTAAGATAGAAAAGTATTTATAATCTCAAATATCTGAAGAGATGGTATTGAAAATTTGAAAGGTCAAAAGTCTTCTGTACCATAGAAAAATTACTACTTACACCTCAAGAAGACCACAAGCTCAGAAAGTCCAAGAAAACAATTAAGTCTTCATTGTGTGTTTCTTAAAGGAAATGATGAAATGGAAGCAAAAACTGCCTATTGCCCTAAATTATAGTTTTCTTTTTCACACACTGGAATACATGCGGAAATAGGGTTCTTTGTACTTCTCCCCGTGAGCTTGGTACCATCATCTCAGCATTTCTTCAGTGAGCCTCAATTCAATCTTCCTTTCCTGGGTTATCTGTATTATTGTCAGATGGGTTGTCTGTCCTGTTTACCTGGAACTTAGTGTCCTGAGGCTCATCCTCTGAATCGTTTTATCTAGGCAGATTGCTAACTCCTTTCTTAGAAACTTTACCTCTCTCTTAGTGCGTTCTCACCTTGGCCTCATCTTTGCCAGTCTCACTCCTCCAGATTCTGTCCCCTGCAGCGTATGCCACCACAGCCCTGCCACTCTGACATCTGTTGTGCTCTCCTGAAAACAGACAACTCTGCTCAAGTTACCTGCCTGCTTAAAGAAAGCTCCTTGCTATGGGTGTCCTCCTGCCTTAAGCCCAAATCCCGTAGCTGGACGTAGAAATGGTCATTATTTGCTCTTGTTACCACTTCTTACCTCATGCCTACGCTTTTGTCACAATAGGCTTTCAGATAGCCAGGATGTATTAAGCCCTTAAGCATTGTTTTTTGCTTTCTTTTTTTTTATTTTACGTGTATGAGAATATTGCCTACATGTGTGTAAGTGCACCCATGTCATGGAATGCCAGAGGAGGTCAGAAAAAGGCATTGGATTCCCCAGGGACTGGAGTTATGGATGGTTGTTAGCCAACAGGTAAATGCTGGGAATTGAACCCAGGTCCTCTGCAAGAACAGCCAGTGCCTCTTAACTGCTGAGCCAGCTCTCCAATCCCACATTAGTTTTTCAATGGTCTTGTTGAACTATTTGCATATCAATATAAGCAACCCCCCTCCCAAAAAACCCCACCTAGTTTGATGCCCAGTGCTGCCAAACAAATAAACAAGGCATACACACAAAACAAAACAAACCTATCTGCATATACATGTGCATAGTCAAAGTAGAACTAAATTTATGTACTACACACACACACACACACACACACATACACACACACACACATCCTTGTGGAATATTACCACACTCCAAATGTAAAAGGCATCCTTCACTGCCTGAAGTTTCCTAGTAGCCCTTTGTTTTGTTGTCTTCAATTACAAATATTTGACATGAGATGAACCCTCTTCAGGATTTTAAATATACAGTTCTGTACTGCTGTTGGCAGACACTACATTATACAAGAGATTTCCAGAACTGACTCATTACTGTAACTTCATATTCATCAAAAAGACTTCCCATGTCTCCCCATATGACTGCTATCACTGTGTTGTTAAGGAGAATATAAAAGACTGCAGCCAGTATAGAAAAAATTGTGTGATTTTCTCAAAAAATGTAAAAAAATAGAATGGCTTTGATGATCCAATAATCCCTCCCCTGGGGTCCAGAAGGCGTCCCTGCCCTCCTGCATCACGGCAGTGCTGCTGACAGTGGCCAGGCCCTTTCATGTGGTGCTTTCTCATTGTCAACAGCTTATTTTCTCCAACACCACTTGACAAAGTGACGTTCATTTGAAACCTCAAATCAGCTGTTGGTACTCAAAACTTGCTGAAAGCCTTGGGAAATTTGTTACATTTTATCAATGAATGTCAATAATTGGTCTGGTTTTTGTTTTATTTTATACTGATAAGCTCTTCTTCAACTTGATTCTAGCTTTAACAGCTTATAATTTCATAAATATTGAATGAATAAACCCCAAGAATTATCAAGGGCATGGATATATCTGTTTTATATACAGGTCATTTTCCAATAAAGACTCACATGGAAATTCAATATACAGAATGTTAGAGGTAGAACTTTTGAGAGTACATAAGTCCAGTGAGCGATGGGGGTTGGAAAAGGGCAGTCCTCAGACCTTTGTTCTCTCTCTGAGCCACAGATTAGAACCACTAAGGTAAACACCTGATCTGATGGTCAGTTCTCAGAGCCTGAACAGCAGAAGCAGATTCCTCCTGGGTAACCTACCTGTCAAAGGCAAATCTATTTAGAAGTAAGCTCTCCTGAAGTATCATTTGGTAAGAAATGCTACATCTGTGATTTTGCCTATCTAAGCATTATAGTTTTGCATATGTAAAAGAGCACCGAAAAGAATATTTAACTATGACTTCCTGAAGATACCATAAAATTAGCTAAAGCTAATCAACTGGTTAATCCCATGCCATATCATGAGAAAAATCTATTAGCATACAATCATGGTTGAACATATACAATCAACCGACAAGGGTATGTATGCGTGCTCCTGGGACATAAACTCCTAGATCTACATTTAAGAACAAAGGGAAACAGCTAATCCATGTAATTAAGAAATCATCTTTTCAGCTGATCACAGATCTCCACTTGGGGCAGAATTATGGGTAAGAATGATGCACGGGCAGCAGAAGTTTGGCTTGTGTTTTGTTTGGTCAGAGCATATTTAACATCCTGTATGACGGTTATCTAAATCTGCAGAGTTTTTTAAAAGTAGCAATTTCTAAGTACTCATCTGGATTTTTTACATGAGAGTCTCTGTTACAAAGATTACGTGCTTTTAAATAAATTGCCCCAAGAGTTTCTGATCACTGGCTCACTTTTGGAGTTACTGTTACAAGCTGTGTTTGTATTTACCAAAGGCTTTTTTAAAAATCTTTTTTATCTAACACCTTTTTATTAAAATGATGATGAAAGGCATTGTTAAGCAGGCAGTCATCCTTGAAATTGTCCTGACTTCATAGATGGCCCACTGCCTATGTGTAAGGAAGGACTTGGGTTTAACATGTCTCCGAAGGTTAAAATCAGGACTCTATTACACTGCCTTTGGGGCTTATGTGATTCTCTAAGTTGGACTTTGAATTTTTTTGAAGTATACCCATCAGTTGTCTGAAGAATTAAAAATTTTTTGCATTAACCATCATGCCCTTTATCTCCTCCCTCCCAAATGAGATAAAAAAGTAACCTATTTTTGTTTTTTGACCAAATTATATTTATTTCTCCTCCTAAATTTTTATTTTTGAAAAGTTCAGACATAAGAGAAATTTCAGGAATAGTTTAATGAGTACCCCTATGTCCTTCACCCCTAGTCCTCAACTGTTTACTACATTTGCTCTACTGCTCCAAAGGAGGCACGTTAGCACAGGTTGTGCAACAGTTTGTAGGTCTGCAACTTTGAGGTCAGGGACCTAGTGGGGGCTGGCTGAGTCAAAGGTGAACTTGGGAAATATTTTCCAAAGTACTCTGTAGCAATCACCATGATCCACCTTCAGCAATGAGCTGAGGGGCAGCTAGACCATTGCCATTTTCAGCTGAAACCTGGCGGGTTCTCCTGAATGGAGAGACACAATGTCCAGCTCTTGTGCAAGATTTAAATTAGACTCTCCTACCCAGGTGCAAATCCCTCATCTACTGCTCCCCCATGATACTTTAGACCCTCCTGCTCTCATCTTCAATTAATGATGGACTTCTCTCCATACGTGAAAATTATGAAGAATTAAAAACAAAATGTAAGTGAAGCAGTGAATTATAAATAAATGAACAAATAAATCAACTATCTCAGACAATCATTTCTGTGCGGAGTTCATTGCCAGCAAAGAAGCTTGTAAACACTGCTAATCTCAAGCTGTTTTAGCAAATTGCCGTGCTTGATTCTAATAAAAAATTTAGCTCATATTTTTTTTTCCCATTCACTTTTATGGCTAGGGAGGCATTTCCTCCTCAGACTTTTGTGGAGCTGATTTCTGATTAGTGAACTGGCTGCATGGGGCTCTCTCCTGATTCACCAGCTGCGTCCCCAGCATCAGAGGGTGACTGGAGGAGTAACTGCACGGGGGATAATTAAAAACAAATGCTGCATACAATGTTCTCATAGTCATCTATGAACTACACTGTCATTTTCTACAGAGGCGTGAGCTTCACCCTGTATGCTTTATTCAGTCTCGGTAAACTGCTGTTTTCTCTCCTGAAAAATCAGCTCTAACATATCCTTAACCTTATTAAGGGAATTCTAGCAGTCTTTGGTTATTAATTAAAAGTATCTTTGTAATATTTGGGGAGGCTTTTTATCCAAAATATTTTTTGAGACAGGGTGTATGTGTTCCTGGCTAGCCTGGAACTCACTGTGTTGACTTCAAACTCACAGAGATCCACCTGCCTCTGCCTCGCATGTACTGGGACTAAAGGCGTGTGTCACCATGCCTGGCCTCCAAGTACCTTATTTTGAAGGTTTTCCAAAAACTGAAAGTACATGTAATAGATAGAGTAAATAATTAAAATGTAAATTAAAACTTAAAATCAGGTCAGCTGGGGCTACAGAGAGACCTTGTCTCACAAAGACAAAAAAAAAGTAAATGATTTCTTTCATGAAAGTTTAAGATGAATTATAAAATGGATTTATTCATTGAATACGCAGTAGAAATAGAAGATCTTAAAAAGCTGTTCTTAATATTTAGATTCCAAAAGTTGGGTGGGGTAGAGAGTAGAGGAGGTAGTCTGGTGTGACAGAAGGAGAAGGCAGCGAATAAATGGTTCTCAAGCAAGACCCCAAGCCTCAATGCCAGGAGGAATTCAAAGGGCTTTAGTCTAGTTGACGTTTTTGCTGAAGAAGTCAAGGAAACAAAATAGGTGGATAAGTGCTGTGCTTTCCTGGGTCTCTTTATGAAGCAAAGTACGTAAAGGCTGCCATAAAGGACAAACGAGTGAAATACTTTATATGTTATGGTGGTTGGAATAAAAATTGGGATGAATGGGTTCCAGAAAGCGGAGTGCTCAAATACATGGACACCAATCTGCAGAAACACTGAGAACTTCAAAAGGCCAATCAGGAACAGTATGTGGCAGGCAAGATGAGAGGGGCTCCAGGAAGGAAGACAGCTGGTTTGCAACAGAAGCATGCTGAAGTCGAAAGGAGATGGTGGCTGTGCGGTGAGAGCCGGCAGACCCTGCTGTTGAAAATGAAGAAGGATTTACGAACAGAGTTGCACTAGTGATTCCAAAAGAGCTGACCCATGCCTTGGGGATGATTGAGACTTGATCACCAGACAGAAACAGCTCTTTGGTCTTCCTGCCAAGAAGAAAGTGGATTCCATTCTGGAAGATTATGAAAATTATAAGAAATTGAGGAAGCAGATAATCATGAGTATGCTATTAATGACGGTGGGGCAGGGATAAAGGAGTACTTCAACTTAATGTTGGGCACTCAGCTACTCTACAAATTAGAGAGACCATAGTATGCTGAAGCTCTTGCAGATCACCATGACGCACCTATGTCCCAGGTGTATGGAGCGCGCAAATCACTGAGATATTTGTAAGAATTGAAGTGATGTTGGTCTATATGCCTCTGGGTAAGAAAAATCTTGCTTTATAACTGAATTATCGTTATGACTTCTTCAAGTACCTGCAACTTTGTTCAGTGCTAGTGATTGTGCAGGGGCTCTTGGGCCCTGTATGGAAGCAGTGTGTGGGGCATGTGCTCACTGCTTGTGTTCTGTAAACACAGCTTGGTTCTTAGAAATTCTCTTGTATCACACACACACACAAAAAGAAATCAACAAATTTTTAAAAATGTATTATATTTGAGGAAGAAGCATGGAAATTTACGTCAAGATAATTAGTAGAGGTGATAAACATTATCATTGAAATCTGCCTGATGACTTTATAGACATACGTAGGCGCCAAGGATCCAAGTGCAACCGATTATGACTAGTAATAATCAGATACA